>NC_069125.1:30706147-31062397 GCF_026914265.1 Mya arenaria
TGGCCAAGATTGAAGCTTTTTGCACAACAATGACAAATATGATGCTCAGAAGTAACAACAACAACAACGCTTCTACAATACTTTGACCTTTAACTTTGAAAAACAGACACACTTAAAATCATATTTTCTTTGCCTTTGTCTGTATTGTTATTTTTGGAAATCATTGTATATACAGTAGAAACTCACTAAACCGGACAAGGGCAAAATTTCCGGTTTAGTGAGGATTCCGGTTTAGTGAGGATTTGATGTACGGAGTAAGTTTACTCAAAATATTAACTGAGTTAACCTTTAAAGGGAAGTTGTAAACTGGAATAAAATGAAAACACATAAAGATAACATTTATTTTACATCAACGATGGTTCAAGTAACTTGAAATAATGCAAAGAATATATATTCATTAATAAATCAATGTGCATGTGCTTGTTACATCACGGATACAGTTTATATCATTGTATCTTTACGTTTCTACTGTGACACATAATGTTAAGTCAAGGTAATTGTTCTACATTACTTAAAGAAAGTGTCCAGTGTCGTCTGTTTCTCGCAACTCGCGAAAATGACCACTTCATCACCAATCAAAGTTCTTGATTTGAGTAACAAACAAACAAATTATCCGATTATCTGTAATTTAATGCTTGTTAAGTATGTTTGATAGTTTAATTAACGCACCGCTCTAATTTGATTCAATCATAGATGTCTTTGATTATCGTGCGGCAGTCAATCCACAGCGCAATCACCATTATCGATTATCGAGTTAACACAACATCACAGGTGCAATATTTAACGACGCACCAGCTGTCAAAACAAAGTGACACGCAATTCGCAAATTCCTAATACACAAAATCATTTTGACATGTTGGAACAAATATATGTCCGGTTTTGTGAGGTAAAATTACGTTGACAACTAACAAATTTTCTCGATTTTTTGTCCGGTATCCGGAATTTCGGGGTTCTGGTTTTGTAGGGATTTTTTCACATTGAAAATAGAAGGGGAAAACCGGGACTCTGAAAAAAGTCTGGTATCCTGAGGATTCCGGTTTTGTGGAGTTCCGGTTTAGTGAGTTTCTACTGTTTTACAATTTTTATATTATATTCAACCTTAAAAACACTATTGCGTAATATGAATAGTGCAAAGGAAGACAAATAATAGTATATTAATTTTTGTGTTTTTTTTAAGAAAAAATAGAAAAACTTTACCTGCAGTATATTGACAATCTCATTAGCTATGGAGTAAATCCATACAACAGCAACCACAAATCCTAGATACGCAAAACCCTGAAAAAAATATAAACAAATGTAACAATTGGAAGCTTCAACCTTATTAACAATTGGAAGCTTCAACCTTATTAACAATTGGAAGCTTCAACCTTATTAACAATTGGAAGCTTCAACCTTATTAACAATTGGAAGCTTCAACCTGATTAACAATTGGAAGCTTCAACCTTAAGGAAAGTCCATATCCATAGCAAATGTAGTGATGTATTCATAACAAATTTAAATGTTCAGAGAAAACAAATTTCAAGTTGAAAAGAAACTGCAACGAAAAGCTTCCAGGTATATAGGGACCATCTTCAGAGATGTACAGCAAAGATAAAAAATATTGCACAAAATCGCAATTGAACCACTTTTTCTTTGTAAAACATAATTATGCGCCTCAAAGTTTAACAAGAGTGCAGTGAAGCAAACATATGGTGTTGTTTTTTCTTTCCTCAGTCAAACAAGAGGCATAACTTGACAATTATCAAATTCAGAGTTATCACCCTTGCTTCACATTTGCAAAATCGTAACTGGTAATATGTATACAAACTTTCATGTTATAAAAAAATAGTTTTGTATGACTTGTTTAAAATATCTTAGTACAGAATTTGACAATTATTGATCAAGAGTTATGGGCCTTGCAAAATATGCATATTGTCACTGGTATGATGTCTACAAAGTTTCATGCAAATATCTTGAATAGTTATTGAGAAATGGTGTTTGCATAACTTTTTCTGACAATAAACAGGCATAACTCTACAAGTATTAAAGTCAGAGTTACGCATATTTGTTGCATATGTTATAGCGAAGGTAAATTATAAATTTCATTTGAAGATGATAATGAAGACAACAACAACAACACCAGTGCTATGACAATAATAAACCAACTTTTTATCTTTGAAAAAACAGACAAGCAAACTGAGTAAAGATGTTACCACTTACAGGGTGATATTTTGGTTCCTGCTCATTCTTGGACGTAAAGAAAACGATGGCTGCCAACATGACGCATACTATCAATGTCAATGCCCATATCGGGAATGTGCCACCTATCGTCCCAAGACCAACTGAAATAGCATCATTTTTTTTTTAACTCAATAAGCTAATCAGAGGTTGTGTTTAAGAAGATTCTTAAACAATCTCATATATACTTCACTTGAGCGTGTAATATCAAACGGTTACATTTCTTAGAAAAAATATATTCAATGTCAAATGAAAATATCATGTTTTCACTACTGTAGGCATGGAGACACAGTTGTGACATGATATCTGTTAACTGGCACTCCAGACTTTATGGATTAAGCAATATACTTAAGGGAAGACAGAGTTTTTATTTTTTCAAAAGAATGACCGACACTTAGAAGTGAGCATGAAAAATGTGGGGCCCAGACTTCACTTTGAAACTGTAGATGTCTGTTCACATCACATAACCAGGTCATCATGTCAAGTTTTTGAAAATGCAATCAAAGTAATGAGCAAGGAAAAACTTGGCCCCAGTATACACTGTAGCCATTGCAAATGTCTGTACATGTCACATGACAACATGACATGATGGATAAAAAATTCTCACCTTAAGACGTGAGCACGAAAAAGGTTGGGCACTGTTTACAGTGCTGTAGACACTGCACTGTCTGTTCACATCACATGAGCAGATCACCATGTCTGTTATTCAGGGATTAGAATGAAGAATTTCTCACATTAAGAAGCAAGTACAAAACAGTGTCTGGCCTGGCATCAACTGAAGACACTGCAGATGTCTATACACATGACTAATGCACCATGCCTTATAATCAGGGATACATACCAAAGAATTTCTCACCTTTAGTAGTGATCAACGATAATTTTGGGCCCAATATTAATTTTGAAACTGTAGATGTTTCTTCACGTCTCATGACCAGGTCACCAGGTCCAGTATTTAAGGATGAAAACAAAGTACTGAGCAAGGAAAATGTGTGGCCTAGTAGTGTTTGAAAATCGGACTCCATTTGGTATCGATAATCAAATTGAATCGGACCAAGTATTTTGATTTACTATCGGACAATAATCGAAAGCTTATAATATCATTTAGGAATACATTCTTTATAGTATAATCATGATCATTTAAATGGTTTAACCTGGAATCAGCATGTGTTATGCTATAATCATGCTTTCTGCAACAGTAAGCAAATATACATAACCTTTTTCTGTCTTTAATAACGTAACGAAAAAACATAACAACAAAACACATATGTGTACTTAATGATTGTACAGCAATTGCAAAATGATGCACACTGCATCATGTAAATTATCTAAGCATTTTATCCATGTAAAAACACATTATTTGTAAACCAGCTTATCATCCAATAACCAGTAATATTGAATATTTTATCAAAATATCCTAATTTCATAAAACTTTCACAAAAAAGTAAATTTGTTAATAACAAACGATACAAAAAAGGTTTCAAAAACAAAATGCATCGAGCCGGGATCCGCGGTGTTTGCAGGTCAGACCTGACCCACTATACCATAGCGATTATTGAGGTTTAATGAAATATATAAACAATTAAATTAAAAACAAATTGTAATTTAGGGAGTTTGTCAGTTTTTAAGCCAAAGTATTTACATTACATTCACTTCACCCTTCTTTTACCGCATAACAAAAAAAACACTTAGTTACCAGAAGTTACATTCAACCACTATCGATTGTCGCCGACATAGCATTGTCAGCGACGATTTATCGATTGTACTCAATAATCGTTTCATCACTATGGCCTAGTATATATTGCTGCAGGTACTGCAAATTTCTGAATCACCTGACCAAAACACCATATCTCAAATACCATGTCCCGTATTCAGGGATACAAACAAAGAATTTCTCATCTCAAGTAGGGAGCATGGAAAATGTTGGGCCCAGTATCAACTGAAGACCTCTGTTCACGTCAAAACATGACTTCTGGAATTCAGGGATGCACACAAAAACACACAAAGAAATTCTTACCTTTAGTAGCGAGCATGGAAAATGTTGGGCCCAATATGACCTGTAGACACTGCAGATGTCGATTCCAGTTGTGCCGATTGTCCTCATTGTTTACAACGGGTACTGTCAGGGTTAGTAGGAACACCAGCGGGCACTAAAATAATAATATGTTTAGTCAATAACTTATATTTTGTCTTGCCACATGTCCCAGTTCTTAAGACATTCTGATGGATTAGCTGTAATTCACCCATCACTGATACAAATATAGTTGATTTGTCCATCTTTTTATTAAAAAAATGAACACAGCTTACTGCCAAAGATTTCAAATCAAGCTAATTTTAATCTAAAAATAGAATATATCAGGGTCTCATGAAGTGTACAACAATTATGATCTTGGATCGAAATGTGTCTCTAACAGTGCAGACTATCTAAACACTGTTTTCTTTATTAAATGCAAAACAAAATACAATCTCACAAATATTAAACTTTATATATTATTGCAGTAAAAAGTGGCAGTATGATGTGAAAACTATGAGATGACCGAATTCAAAACAATGATTGATAAATAGGTGTGAAATACTGAATCGGACTTCAATTTTGACTTTGAATGATAAAATTAAAATAATTTATTACCGAAAATTTTATTTAAACAAAGAAGAAGAGGAATTTAGACAAAAAAATAAATTTGAAATTAAAATAATTTTCGATAAGCGGTGTTGTTAAATCTGAATATATATGGTGATATATATACATCTTCGAGATCTACAAGTTATATCAGACTACTCTCATCAATATATTGTTCACAACTATAATATCTACGCAGATTTATAGAATTGTATAACATTGCATTAAAAGAAAAATACAATGTTAATTTTAAATACCTTGAACACTTCATACGCCTTTTTAATCAGGGACATCCCTGACCACATTTCTGTATCGACTGGAGAGATGGCGCGTACAAACTCTGCCATTGCACCTTCTTCTCGAACAGCTGTCAGACTTATTACGTCGGGATTGGACAGAAGTGGTTGACGCTCGCCAACCATAACTGGAAAATAATTTTTTGCCAGTGTATAGTTTAAACATATCAATTTTATAACCATTTTAAACAAGTTATTACAACATTATATTTATCACTCTCGTTGGCACAATTTTCCGCGTGTGTTATGGGGAAACCCAGAGTACCCAGAGGAAACCCATTAGTCCAGCTTGGTGACAACAAACCGGTCACATGCAACCAGGCCGGGAAAAGAAGTTGGGTCGCCTAGGTGAGAAGTGACTGCGCTAACCGGACAACCTAATTGCCAGTGTATACACAATGGTATGGTGATTTGTATTTTAAAATTCAACAAGGGTTTATCAAGGCAATGTCAATACCTGTCTGTATCCTCAAAGACAATCCTGGGGCAAAAGTCACTGAGGGTAATTTAACCAAGGAGCGTTCAACAAAATATCATAACATGAAGAATTGTCCGTGAAAATTTAGGCATTTTTATAAATCATATAGAAAAATTTGCTTCAGTGGAACATGAAAAACATAATGTTTGAACTGACAAATGCACTAACATTGAGAAAATGTACTCTTACCACAGCTAAATATTGGTTTAAAAAAGCGATCATACAGTACGATCCTTGATAAGATGGCATTATATATTATATATTATATATTCTAACTGACTTAGATTAGAACATTTTTTCAGCAGGCATGGATCCAATTTACAATAAAGCATGGTACTTGATCAAGGCGAATAGGCGATCTCATTGGCTCTAAATGTCGGTTGAAAGTTCAGTAAATACTTGAATATTTTTATGAAACTTGGGCCTAGAATATTACCTGTATCAAGTGGATTAATAATTTCTCTTCCAGATGGTTCCTGAATATCTGAAAATAAGGGATATCAAAATTATGAGATAATTTTTATCTTAACAAGGGAAATGATATATTGTATAAGGCATTAAAGGGGAACCATGTCAGTTCAACTTCAAAATTTATTCTTTCAGTTTCATTTTGTAGGTACATTTCAGTTGCTAAGGATGGTCAAACTACAATGATGTTTAAACAAATATACTTCCTATTTGAATGAGACACAAATTCTTGTTCCAATGATATATAAAAAATTGTTAGTTGTTGATATTATGTTTTGTCCAATGAGAAGGCAGTATACTTCATGTTTGTCCAATGAGAAGGCAGTATACTTCATGTTTGTCCAATGAGAAGGCAGTATACTTCATGTTTGTCCAATGAGAAGGCAGTATACTTCAAATTTTCAAATATAATTGTTTCAGTAAATCAGCAATCAGCCGTTATTGATTTTAATCAGGTGAAGCGATATAGAAACAGTGAAGCAACACACAGTAAGTGGGTAGTTTCCACAATATAATGTAGACCACTAAAAGATTTTAAGTAGGTACTTAAACAAAATAAAATGGTTATGTGACTGCGTGAGTTTTGTGAGTACTTACTTAGCATCTTTAACCATTTCTTGGAATGATATATTAGGATTAATGGCTGTAAATTATAAAGTGCCACTTCAATAAAACACTTCTTGTGTTACAAATGTTAATAACATTTCAAGTTTATCAGATATATTTTTTAGTACAGAGAAAAGTGAAACAACCTAATTTTAGACAAATAACATGTGTCAATAACTATCTTTATGACCTTGATACATAGATAATATGATAAATATAATATAACAATTGCCAATTGATCAGTTTTATCATTTTATATTTTAATCAACCAAGGATAAACTCAACACAATCTATTCAACCTAGATTTCTATCAACACAATTACATAAATTTGTGTTTACATTATAATAAATTTATTTTAAGGCCGAGATAATGACATATTTTTATCATTTAACAAGAGGAAAGTTTGAAAATACAATGGGCCTATTGTTCAGAACTTTGTTAAAGTTAACAATGAGATTAACGAGAGCGTTGTTAACGTTCAAACATGAATTATTTCATACCAGGCTCATATATTTAAATAAAACAGGTACAGATGAAGAAGTTGTCTAAAATCTTGCTAGCAATACTGCAGATCACAAGTATATCCATTAAACTTCCAAAGCATTAAAGACCTCAGAAGTAACAATGATGACGTAAACAACGTAGTTAACCCTTACAAAGTTCCGAACAATCCGCCAAATGAAGAACTACTAATAATGGCAAAACCTGATAAGAAGGTACTAATAGCAATTTATTGGAATCTGACTCATGAAAAACATAAAAACAGAATAAACTGCAAGTGCTGTATCACATGCAAAGCATGCATTTACACTTTGGCTTTAAAATAATTGTATGGTTTCAGGTTACTTAACAGACAATATATTTTTACCCAATCATATTTTTTCATCGCCATTTTGAATCAGTGTGTCATACACTTTTCAAGCACTTTTCATATATTTTCATTCAATTAAAACTTCTTTGCAAATCAAAAGAATTTCTTTCAATTCTTTGGCAATTAAGTGAAAACAGTTTAACGTGATGTGAATTGGAGCCTAAGTCTCCGACTGGGCCGGTACTTATAAAACATCATATATTATTAATTATTTCCTAACTTAAGACATTTTCCTAAAATTAAGTATCTCACTCGTCATTTGATATAATAATTAAATAGAATCTGATTTTTTTTATTTTCATTGACTTTATTGAATCAACATACTATTATTCTCAAAATCACTCATATTTTCCACACCAATATTTATGTTTTTGTTCGAGAGATTTCAGGGTGAGAAAAATTGAAGCAAGCGTAGCAGAGACGAAATATTTTAATCCCATATAATTAATACTTATAATGAGAATAAAATTCATTAAAAATGTCTGCTTCACTCAATTTTTTTTAGAGTTGTTACAAACATAATTCAAAACATGTTTTTGTCCTGCTTTTCACATGACCGATTCACCAAAAAGCAATGTTTGGCACATTTTTCTACTTTTTGAGTGAAAAATAGCAGCAGTCACATGAAAAATAAATAGATTGTATTTTAAAAAAATTAAATTATTAAAAATTGGTGTGGTAAATCAATTGAACGAAAATGAGTTTGGGTGGTCTTAGTCTTAAACTTTATTTAACTCAGCTAGCGTGCATGAACATAATGATTTGTGTTGAAAGGCATGCTATCATTATTTTGCTAAGTATATAAAAGCATTTGAACTAAAAGTTAGTTTAATTATTCATGCACATTTTTATATATATATATTGCATATACATTTGATCTGAAGTCGTCAGGACCCACATAAAAATTTCGGAATTATGATATTTTGAATTAAACAGTTTTTAGAAAATGACAGCGTTCGCGATTATTGGTGCGGTGAAGTCATTAAGGTTGCAATGTCGGATACACATTACCAACATGTTGCATTTTGTTTGAGTGATCATTCAGTATACATGTTTGTAGAATTATTGTTTAAAAAATGAAAATAATTTGTTATTATACTTTTATAATATATTTTTATTAAAACAACATTTTGCATGCTAAACAAAATGACAGCACATGTATGCATTCGTAACAGTATAAACAAGTAAACGGGCCCTTCGGTAGCAGATCCAGTGAGTAATGTGGCTATCGAGTTTGATGAGACAGACATTTTAAATGATATCCAAATGGAGTAAACCAGCAAATTTAGACACACTACACAACCCCAAAAAGTTGCTCACTATTTGTCACAGATGTTTGTTAAATATGCGTGCTTAATGAAATTCTTTAACAAGCGCTAATTGTGCTTCATTGTCACCTCAAGACGATGCCGGAGTGCTATCGCAGTATGATGTGAAAACCATAATATATACAAGTTCGAAACAAGGATTGATAAAATGGTGTGAAATACCAAATATAGACCTTAATTTTAATTCGAAACAGTCATTATTTAGAGAGAGTGGTTTTGTATTATTGACAAATTACAAAAAGTAGGAATAAAAGTGGGACCGAAAAAAAATTGAGATAGCAGTAAATTTGGATAAAGGATGTTCACGATAGCGGTGTTTAAATGTACCACTGGGTTCAAAGGTTTAATTTTGATAGAACTACATGTAAATGATACTACACATTGCCACAATAAAAGCAAACACATAATAGTCATGTGATAAAGAATTACATTAGAAAAAAATAAACCAGCAAGCTATTAATGCATTTTACATTTACCAATGTCCATCAGTAAAAAGTTATAGACCACTAGATAAATCATCTATATATTTCGTAGTAAATTTACTGATTTGCGCGCCAAAAACACACTAATTTTTAGTGTTTCACGACCCCCAACACCATTATATGGGAGGGAATGTCAACTTGTGTACTTAACAATAATTAAACAACATTAGATTTTTTCTATGTTTCTTATCAGAAAATATGTAACCACAAATGTATTTGATTAAAAAATATGCAATCCTGCATAGGAGCACAAGCAATGTGGTGAAAGAAAGAAAAGAAGATCAAGTAGATCCAGCATTTAAGCAATTATATTTTAAATCACAAACCATTCAGCTGCACAACCTACAAAGATGGAAAGTCTACTGGCCAATATAACCATGCTTTAATTCAATTTCATGCATTAATAAAAAGAAGAGAAAAAAAACATGCATCACTGAGTAATCACTTCTGATCCCTAGAACACAATTTTAAGCTTTTGCAAAATCCACAAATAATTATTCAAACACCAATATTAGTTTTTTTAATCATGCAATTTCTTTTATTTACCATTAGGAGACCGAATTATTGCAGTGTCTGAAGAAGACGGATTATTTTCAGAGATGGGAGACTGAACTGTATTGGGGACAATCTTACTTCGCTCATCCTCGCTCACTCCTCCACGTTGCCGCGTGTAAATGTAGCGACCAATAATAACCACCAGTACATACACCAAGTACATCAATATAAAACCTGAAATATATACAAGCTTAGAATCATATTATTCATATTCAGTGGATTTCTTAAAATGCCTTTTCTGAAAAACTTCATTGTTTTTCAAATTTAATTAAATGGACAATTGCAAATTCAAAATATAATGGTTTTTAACAGCACAAAAATATACACATTTTAAATCAGATTTATAACTTACATATTATGTCTGTTAGTTTGTTAAGAGCACTTATTTGAATGTGGATGAAGACTTAGCAAAATAAACTTAGCGAAATGTGCTTGTTAATCAGTTAAAAGAAGCACATTTACGCTGCAATTTTGCACTGAAGACAAGCACATTTACGCTGCTTAGTTTTTAGTTTCTTTGCATTCTGACTGTTCAGATTTAGGGGTTATTTTCAAGTGATGTTTTTGGACTTTCCTTAAACTTATTCAGAGAACAATCTCAGATGGGAACAGAGTTTACAGTGCCTGTTCCCAATTTTTCACAACATAAATATACTTATTTAATTTTCAAACAGTATTATGCCATTTTTTGAATCTATGGACATTATACATGTACCTTTATCTATGTATACAATGTATAATGATGTGAATTTTTTTTTTAATATGTCTGGTGACCCCATTTTATCTTGGTATCATTTGAATGGATTTATTGTGTAGACGTTGAATATGTAAATATTATACTGATAAAAACAGTTTTGACCATGAAATAATGAAAAATTCGTAATTTTGCTTCAGACTTCAATTGAAATACGAAACAAAAATACAATCAGCCATTACTTAATATGGAATGTATTTTCGTCATTTATTTTTCATAATAGTAAACAGTAAGCAAATGATTTTAGATTTACATGAGGTCACAAGGCTTTAAAATTTAACATTATGTGCAATGTTAATGATGAAATTACGAGCTTATTTGTGTAGACCATTGGATACCATAGATTTACCTATTGCCTCTAATTTTGTGATTTTTTTGTCCCATAGCACATCAAATGTCCAAAACACTGCAGCGATATAGAATATCACGTCCCTGAGAAATGGTCGCTGCATGGCATCGAATGGGCAGATGATTGCGATAAATCCTGCAACAACAGTGGTGACAAACACTCCCGCACCTGAAAACAGAAGATTACCGTCCTTTTAAAGAGCAGACGACAAAATATGAAGGTTATTTGTAAAAGATTGTGTTACGGTCACTTATCGAAATTAACGTATCATACAAACGTACAATTATCGTGAAGCAAACTTACAACTTTGACCAGGCTGTCATGAAAATAACCCATGACAATTTACATAGATCAACTATCTTGAAGCAAACATATAACTTTTACCATTTGGCCTCATGAAGAGAACCCATGACAATTTTCATAGCTCAATTATCTTGAAGCAAACTTACAACTATGACCATTTTGTTGTGATCATGAGGATTTCCTTAGCTGTAACATCTAGAAGCAAACGTACAACTTTGACATGATAGCTCAAAAGCTCAAATATCTTGAAGCCAACTAAAAATGTTGCCTTTATTCTTTGTGAGTAAGCTGAATTAATGAATTAATGAATTAATGAATTAATTAATACCTACCAAACAATGCCCCGATAGCCAGTCCTGCATCCCCATTTTTGGCATTGCCGATAGCTGCGATGGCGGAGAATATGTCTGGAGCGCCGTTTCCAAACGCCAAGAATGTTACACCTTGCATCAGGTTTAAGGTTTATATTTTACAATAAAAAAATGCACATGTTGTATGTAGCCACGTTAAGGGAACGTTTTTTAACATTAGGGCATTCATTATGTTTCCTTCCCGTAGAGTTGCCAAACCAAAAATCATCAAAGACTCTGAAGTGGCTGTTTATAATGACTAATGTTGTATATGTTAGTAATAATCCCCAAACTTTTTGAAAAATCTGAAGCATAACAATCTTAAGTATCTCACTTCATAAAGACAAATCTTTGACTTTAAAATGAAGTTTGTATTTTTTCTATTATCATAAAGATATTTCATTTAAAAGCTTAGCAACTCTTCAAAAAGAGAATAGTACTCAAGCTTTGTTTCATCTAGTTAAAAAGGATCTTAGATTTTTTTTGAGAATGTGACCTGGGAGTCATTTCATCAAGAAACCTGTGAGAGATTTCATTCCTAGGACAGATTTTCAACAGTAGTCTTGCACTGTTGAAAATCTATCCTAGGTAAAAAATTGCTCAGGACTAGGATACTTCATTATATGGCCCCCTGGTGTACAAAGCATGAAAAATGCTTGGTCTTAGTTTGTTCCACAAACTCTCATACCATTAGCTGTAAGTTTAAAATTCAAGTTCAACTTAAAGGGCACATGACTCTTGAGCCATGTGGCTGAAGCTGACCACAATAGGTTTGGCACAAGTACACTTCATGCTGAAGTAAAAAAAAAATAGTTCAAGGTTCATAACTTTTGAACAAATTTGTTGTAACTGTTGCAAAAAAATAGATAGGCACTTCTCACTTCATGGTGATCATATGAACTGATTTTAAGAACATTCTAAATTTGTAGGAATAGTTTGCTCCACAAACTTTTTGCAACAGACCCACCGACCAAAGTGACCAACATACCATCTGACCGACTGACCAATCTTATCAGGTGATTAATATCTTCCCTTTCAAACTTTGTTGGCAGATCAAAATTGGTCAATAAAGACAACGACCAAAATAAACCAAATTCAGTGCCAAAAAAAATATTTATAATTATTAAACCCATGAATTGTTCATTAATGTAGATCAACAAGTAATACAAATTGTATTAAACAATTTTAGCATAGCAAGGAAACTTACACAAACATTGCTTTTCCGCCTATAGTACATAAGAATGATTAACTATTTTAGACAGCTTATCAGTGAAGGATATTGCCACATTGTGACTGAGCCTCAAAGTGTCGGAAATCACCGATAGTGCTGGGCAGAAGCTGAAATTAATGATAAGAAAAATTAGTTTACTAAACTTTAGTTTATAAAGATGATTCAATATACATTAACACAGTTGTGAGAGGATATGAATTGTGCTTGAGTCTTTTTTCTAGGTTGCAAGAAAGAAATCATAAGTGATGTCCTCATCAGGTCTTTTTTGCCGATTTTGGGAAAAAGACCCTTGACATTTATGGGAAAATTTGCATTGCGAAATATGCCCGAACAGGGAAATTTTAAAGTCAAAAAAACAAGCGTATAAGTCTCCTGTGAATGAGGAAATTATTAAATATTGGTTTCTTTTCCCATTCAAAAGACCTGAAATGGCTGAATTATCAAACCTTGGTGTGTAAATATCTATTGCAATAAATCATGACAGATAATATTTCATACTGATCTCTGAATGTGATGAACATCAACAATTTCTGAATTCAATTATCCCCAAAACTTTACATCACATAATTCATTGGGATTTTAAATGGACCATTATAGGTAAAAAGATTTTTTATTTTTTTTACTTTTGATTGGGAAAATATCATATATTTTGCTTTGGAAATGGGTCCGATAGTTGGACCTGTGGATACAATAGTAAAAGACCTGCTTAAATATAAAAAGTCATTTAAAAGTGCCCGGCCCTTTACAGAGTTCTAACCTACGGCCTCTTTGGTGAGAGGGGCACTTGACCACTCTTATCAAGAACCACTACAACGTGAAGGAGAAAAATAGTTTGCAAGGAAATATCATTATATGATTGGCAATAAACACTTGCATAACTTCTATCTGAAAAAAAAGTATTCAAAGCTTTCAAAATATGATGTGAACACTTTGTTCTACATAGCAAATTGATTGTGCAAGTTTCAAGAAGCATATGATTAAAAGAAAAAATAATTTCTTAGCTTTGGCAAATTTTGCGAGGTTTAAAATATCGCTACAGCATTATTTGCAAACATTGATACATCGATATTTTGAAAGATTTTGAATAAGAATCTTGACTGAATCATGAAGAATCTGGAGTGTTAAACCCTTGCAAAATATAAGCCACCTACAGCAATTAATCATGCAACATTTATAATTTATTTACTTGAAAAACTATGAAATTAACGGAAATGTTTGGATCAGGGGGAGGTTTCAATAAGAAATTTAATCATAACTCCAATAATCTTAAATCTGTATAAATGTCACAAATGGAAACATATTGATATTTTTTATTTCCTTAACTAAATGTGTTCATTTCCAATGGTTGCTGAAGTTCAATTTTAGTCAAGTAGCAAAATAATGAAACAATAGCACTATGATTATATTAATTTATGACTAGAATCGTCTCAGATCTGTTTTGAAACAGCACCCAGCATCATAATAAAGAATAATCAATTGAAAACTTACAAATCATCCGCTGTGACCGCCAAACCAACAAACAGGAACAACCACCATAGTACCTAGAGAATGGGAAAAACAACTTACATTCATACATTTATAGTTATCACATAATTCTATACAGTAAAATACGATTAAACAATAGCACCAAAAGAAGATGCCAAGGCTCATACATTTTTCTCACTCAATCAAAGCGCAGTCTCCCCAGAAATGAACAATTATTTAAGCCATAGTTATTGACCTTGCTACGATCAGTTGTCGAAATAGGCAGAAGTCCGAAAGCCCTGCACAGGTAAAATGTTTTCCAGTCTTGCTCAAATTCTCAGGGTTAGTGAAAAAAATGATGGCAAGCACTAGTATAAGAATTCAGGCTTGTTTATCCAAAAGTCATTTTTCCATGACTGAACTAGGGATTGAAAATCCGAGAAAAATCATAATCAGTTTAATATCAGAAATAATCAGAGGGGCAATTTTGATTGATTGTTAATGTAGTAATCGCAAATGATTCATGTTGAAATTGAAGGGAAGTTGTAAAATAGTTATCTCAATGTATTATCAATCGAGCCATTACAAATCATTTGGCACACCAAAAGTAGCTGAACATTTAAAATTTGTCGACAGAAAGGGTGTTATAACCATTTCTTTTTAATAGAAATAGCGTTTTATTTAATTGCTGTTTTCCTTTCTCAGCATTAAGATTTTAGTTTCCGTTTTGTTTAACCATGTGAATATCTTGAGAATTTCAGTAACATGTATACCGTACTCAATATACATTTGAATATCTTGAGCATTTCAGTAACATGTATTCTCAATATCCAAGTGAATATCTTGAGCATTTAAATAACATGAATATCTTGAGCATTTCAGTAACATGTATACTCAATATCCATGTGAATGTCTTGAGCATTTCAATAATATGTGCATTCAATATCCAAGTGAATATCTTGAGCATTTCAGTAACATGAATATCTTGAGCATTTCAGTAACATGAATATCTTGAGCATTTCAGTAACATGTATACACAATACCCAAGTGAATATATTGAGCATTTCAGTAACATGTGTTCTCAATATCCAAGTGAATGTTATGAGCATTTCAATAATATGTGCATTCAATATCCAATAATTTTATGTCACATCATAATAAACTATACAGAGTAAACTTAAAAGTACAAAATGAAAATAGCCTTACCAAAATTACAATTGCTAGCGGTAATAGCTTGTGGTCAAAGTCACAGTAGACGAAGTATGTGTAGTCGAGAAACCCTTCGTCTATCTGACAGTCATCAGTCACGTTCACAAAGCTGCACCTGTCTGCCATTGGTTTCTTATGGACATCACTGCACTGGTAATAGAATAATTAGTATTTTTATTCTTCTTCCATATAATAACAAAATACTTTTTTAATTATATGCTTTCTGGGGATTCAAGTTTTTTTCAATAAAATAAAAATGATGTTTCACTGTTGCAAACAGTGAAATAAAATACTGATATTTTTCACTGTTTTGAAATTTTGTGAAACCTCATGAGCACCAAAATAGAGTTATTAGTACTGCGTTTTGATCTGGGAGGTTGTATTCGACTTCACGAGACCCAAGCCGAGAGAAATCAAAATCTGCAAAAATCCACGAGAGTTGAATACGACATTCCGGATCAAAATGCAGTACTAATAACCCTTTTATTATATACATTACTAGTTAGGTCACTTAAAAGCCACATGTTTTCGAAATAAATGTCATTTTATTGGCGCACTCTTTTGTTTTATGACGTCATTTAAACATCAAACAACGATACTTGTTATGACGTGACGTCACAGAAGTGGAATACGGCCGTATTGCACTGGAGTGGACTACGGACTACCGTATTTTGCAATATGTATTGATTGAGGTTGGATTTATGATGGGTATATAATAAAAGTAAATATTGCACTTGTAGCTATGCCACTCATGAAATATAGCCTTTGTTGCACACTCTGAGAAATATATTACTATCTTAAACTGAAACAAATAATTATCCTCTATTTAATATCAAACATATATACACTTACAAGTAGTAATTTTTGTAGTAATTTGTGGTACCTTAGATCATTGCAAATACACATTATGGTTCTTCGACATGCTAATTCATGGGGTACAACTTAAATTCCTGGATTTAAACCAGTAATGAGTATGCAATTTCCAAGAACAACCCTTTTAATGCAGATTGCCAGGCAAGGGAGCTACATGTACAAGTGTACTGGTACGATATTTGAATGTCTTTGAGAATTACATGGCCAGGGTTGAAACCCACAACCTTCTGCACTGAAACGAACACTCAACTACTATGCTATATGGTAGTAAAAAACGTGTTCTTTGTACACAAATGTACATGTATAATACAACAGTACATGTATATAGACACTGCAATGTCAAGGTCTGGCAAGGTTTAGTCTCAGAATACAATAATAACTATAAGGCAACATTTGTAACATAATAAGAATACAAATATTACAAATAAAATGTAAAATTATTTTCTAATGTGACTGCTTGAATGAGTACAATACACATTCAGAAATAACTCACATCATCTGTGTCTGGGTCATCCGTCAATGTTAGTGTTTTCAGTGAATACATGACTTGCGTCCCTTTGGTAATAGTAATATCAGAATCATTCTTCAGCCAACGCAGTCCTCTGCTCTGTATTTTGGTAGCAAAATGGTTCCTATATGCATCAGAGTGTAACTTGTGGTAATTGTCACTTTTCTCATTTTCGTTGTTACACCAAACACATTTACTTTCACTTTCGTTATTAACAACTCCATACTGTTTTGCATTTGAATGAAAATAAAATAAAATAGCACAAATTGCTGCTAAAACAACCAATTTAATAAAATTTCTAATCATTAAATCCATTGTTGAATATGTTAACCGATATCAAATTCATATTTACAAATACCACTGGTTTTATCAGGCAAATGTATCATTATCTTCCCCATTCTCACGTGCTCAATGTTGACCTACATTGCGACTGTATAAAATCCGTAATATGTCGGGTATTTCCGTGAATTGGACGAGGCAAATGCGTAAGCAGCGGAAACGAACGAGCATCTGCATGGAAACATGACGCTCTATTTTGACCATTTATGAAAAAATACGGGTAATTTTGTTTGATCTTGGACGTATGGTAATCCTTTACCTCGAGAATATGCATCTTTCTTTAATAAATCGGTTTTCGTTTTGAAATTGCGAGGTGTATTTCCCAGGTCACAAAGGGAATGCAAACCACAAAA
The DNA here is from genome assembly GCF_026914265.1 of Mya arenaria. Taxonomy (NCBI): domain Eukaryota; kingdom Metazoa; phylum Mollusca; class Bivalvia; order Myida; family Myidae; genus Mya; species Mya arenaria. The sequence goes on from NC_069125.1 coordinate 30,723,800, forward strand.
GTTAACATTTTCGGACGGCTGTACTTTCGGATATTCAGTTATAGGCATGCTAATTATTGTTTAACGTGTTGTCATCTCTTGAAATCAAGACACTTTTTTACTTTTACATATTCCAATATGATTGCCACATTGTCATCATAATAAAGAGTAAGTGTAATGAATACTTTCTGTATAAATTATACCACATACCACAGTTACCTAGCTGGTATTTGGACTGCAGTTTTGGCCAGTCTAGCCTTTATAATTGAGCAATTCCGTCCCTAGGTTAAATTGTTGGCATGTATTTTGAAAAAAAAATCGCTCTTGTACGCCATGATGCACAAAATAAACTAAAAAAAACACTTTATTGTTACATTTTTTTTTAAAATATCTATCGTTTTGAAGTTGAGAAGATTCACAATTTTCGCACACGTATGTATGGATCTCGAAGATTTTTTAATAAAACAACTGCATACCTAGCATGCATTTGCAAACAGAAGGTTTCTCTAAGATGCAATAGCTCAACAAGCAAAAACTGCAGTCCATATACTAGGTAACTGTGCCATGGACCTACTAGGTAACTGTGCCATGGACCTACTAGGTAACTGTGCCATGGACCTACTAGGTAACTGTGCCATGGACCTTCTAGGTAACTGTGCCATGGACCTATAAATCATCGGTCCCTGATTGTACAGTAGATTGTTAACGGTGTAAAAACTAATGCATCCTGAGCACAGGGGACAGAAGCAAACTATACTTATGCTTTCCTAGCCTATATAACCTCTTTACATAGTAGATACAGCCTAGGAAAACAAAGTATATATATAGTATATATATATTTAAAGGCTAGGAATACATAAAACACTGTATGCATTAAATATAGTTTGTTCTGTCCCCAGTGTGAATCTGAGGCTTCCATGACTCAATTAATACATTTTTATTTTCATGTTCCCTTATTTTACGCTATATTTTAGGCAGGCTATACAGAGCCATAAGAAAGTACCCCTAGCAGGGATCAAACCCTATTATTCAGACACATATTCCAATAGACCACTGTCACCCTCCCTCTCATCCCAAGTTTGATTCCCAGCCTGAGCACATATGTGTTTGGTTAGTGGTATCCCAGCCTCCAAACCAGTCAAGCCTTTTTCTCCAATTCTATTAGTCAGACATCAGACAACACTCTCAAGACGTGAAACATTGTGCTTTTGTTTTAATTTTTAGTTTAACAGTTATAACAAAAATTGGTTCAGTTCATTAAAATAAAATCATCTTGTGTTCTTGTTTCTAACTGCTTTAAGTTCTCTTGAGGAGGCATTTACCCTTACTGTAATTAAAGTGACATTTCAATATCAATTCAATTTTACACATAACAGCAAATCTGAACTAAAAACCTTTCATGTTTTCCTCGTTTCAAAAGTCTATTTTCTCATAGATTTTTTAAATGGTTGTGTGATATTTAAATAATGTCATTATGTTTAAGCAGACGACAATTTACCCAGCATGCAAAGGGTTAAACACTGGCTTAAGGGAAATATTAAAAGTACAATTTTTGCCCTAAAAAGTTTGGCCCAAAAAAATTCTGAACATATTCTAAGGGAATGGTCTTTTAAAAAGAGTAAAACATATATCCATACTTAACTGTTATTAATTTTAGTAAAAGTTGTTGGGAATTTTGTCTCCAATTGACTCTTAAATGTTTTATTGTCCATTAATTAGAGCTCTATCTTTGAAATTAAAATTTAAAAATGAGAAATTGCTCATAGTCTATTTTAATTTGCCCAAATGTGTTAGTAACACAGTCAAATTAGAATTGTTTTAGGCTTGAATTTACAAAATTTACTCAAACGAATATGTGGCTTTTTTGTTCTTATCAAAATGTAAGTAAAATAACTAAATTGTAGCAAAATTTATTAAAAAATTGTTGCCAGCATTAAATCTCTGAGAGAGTCACTTAAACTCCTTTTGTGATTATCAGGTCTGGACTTGTTTTGAGGCATCACAAATGCAACTAAGCTTTTATGTTACTGAAAAAAAAATTCATTAGGCTTAAAAAAATAAATATCTTGTTCGGGATACCTGAGCCTACCTACGACATAGGCACAGGCCTCACTGTTTTTAAAGTCTGTTTGTTAATATAAAAAAAAACGGATTTAAAAAAAAAAAAAATTAGCTTGTGTTTTCAAATGTAGTTAAAGACTTTGAAAGCATATAGTGAAGATGACTTTAACGCCATTCCCCAATGATGACCATCAAGTTCTTACATAAAGCCCAATAATAAAAAGCCTACCTACCCCACCTGTTTTTGGACAAGATGTCACCCTAACCACACACAAAAAAATAATTTGCCTCATGTTTGTTCTTATTTATTGCATAAATAAGTAAATTTGAATTGTCCATTTTAGCCAGTTCACAACCACTTTTATTTGATTAGTCCAACCTATAAGTTTAAAACAAATTTTGTGAATTCTGCTGTTTATGTTTGTATTTCTGTGTATTTAGTGTAAAGTATAAAGCATCTAGTCTTAACTTTGTTTGGAATATATGGCAATTTATTAAAAACATGATTGTGTTCTTGAAATAAGATTTTTTCAGATTAAGGAAAAAATTTACTTTTGATTTAAAAAAAATTGAAATAGAAAAACAAATTGTCAAAAACTTACATAAAATGGGTTCGTCTACCAAGTAAATCCCAGTTAATTAAAAAAAGCGTCTATATAATTATGTATCTAAAATAATCATGCCACTGATACAAGCTAAACTTGCACACTATAAACTGGGAAACCATCATGCATTCTTTTTAAATGGGTGAACTTACTTCTTTTAATCATGTAAAGTGATGTATTATCGGCGACATACTTGCTCGTACTGACAATTCTAGACTTGTTTTGGGGAAATACTGTATTTGCCGATTTTAAGAACCATCCTGTGTATAGTCCCTTTAAGACTGTTACTTTTTATTTGAATTATTTTTTAAATTGAGAGGAAAAAAACAAATTGTTTTCTGTTTTGAAAGGTGACCTTTCAGTTCGCAATATCACAAATAATAAAGAAAAATAATAAATTTTAATGTATAGCTAAAATGATCTTTGTACTTTCTATAAAGGTTTCTTATAAAAATAATTAACATGTTGAAGCTATTGACTTTAATTCATTGGAGTAGGTAATTGTGTTCCTTCTCAATTAAAAAATGCCAATAATTCAATAAAATTCTTTTTGATAAGGACTGACTATTGAATCCAGCGGTGTATACTGTTATTCGAGGTCTCATATTTCCGTCATATGCCTTGTTATTGCGTTTAACTGATCCCTAAAGGTTTAGGAGTGTTTTTTTCTGGCTTATAAGTGTTATATTTCGTACACTTCCATTATTGAATAAAAACTTGTCACTTTCGCTGTTATAAATTCCTTTGGCGTCGGTATTTAAACATTGATATGACTTTTGTTCATTTCAGATTATATTAGCAAAGGAATAACAAAACAGTACCCAATATGGAATTGAATACAGAACAGACTTGTCTTTAAGCTCCAAAACAATTCTTTTCAATTATTAAATAATGATAAGAAATTTGAAGTGTTAGAATGGTGAAATATGGAATAAATAATCTTTAGACCGGAACATCGAATAAGTATACTTCTTATAGCATATATGAACTATCTGATAGAGATAAATCGTTGATTGTAGGGTCTCTTTTTCAAATCAAGTATGGAGTAACCTGAATATATGGATTAGATATATTGACCAGTTTTACACTCTGTTCTGCATATCTCGACAGTATAACAACTTTGAATCTCCGGGAGGTGAAATTTTGCCATTCATTAAATTCATTAACAAATTAATGTTCTTTTCTTTATTGGAGTTCATATAAGGGTTTAATAATTTATTGAGTTTTAATAGACTTGTGATTAGTAGAAGTGAAAAAACTCTTTTGAATGAGTGGAAAACCTTAATGAATCTTGTGTTGATTGACAAGTTTAACGACATTGATGTGTGGAAATTATAATTTGAACTGAAAGAATGTTTTAAAAGTTGAAAAGATTATAATAAAATAAGTGGTGGTCACCTTCAGAAAATCTGATAATAAATGTTTAATGAAGTCCATGGGAAAAGGATAGTGAAATCTTATAACAGCTGTGAAAATTAGTGAAAATGAGTGGAAATGTGCGGAAATCGACAAAGAACACGCGCCCCCTCGGTGCTATACGACAGCCAATTCAGACATTTGATCGTGTTGGTCGTATACCAGCATTTAACTACAACAAGACCATTCACCATGATATTGAACTTCAGGGAAATGCAATGCAGGTATTTAAAACACTTGGTTCATGCAGTTTTCGCCATAAATTTGAAACTGCTTTTCAAAGCCTTGATATCGCTGTTGTGCGAGCAAAGTTTTAAACTCGGACATAATTAAAAAACCTTAAATAATTAAAGATATTGACATGAAACTTACTACATATTCCATATTACAATATATATGTATGTGTGCGCAAGGCCCATCACTCTGCCCAAAATAATCATAACATTATGGCCCCTTGTTTGCTAGACAAAATCAAGCCTTAGAATCGGCTTCCCCTCCTTTTGTTTTTACTATCACATTGGCTTCCTGAATATGTTTTTTGCTTGTTTTAATATCTTTATCAGTGAAAAACCATGATTTCATTAATGCCTTGATGTCATTATCATTTGCATCAGTGTTGTATGCCAAATCTTGGATGTTGGATGGCTGGGATGGTATTCATAAAACATCTTAAGTCATTTCTTAACTTAAGTTGATTGTTTAAATGTTTCATAGTCAAATTAAAAGAAAAGTAAGTGTTTTTTTATAATAAAAGTATGTTGTATATTCAATTGAACCAATGACGATAAAGAATTTCAAATATTATTAAGTTATTATATCATATGATCAGTGAGATACTTAACTTAGGAAAATGACCTAAGCTAGGAAATGACTTAAGATGATTTATGAATACGGGCCCAGGAGTCGTCTTGGAACCTGGTACATAATATTAAACTTTAAATCTTGTATTTCCACCTCAACCACAATAGTTTGCATTTCAGAATAAAGTTTTTAATATATTAGTACATTTGATTTGGCTCTTCCATTACCAAAAGTCTGCCTGAACTAAAATTGTCCAAAAACTTTCTAGCAGCTATTTATATAGACATGAAACAAAGCACGTTAAGCATACATTATTCATGATGATGGTATTATCAGAATCTTATGTAGAAATTTCACATAGAAACGTAAATGCCTTGCTTGGATTAATGATTTTTCCCGCCATTTTAGGTACCACCTCCAAAAGAAGAGCCAGAAAGGGAGGTTAAAACACCAGTCAAACCGATCATCAAATCTGGGAAATCAGATTCTGGCTCAAGTACAAAATCACAGAAGGATGAAAACTTAGTTGATAAGAAGGAACTACTAGATGCAAAGGTAGGTACAGTAGGTGATGACGTAATCTATCAAGTCATTTATTTCAGTGGCAATGTAATAGTTTCTGTTGCCTGCTACCCAAGCTTTTGTAATTTTCTATGAGGCTAAAGCCAGATTTTGGGGTGAAGTACTTTTTAGCTCGACTATTAGAAGAATCAGGAGGGCTATACTACTCGCCCCAGCGTCGGCGTCTGTTAAAGTTTTAGGGCAAGTTGGGATTTTCACTTATAAGTCCAATACCCTTCCTTCAATTATCTTAATACTTCACACAGTTGTTCAGGGCCATCACATAATGAGGTTAGATAACTCCATATTATCCTTTATACAAATTACGGCCCCTGATTGACTATTGAACTTAGGTTAAAGTTTTAGGGCAGGTTTGGATATTTATTGATAACTTCTATATCCTTCATTCAATTGACTTAATACTTCACACAATTGTTCAGGACCATCACACAATGAGGTTACATAACTCCATATTATCCTTATTACAAGTTATGGCCCCTGATTGACTTAGGTTAAAGTTTAAGGGCAGGTTAAAGTTTAAGGGCAAGTTGGGATTTTAATAAAAAAAACTTCTATACCCTTATTCAATGCACTTAATACTACGCAGAATTATTGACGACCATCTTACAACAAGTAACATAACTCCATTTTAACCCTACATACAAACTATGGCCCTTGAATGATTTTTATTTTATTTTTTTAATTTTTATTTTAATTTCTTTTGAAAAGCACATTTTTATATTCTTAACGGCATTCTCATAAAGGGAAAACAAGTTATTTGAATGACGTGCATCATTGTTCAGGCAGGCTGGTGGCAGGGCAGCGTCAAAGTCACCTTATGTATCGAATAATTTTAGCTTTTTAGCTAGGTTTGATATAAAGAGACCAAACTTGGTAAATACAAAGAGTTTATGGAGACCTTTTATTGGAATGCGTTGACGGCCCCTAGTATCAAGGTCAAGGTTACTATTAATAGAAAATGGGTTGGTATTGAATAACTTAAGTAAGGGTCTACATATTGAGACCAAACTTGGTATATAGGAAGAGTTTAAAGAGAGCTTTCCTGAGATTGTGTTTTGGGCCCCGAGAGTTATGGTCTAGGTCAAGGTCACTGTTGCTAAAAATAGAAATATGGTTAGTACTGAATAACTTAAGTGAGGGTTGACATAGTGTGACCAAACTTGGTATATAGGACAAGGCAGAGCTTTTATGGATTGCCTTTTGGCTTTTGGGTCAAGGTCACTGTTTCTAAAAATAGATTACTGTTTCAGTTATGGTTGACATACTGTGACTAAACTTGATATGTAGGAAGAGTTTATGGATGACTTCCATGTGTTTGGGGCCCTTAGGATCAAGGTCACTGTTACAAAAAATAGAAAAAGGCAATTGAAACTGAATCTCTTCTGCCAATCATTTAAATCCTGGTTTCGTCACATTGCGATTCTTGTTCACTTTTTAATTTGATTGTTTTATTGCTTTTGACAGGCACATAATACATTGTTATTGTATTCACTTATAAGTCAAAGCGGCGTAGTCGAGCGCACTGTCTTACGACAGCTCTTGTTTGCACCTTGTTGTCAAGAGCTACGTTCAATAACTAATGTCTGGAAGTGAATATCATTGTAATTTATGCACAAGCTATTTATTTCATGGTTAAGCTCTGCCTACTTGTTACTATTCAGGTATGGCAGTTTATGTATAGATGAAAACAAAGAAAACACATTCCAACATGGAACAACTTTTTTGATATTACAGTGATTCCTTTTCAAACCTGCTCAAGTGCATCCCTGGGGTCTCTTTTTCTTCACAACCATGGATTTAGCAAAAATCTGAGAGTCCAAAGCATTACTTTGAGCACTTATTAGGTAGAAATTGTGCATCCGCGGCAGGATAGACATACATGTATATGGGAATAATGGGTCCTTTGGGGGAAAGTATAGAATATAGTTTAAACATAACATATTTTAAAATGATTGTAAAGAAAGTTATGATAACTTAATTATACTAAATATACACAATGTTGCACAAGAGTGTTATAGGACTCTGGATATGAACAAAAAAGAATTGCTAAATGCACCTTGATGTCGTTGTCATGGGCGTTACCTTTGTCACTCAGGTGCAGTAATACAAAAGATTGTTCACCATTTCTTGTAACCCAGAATCATTACAAACATGAAACTTTTATTTAAGATTATAATGGTATAAATTAAGTTGTGGTAAATATATTTACTGCGACTGAAAATGCATAAGCTATACAATTTAGCAATAATTGATCAGTCTTTTCATTTTCTGATCTATGAGTGTAAGAATTGAAAAGATAAATATTCAAAATTACTTTAAAAATTTAGTTATGCAAATATTTAATGAAAGTGAATAATTATATTTGCTTAATTCAAAAGGCAAACGTTATGAGTTTTTTATACTTCAATTCGTTTTTAATTGTTTGCTTATCATATTTAAAATTTTAGGATTAAGTCTTTGAACAGAAGTTTACAGAAGGTATTAAACTGCAGCTAGTGTCCTTACACTTTAAAGTTTGTTTGTATGAACTTTGGTCTGGTAACTTACATTTGAAATTAGTATCGCCAAAGCAAAAAATATTTCTAATGAACTAAAATTTCCATCTTAAGCTTGTTTGTCTTTTTTTGAGATATCATTAGCATATCCTCGATGTTATTGTTGTAGTTGTAATGATTGTTATGGGTTGTCTTTTCAAACTAGAAAACCAGTTTTAAGATATTTCCATGAAATTTGGTATACAATCTGTGTTTACTACAAAAATACATATACATGTATCAAGTCCCATCAGTCTGTTGAATTATTTTTTTTAGTTACACCCCTTGAATGTGTTAATAGAGAAAAACGGAGAAGCGTCGTAATATCGGCTTTTGATACTGTTGATTAATAATTCTCTTACTCCCAAATAAGCAGTACCACCATTAGTACAATTGTTTTACATTACCAAAAAGGATGAAAGAATATAAAAAAAAACAATGGTTCTTATAAAGGATACCGTGTTTAATTTGAAAGTAAGGTGCACAAAACACGGTATTTCTTCCTTATGAGACGAGCGTTGACCTCCGTAAAAATATTTAAGGACGCCCCAGTCATATTTGTGCATTTTCAGCTATTAAATTTTAATACACATTAGCAATCTTGCTATAAGTAATTTATATATGCCATAAATCCATTATTTATTAAGTACCGTAGTTGAAGGTTTATCACTCAAATTTATGTTTGTTATATTGATTATAAATATGAGTATCACTTTAGCCAAAAGGCACTATCTTGTCCTTGAAATAAATTTAACTTTAATAAGATGATTTTTTTCTACGTTTTTGGTTTCGGGTTATGAAAGTAGTGACATTGTTTTAAAATGCTTTTCAGCAAATTAATTTTACGTACAACTTCAGTCTAAAGGTATGTTTTTCAGCACCAATATGCACAAACCGTTCTGCAATAATGGTTTATTATTCATTTTCATGTACTAGGCAAATATTCACTTGACATGTCCTGAGGTTGCCAAGATTTGAAGTTGGAGCAGACACATTTTGGGGCACGCTACTTTAGACTCTTATTCACCCCTGAACTGAAAAAAATAGTCTCTAAAGTTAGTATGGCGGGTTTTGGGATAAGGGTTTTTCCCTTGAAAATTGGGCTAATTTCAGTGTTAGGCCACACCAAATTGATATTTCGTTCGGCGGATTTACCGCTCCTATTTTTTTGAAAATGTAAAAAAAATATTTTTATTTTTTTTGTGCGCCCACACCTCCATTTTGATCGCCAAGTAGATTTTTTTCAAGTAATAATTTATTTAAAGGCTAAAAATAATCAAGTATAATTTTTCTACGTTAGTTTTCGTGTTTTTGTAAAGGGAAGTTACCGATGCGTAGTGTTTTTATACTGTATATCGATCGGTTTAGCATGGGTTTCAATAAATTCAATCAAAATGGCGGCTTTCGGTATAAACAATGTGGCTCGAAGTTTGGAAATTAAATCTTATTTTTTACAATAAATATGTTTTAAGCATGCTTGAAGTCATTGTTGATCGTCTCATGCACTAAAGGATCATTATTTAAAGCAATCATTATGCAATAAAGCATGTGTATCTAAGACTGGTAGCGATTATATTGCGTAATTAGTGACTCATTTTGAATGGAAATCGGACAGGTCAACTTAACTGGAACATGAGTCATTGTTTGGTCCAAATTGATGTATCAAGCTCATTTTGATCAAATTCTGACAAAACAACAGTTATGAACAAATATCTTTTCACAAATAGTGATATAAACACTGGTCTGGATATACCTCAACATAAGTAAGCGGCTAAGTTTATCACCTTATATTTTGTTTTTATTTGTAGCATAATCCGGAATTGTAATATACTTGTCAATTCTAACCACTGCCCCGCCCACCCCTTGCCCTTGTTCCAGGGGTATACCGGGGACAGCAGAGGCAATGGGCTGTGTTTTTACCTTTCAGGTGGCCCCGCAGTGCCTAGTGAAAGTGGTTTTGTCTTCATATTGAAGATAGACAGGAGTGGGCCTCACATAGGTATTCGGGGTTGCGGGGCCATTTGGCAGGGATTTTACCAGCAGTGTGTCCCTGCAGTCGGGTATTTTACCCGGGTTTTGAGAGACCGGAAGTCAAAGTCCCCGCTATTCCGGACTTAGGGGGGGGGGGGCATATACAATTGGCTGGTGCATAAAAACATCTCAATAACCCAAAAAAGTACTCTGAAAAATACCCTTGTTATTTTTGTTTTAATAAGCACATGTCATTGCATTTCCTGTGATAATAAAAAAAAAATTAAGTCAATGTTATATGGAGTCTGATGTTTGATGATGCCTGTGTAAGTGATCATTTTTTACAAATCCCAAATCAATCCTACATGTAAGTTATGTCTAAATACAGTTACATATGATGTTAAACTGATTCAGGTAGATTTATATAAGTCGTTTCAAACTTTTTACTAAAAGCAGGGTTATTTATTATTATGAATGATCGTCATATTAAAGTACGTTTTAATTATATAAGACATAAATAGATAAATAGTATGTATTCCGACATTTTCCCAATGTCCATTAGAGGTTCAGTTCAAGATGGCATTAAAATGGGTTTAAGGGCAATTATTTTGAACAATCTTTCTTATTTATATTGAATATAAGGAATATATTTTTCGCTCGCTCGCTCCAATTTTTTTTGGCAAAAATCCGAGGAACTAAACATTAATTTGGTGTGGCCTTAGATATAATTATGTGTCATTCTGGTAGATTATATGCAGAGTTCACATTCATGGGCAATTTAAGACGGCGTGCGCACAGTGAGCACCCCCTGGGTCTGCTTATGATTAAAACGTATCTTAGGGCTTTGGTACCTTCTGGATTTAATCCACAAATGGAATGGATTGATCTTGGTTTCCAGACAATGTTTTTATATAGATCTTGTCATTTGCACTCCTTGGATTAATATTTCTAGACAAGATTGATAAAAGAGCTTCTGCAAATATTGCTGACACTTTGGAAACAGTATTGATTTGACAGCGAAACAATTTATGAACAGCGTAGAGAATCGATTCTCATAATTATTTTCCTCTCTATTAGTTTTATTGACTTCCAAATACAAACAGACTGATTAAAGTGATATCGCCAATCAATTGCTTGTTTTAGATGGGAAAATCAACTTTAATCTCTTATCGTTAGCGATTGCCATTCCTGCAATTCTAATATGACTTGGGGTATCTTGTAAGCCAAAATTATAATTTATTATGTACAAATCACTTTTGTAAGACAAGTTTTTGATGAAGTAAATCATTGAACTAAAGATATTACAGTTATTGCAGTCCTCGCGAAAGCTTTTAGGCCTGCATGAGGTCTGTAAAAATACTAATGCCATAGGCTTGTCAGGGCCGTGGAAATTCCAATGCATTAGAGCGGGTCAGCTCTTTGGAATTGTACAATTCAAAGAAGTATATGTGATGGTGGAAAAGTGTTGTCACTCAAAGGGTTGTGGGTTTCATCGCACTCCCGGGGTACTTTTTCATGGCCAAAGAAGACACAGTATTGGTTTCTGACCCAAAAAGCAGACTCAAGAGTCATTCATATCAGCTTTCGACTTCACAATCAAGCTTAGAAATATAATCTGTATATATATATACGTCGAAACCCCTTGGCTCAATATCCCACTGGGACCGGCTTAAATACGTCGAGCCTCGTGAATATCGAGCTAATGCGTAGTAAATGTATATAATTTTTTGAGACATGAAATAAAGTTGTTTATGTTGTTTGTTATTTAGCTACATTATCTCCACTAGAGAAGAGTATTCATAGGACATATTTACCGTTCCCACGTTGTACTGTTCCCTACATGACACGTTCAATACTATGAAAATACCATATGGTTTTTTCTATACGAAACAATAAACAATCATATTACATACATTGAGTAACAGAATTATAAACATAGCACATAAAATATAAACACAGCACTTAACATAAAGATAGCACATTTACATGATTAAAACATTAAGCTTGTTTTACAAATAAAAAAACAAGAAAGCACTTCAATTATTTTTATAGCTCTACAACTCGGCAATAAAAATGCATGTCACATAAATTATACAGCTTTAAAAAATGAAGTTATGTTTTCTGCTTAGTTTTGTTGAAGTATTGTCTCATCTTATACTGGTCTATGTAATCGAGGTACATCTGGAGACACTTATCAAGGAAAGCTAATCGATTAGCTCCTTGTGCGATTATTAGAGCCATAACAAAAATAGATGTAAACTCATACCTGGGACCGCGAAAAAATTACATCGAGACAGCAAACAAAACAAGTGTGAAATTCTTTCCTTGGACGGCTGAAATGACATCGAGTCTGGAGAAAGAATTGACCCTGGTGAAATTGAGCCATCCGGTCGAATTTTATATGAACAAGTAGTAAAATTTTACTCATTAATATAGATACGTGTTAAAAAATACTTTCTGACCACAGTCTTTTGGCGTAATTCTGACTTTTTTTTGTTACTGTTAGTAGTTTGTTCATTTGTCCATTCATTCCTCTGTTTATCTGTCTGTCCATCAGACAGTCAGTTTATCTATCATTGTTGGAAAACTACCTTTAAATTTGTACAAAGGAAGGAGATGAAACTTCACAGGGTGAGGGAGGTAGTTCTATGAGAGAAGTGTGCAAGGGCAATGAGGGTAATGCCCTTGATTTCAAAGGTACAGCCCATAGTTTTAACATAATTTATAGTAATAAAGTTTATAACCTATACTAAGTCACTCTTGTTGGCAGTATGTTCTGCAAGGGTGTGGTCTTGTGTTGTGGGGGAAACTGAAGTACCCGGGAGAAAAAACACTTGTCCAGCATGGTGACCTGACTAACCAAACTCAAATGCACCCTTATTATCCAGTTTTCATTGACTATTGCATATATATATATATATATATATATATATATATATATATATATATATATATATATATATATATATATGTAAATATAAAAATCAAATTATGTAAATTAACCTGTGAATACATTTTAAGTTATTTGAATGGGATTGATTTCAATTGCATTTTGGATTTATTCCATAATAAGGCACATTTCAAGTTATTTTAAGGAGATTGAATCAGTTTGCACTTTGGACTTATTTCATAAGGCACAGCTTACAATATTTTTAATAAGCTACTTTATGAATCTAATCCTTCTTGAGTAAAAGTTAACAATAATTAGCAAATTCATGGTCTTTAAAGGATGACTTTGCAAAAATCAGGTATCTTGATTAAAACAGGATTATACGTGGATTAATCAGATATAAAAATATATAATTGTCCCCTAGTATTATTAGGTTGTCTTTTGTTTTGTAAAGAAATAAATTGGATGTGTTTTCACTTTCGTTCTTTGCCATTGATGTCTTCCATAATTGGCACCATTGTTATGCAAAAACGTCATCACTTAAAAATAGCTTATAGGATTCACATGAAACGGAACATACCGGTAGTATACAAAAAAATTGTTAACACTGACATTATGAATCTATATCACACCTCTTACATGAATGATGAAAATATTCTTTACTGGATACCAACTAGTACTAATTTAACCCTTAAGCTGCTGATGGCGATTTTAAAGGCTTTGCAAACAGCTTGGAACCAGACCAGACGCCGAGTAACTCGGCATCTTGTCAGTATCCAAGCTGTTTGCCAATCAGTCAATATATCCCCAAAGTTTTAAGTAAATTGAAAGAAATTTAGAATAAACCAGACAACATTTTCGAGCAGATGACAATTTACCCAGCATGCAAAGGGTTAAATATTGAGGTCTGGTCAAGAAACTTTTCCATGTGACATAGTTTCAGCAAAACACTTTCAGTGAAAAAAGGTGTCAGTGACAATTTTTATTATATATATGATATACGTTCAAGTTTTGAGTGAAAGTAAAAGGAATTTTTTCTTAACATTTTTGTCAATATTTGTACTATGATCTATGAAAAATGGCAATACTTCAGACAGGACTTTGAAGGATTTCATTTAACGATTTATTGTCAAATAAAAAGAAGCTTTTCACAAATCATCTGCCAAAGTATCTGTCGAATTACAATTGTAAATATGCCTCGATCGTTTCAAGTAATCTTTTGGGTTCATATATTAAAATGTTTAACGATTGTGGGTGCTTTAATACGCTTCTTTTAAATGTTTTACATTACCGCAACACTTGTTATTTTATAACAATGTTGACACACTCCAACTGTTGGACAATTCATAAGTGCCATATTTCTTGAATAATGCTTTTTAGAAAAGTATTTAAATACCTTTTCTGTTCCATTTCAATGTGGTATTGTTGGTATGTAGTATTCGATTACAAAAGAAATTGACAGGTTTATAGAAAAAAGATAGATTTCCTTTTTTTTTAAAGCACGACATCTAAAACTTTTTTTTCTGATAAGCCCAGAGTTCATGGCACCTGTCTGACCCACAGCCAAGTTTGATAAAACTTGAGTTAGACTGGTAAAAAACGTTTGCCAAATTTACTATAGAAAGTTTTGAAAATGAGCTTTCAGTCTGGTAGAAGTTGGAAGTCATTAGCAATATCTGATCAGTTAAATTAAGCCAAAGAGTTTAAATGTCAAATTGCTATTTTTTTAAGGGATGCACTTTGAATAATACTTATTATATCTATTAACAAAATTTGTTAATAGATAAAATAAATTGTCAAATTGTTTGTTCATAGAAAATGATAAAGCAGGACCTGGTTGGTTCCCCTTTAAGGTCTTTCAGTCCTGGTGATTGGTTTCCGCACGTTTAAATTGCAATTCAAGTGGTAGTTTTTCAGAGAACTGATTGTCCAAGAATTTGATAGAAATGAAATTCATGGGTTGTTTCTCTTGCAATGTTTCTCTGTTGCACCTAAAATAGCAATTGAAGCTTTAATATGAAATTTTTAGCTTCACTATGGGAAAGAATAAGGAGGCTTTACCACTCGCCCCTGGGGTCAATGTCAAGGTCATTGTTACTTAAAATAGAAAAAACACAGTTAATACTGAATCTCACAACGACGATTGAAGTTTTTTGTCAATTATTGAAAACCTGCTTTTGTTGCATTTTGGCATTTCTTGTCTACTTTTTACTTTGTCTTTTTTACTACTTTTGACAGGCACATATAACATCATTATTTTATTTATTTCTAAGACAAAGCGGCATATAGGCGAGCATGCTGTCCTACGACAACTCTTGTGATTTTTTTAAAATGTGCGTTTTCTGTTGGAAATATTGCAATAATTAATCATTCAAATTTGTTTCTTCTTTTCAGCCATGCTCCCAGTGTAAAACTCACATGGTAATGTTTGCACCATGTGTGGTATTTTTCCCAAAAATAACTAATTAATTGCACACTTTTTGAGATGAAACACATGTTTTGCACTTGTTTGTTTTATATTGAGCAATTCAGGGTCAGTTTTCAATGTCTCCCTAGATCCTTGCAGGAGAGAGCTTGTTTTTTTTTTCAGGATTCAGTCCAAAAGGGACATTACTCCAAATAAAACTAAAAGGAGTTGTGCTTAACTTAGCCCTAATGTACCATCTTTTCTTTTTTGACATTAAGGCCTTGTCATGGCCGATAAGCCAATTTCATTTTATTTACATTACATTAAAGCTCACCCCAATTCTCTTAAATTTGACATGGACAATGATGGTTCTTCATAAGTTAAGTGATATAAGAGAGGTCAAAGGTTTCTCTGTTTGAATTAACTTAGTTTTGAAAATTAAACCGTTGGGCGTACCCAGAATAATTAACATTCATGTCACGTTCATAATATGTGTACAAACTGACCATTAAATCTCTTAAATGGCTTAAGAGATTATGCTGTCAGTTCTAAAGTACCCGGGTACCATATTTGAATATTTCTGTCAACATAAATGCTAATTAACATTGACAGATTGTCTGTAGGGAATTATTCATGCAAAATTTAAATAAAATATACCTTCATTAGGTGATATGAAATCCATTTTTGAATCAATCATATTAATTAACTGTATATGTCCTAACAGACGCACCTTGTTTTAACTAAGTGAACCAAAAATCATAATATTAGTTTTGTGTAACCTAACGGTTGTACAATAGGGTAGTGGAGTATATAAAAGACATCAGCAGGTGCCATTAAAATGCGAGTGTAGGATGATATCCCCCCCGGATGATTGCCCCCCCAGACATTAGCCCCTAGGACCATATCCCCCCCGGATGATAGCCCTCCCAGACAATAGCCCCCCCAGACAATAGCCCCTCTGCATATATATAAATGACTTTACATATATACACTCATTTAGCATTGGATTGTGAAATGTAAATGACTCAAAGTATAATTATAAACTGGACAAATGATAAATACCCTTTATTTAAGTATTATTTGACGTTCAATTAGGCAAACAACTTTGATGTTTCCATGTGAATAGTATACTATTATGCAATTAATGTGTTAGGTCAATCAGTAATTATCAACTGGATTGCACTAAAACATCTTCAAAAGAAATAAAACATATAATGTCATTATCGCATTAAGGATTATCACCCTATTAAATAATTAATCACATGCTTTTTCCCTTTATTTTTCACTATTCATGATTTTTTTTTTTCATTGATTTATGCCTTTGGGTTGTTTCATTTTATAATAAAAATCATTGTTTTGCAAATTTGCTTAAATAAACTGGTTATAATATGCATTTTAATATTGGGGGGGATATCGTCCGTTTTTTCACTAAGACGGGGGGGGGGGCTATCTTTTGGGAGGGCTATGGTCCTAGGGGCTAATGTCTGGGGGGGCAATCATCGGGGGGGGATATTATCCGTACCCCTTAAAATGCATTTGTGCCAGATGCATGTTTAATACAGCAGAATAAGTTGCACAAGTAACACAAGTTTTTATTAAGGGTTTAGTCCTAGAATATGACAAAATACCCCACAAAATCCAACCCTGCATGTCTATTAGGGCATACACATTTCTCAGGACATATATGGTAAATCGTAATATGAACTTTTGCCTCAATAGTCTGATGATTGTCAAGGTGCATGAACTGTGGGATATTGTCAGACAAAATACTTATCACTTAAATTGTAAAGCATTTTCATACACATGATCTCTATTTGTCATCTTTATTTGTCATTGACTAGCATATTGCTTCTTCAAAACCATTCAAATCTTTATTTGTCATTGACTGAAATATTGGTTCTTCAAAATCATTCAGAACTATATTATGCAACGCGTTACTTTATCATATTGCTTCAAAGTTCAAATTGTAAGGTTCAGGTCCTATTCTTTGCCATTGTTAATACCATATCTGAATTTATGATAAGGTCCTCTTTGTGTCAAGTTGGCCCTGTGTTTCGTATATCACACAATGATAATGTTCTAAATGCATGAACAAATTGCATTGTTTATTGCAATGTGCATATTTAATTTAGTACCTACACATTGTTTCGGAATTCCGTTGACGCTTGCACTATTCACTGACTAATATTCTTTGTTTCATTTTTGCCAACGTAAGTCTGGTTCTCCTGAAAAAAGTATCACTGATAACCATTGCCTCCATTTGTGTTCTCTTAACCCTTCATTCAAGATGGAGATTTTCTCTGCAATGCTGTATTACAAAAAAAGCTTGTTGTGGGGTAGCTTTGATTATCTCCTGGGACATTGAAAGCTCGCCATTATAATTAACAGATATAGTTGCAGAGACATTTTGTGCAGAGTGCCTGAAAGAATTGCATTTGCATTTGCCCTTATTCTTTCGAAATTCACGCTTTTCAGATAAACATATGTTTAGAGAATGAAAACATATGTAACTGCAACTGTAATTGTCAAGTGGAATATGTGTCCACCACAAACCTTTGTCCCATCAAAATCACGTTCTCTTGGCCTTTTATAAAGGACACAAGCACTGGGTTCTTCTCAGGAAAAAGAGTGTTGCGTGATTTGTTACAGCTTACACCTTTCTTCACAATTTAGCTAAACTATAATAAGTATGATAATCATATTGTATCATATTGTATATATTATTCAGAGTCGTATCAAAGAACTCCGCCAGCAGATCACTAGCCTCGAAAAGGAGATTGAAGAGCTGAAAGAGACGATACAACAACGAGACGTCACCATCGAGGACCTCAAACGACAAAATGAAGAAATGGTTGGTTGAATACTTCTTCAGTTAGTCTGAGTGTTTTCTGAAGAAAACAAGTCCATAGATATTGACTTGCCGTGGTGTTGTTTTTGGCATTGTCAATGTTATTGAGGATTGTGGCATGAAAATATGTTAATGAAATTTAAACCGCGTTTTTGATAAGTGGTGAAAGAATTTTTATTTTTTTTAAATCAGAGACATTTTAAGAACTTTTGTACACATAGTCAATTAAAAACACTGTTACAATAATAATAATAATAATAATAATAATAATAATAATAATAATAATAATAATAATAATAATAACAATAATGCTTACGACAATCATTTTCACAGGAAGCCAAATACAAGAAGATGTACGAGGGTGAGGTGTCTTCCCACAAGGTTACCAAGACAACACTGGAGTCAACTCGGAAACAGGTGTCGGACCTTGAGGCAGAGATCGCTCGGTTGCTCAAGGAACAGCAAGAGAAATTGGAACAGTTGAATAAACAGGTTGGAACAAGTTCTTTGGTTTATTTAGCTCAGGGTTTTTTTCCCCAAAAAAGGGTGAGGAAATGATTTGTGTTTATTAAATCATTAAAGGGTTAAAATGAAACTTTGTACTTATTCAAAATGACAATGTGTAAGAAGTTTTGTGTAGCAAGTCCTGTCACTCTGGCTGTAGCACTTGTTGAATTATGTCCCTTGGTAAACTGAGAATACACATCTAGGACAATAGGCACCTACTTTTCTTGTTGAGAAAGTCTTTTCTTACAGGAAAAAAGGTTGAGCTACTGTTTCAGCCTTGCAGTTGTTGAAGTCAGTGGTCTCGTCTTCATCTTGCCAAATGTAGGCTATACTTCCGGAGCTATTCAGAATGTTTTCATGAAACTTGGTACACTTGTAAACAATGACTCTTGCACAACACACAAAAGCGTAACATGTCCCATTACTCCAAGGGTCTTTTTACCAGTTATGGGGAATATATCCTAGCACTTTTCTTAGGTAAAAAAAATGTTTTCAGTTTTGGTTGAGTACTTTTTCAAACATTTTGGGAACAAATGGAGTAAAATATCAATAAAGCAGTAAATATATCAGAAATGTCATTTAATGAATCATGAGATCCTCATTATACATAATGAAAAAAATAAATGAAAAAATGGGGAATTTTGGGTGCTATTTTTGGAAAAAAACAACACAGTCTGGCCCTTAGGGAGCTAGGTGGGTCTCGGCTTCAGAAAAGAATGGTGAAAAGGCCTTGACTCCCATCGTAAAAGCAGCAGATGGAGTAGTCCCTTAGCAGGGGTGGTAGAGAGTATAGAATATATATATGAAAAAGAACTGGTAAAGATGTGATGATTTTGTGTTTACAGTTTGACCAAAAGCTTGCCGAGATGACGGAACAGAAGGATAAGGAAATAGCAGACCGGGACTCAAAACTGAACCGGCTCAAACAACAGATGGCTGAGTCTCTAAAGGGAAACTCATGGTAGGTGTCTCATTCAATGTCATTAGGGCCCTTAACTTGTGCCTCTTAACAGTGTATATATTTTAATTTTTAATTACTGGTCTTGTCCCGGTAGTTTTCATTGTATTATTGGGTATATCAGGAGTATATTTTTAAAGAGAGCGTATGATTGAAGAGACAGTTGCAAGTTAATAATTATTTCATCTAAATAGGTCCAAAATGCTCAGTATGACTAAGCATCATCAACTAAATCTTGTGCATAAAGTAACTTATGTAGCTATAATCCTCAAACATGGTGACAGTATGAGCAATTACTAATTTTGCCCAATAACACCAGAGTTATGCCCCTTTTATATAAAAAAAAATTGTGCAGGCAATGTTGACTTCCATTTTTATTATCATCTAATTATAGTGAAACTTAGCAACAGTAAAAAAGTCCTGGTATACCTGGTGTTTGCAAATGGACTTGGCGTTTAAAGGATTATTGTGGATTTTGCTCCAAAACCACTGAGTGCAACATCTATGGACAGTCAATCAACTTCACACATCAAGAAAAAAACGTCTTTCACAAAAGAAATTTGGCGTATTCATTTACGTTTCACATTGAACTATCTACTATAGAGCATTTGTTATTTCACACAGGGAGCGACAGCAGCAGCTGGAAGAGTTGACGAAGGAATTAGGCCGGATACAAGACGAGGCTGATACACTTAGAATGAAACTTAGGCAATATAAAAACAACAAGGTAAGAAAAATGATGCATTGGATTGTGGATAAGATAAGCATGGAATCATGCTAAGATTACGTTTTGATGAATCAACTTTAAATTCATACATTTACTCTGAGGGTTAGTTTGTGTAGTGGTAAAAAGTGTCTGCATCTCCATGTTGGTGTATGTTAAGCTGATCTGAATTTTGAAGAAAAACGTTATGGTACCATTAGTGTAACAGCTTTCATATTGTTGTTAACAGAAGTGTTGGCGGCATTGTCCTATTGGTGAATTTTATTTTTTTTATGAAACTTGGTACACACGTTGCAAGAGACAATGTGCACATGTAGCGCAATGCTCATGAGTCTGGCTGAAGAAATCATTGAGTTATGCCCCTTTATTGACTGAAAAAACAACAACAGAAGCCGCACTGCTGCAGTCTTGTGTATGGCTTGTTCGATTACTGTAATGAACTGCTGTACTTATTTCCACCAAGGACACTGGTGCAGTGGATGGTACATCTAGCTGTGTTAAAATCAATTACACAGACCTGAAAGCTGATTTGTATGATTGTAAAACATACCGTAAATGACTGGGTATTAGAAGCATTTTTTCCCTCAGATTTCGATGTAAAAAAATGCCTGCGTATAATACCCAGTAACAAGCTTTTGAACTTTTTTCTGAGGTCGATTTCAGGCCGAGAATTTGTTAGGATTTATGTAGAAAGGGAAGTTACTCGCGTCATATCGATTGAGTATACGGGTTAAAACGCCAGTTGAAGATCGGGATACGGTATATCGCAAGATGTTTATAATCTAAAGAAAAATATTGTACGATTTAAATTATCAAAATTATTTAATATTAATTTGAAAAACACAATAATTAAACATGCATATAAAAAAGCAAAGTTGGGCACTGTCAAAATATTTTTGTCAGTTGTACGATAAGGTGTGAAAATTTCATACTGCCTTTAGACCTGTTCAACATATCAATACTACAAACTGATGCAATAATGGTCATGATTTTTCGCACTTTTCCATGTTCTTTATTCTTTTCTGTAGGTGTTGACACTTTTAGAACAAGCCTGTACAATATAAAGTTTTTGCATACAGTAACTTCCCTATTCATTCTCGACAGGTTATCGTTTACGATATACTGTCAGAAAGAAATCTTTCAAATAGTCATAAAAGGTACATTTCAGTGCCATCCAGAAACAAATTGTCACACTAAGTAATTTTCAGTGCCTATCCTAGCATGAAACGAATAAAAATGAAACATATTTTGATTTATCATTGTATGGTTTTAAAGATAACCATCGCCATTTTCACGATTTTTTTTTTTCGTTACTGTCAACAAACATGGTGGCCAAGATTGGCAGACAATTTCGACATACTATCTATGCGTCCTTTAACCCAAAACTTAGATTAAAAGTTTTTTCTCAGATTTTTCACAGATTTTTTTGCCTGCGTCTAATACCCCCTATCATCTTATACCCAGTCATTTACGGTACCTACTTTTCAAAATCAAAGCTTATATATAAAACACTTATGGTATTGTTTATTCATGTTAATTCATTTAAGTTCTAGTTTACTTAGTATAATTTTGCTTTAAAAGTAAATTAAAAACTTCATGGCACAAACCTACTCATCATTTCAAAATCTTCCTGTTGATTATTTCCATGGCATGTATTGCATTTTGAAATACTTCCATTTTGCAAGTGTGAGGTGGTCTTGTAGTAAAGGACTGGTGGTCCTCCTTTCACCCAGGTTAAAATTATTTTGAGGCCAACCAGAGGCACTTCCTAAGTTAAATATGACCTCTCAAAATGTGCCCAAGTACTGCCATGCTTTCATTAAAAGCTTTTGTAGTGAACGTTTGCTGTTTGGTTCTCTGCTTGCAGTGTTTGTGCTTCTTTGCAACAGAAATACAAAACAAACCTGTTTGCTTATGCTAGGTAAACACTCGCTCTACAGAACACATTGCAGGTATATACCTAGGACTCGAGACTGATTTTTGTCAACTCATAGTTTTGTTCACACTTCACCTAAGGACAAAAGGAATAAATTCATTGTTTCCTATTTCACTGCCAGGTCGATATGTCAATATTTTTGTCTCAGTCAGCTGTGTCATTGTCAAACTAAGAAATGTTGCCATTGTGTCTCGGGCTCCATGATAAGTAGATATTAGAAAAAAGAACATTAACGCATTTTGCCGATACTAGAAAGTACCAAAAGGAAATTCTCAAAATTTTGCTAAAATTAAGGGTTGGTTGGCCAACTGGAAACAAACAATTTATTTCATTGCGCCTAAAATAGAATTCATAATCCATGTTATAAAATTGTTTATTTTTCCATTTCAGACGTGTACAAACTGTAATGACATGGCATCCAAGCTGGAAAGAGCTGTGGTATCGATTAAAGAGAAAGACGCTTCAATAAAAGAACTCAATAGTTTGTGTTCAAAGTTTGAAACTCAGCTAAAAAAACAGGACGAAATTTTGAAAATGTTTGCGGACAAAAAGGGCCATAAAATAGGAACATTTCCAAAGTGATAATATTTGTATTATATTAATATTTATTTTGTCATTGTCATAAACCATTATTTAAATATAACAAACATTTAGTGCCTATCATTTTCATTTTACTCAGAAAAGAGTACAAGCATTGACTTGTGTAAACTTTACTAGTTTTACAAGAAAAAAAGTTGGGTTTTTGTTGTAACCTTGGTGTCATTGTCAAGTTTCAATATCTCTCATCTTGGCCATAACTGGAAAAACAGTTCAAAACATTTAAATAAAACTTGGTACATATGTTCCCAAAGACAATTTGAACATGTACAGCAAGGCCCATAACTCTGGCTTTAATAATCATCAAGTGATGCCCCTTGTTCAACTGAGCAAATTAGACAAGTGCTCTGTGGCACTTTTCTTAGTGCTCAAACATTTTGTAATTTTTAATGTATATTGCACGTATGTAGTGGCAAACAAAAAAAAACCCCAGTACAACAGGGTTAGTGAAAAAACCCATTACGAAATAGACATTAAAGATCTACAATGTTAGATGTTACATGATTGTTATGATATATTTTTGATATTTGAATGACCTGTGATAATATATATGTTACGTTCTGTTTTAAACAAGTTGTGCTTTTTTTGAGTCGCCTGAAAAACGACATATTGGTATTACTTTTTGGGTTGATTGCGACAATGTTTGGATCAGCAAAACATTGTGCACACAATTTATTAAGTATTCAGTTCAATTTGGCCTCAGTAACTTGAGTAATGCGCCTTTTTCAATAAAAAATAGTAGGTTTTTCGTGTGCAGTCAATTACCTAAGTAATTTGTACCTTATCATGACACAACTTAGTGACATGCAGTGTTGAAGGGCGTAATGTATCAGTCATATTTTTTATCATGGGGTCAATCACCTCAATAACTCCATGGTTATGCCCCTTTTACATTAAAATTCTGATAGCTCACATATTATTGAAGGGTATGATAATCAGACAGTTATCATTATAATGACATTTTACTACAAATTTTGGCTGCTTTTCATTAAAGTTGGTATTACAATTGGTTTGACTATGATGGGTGCTCGAAACAAGCAACATATCCAATTCTTTGGAAATTTAGTTTAAAAGTTTCTATTTTAAATAGATGTCTGTAAATGTTGGGTTTGGAGCTGTGGTTCATTTTAGAGTTCATTGTTGTAATTATTCATTGCTTATGAAATTATGCAATGTGTTCGTTATATAAGCTTGTCATTTAATATTTTATCAGATATATTTATATTTATTTTTATAACGAATATCTTCAAATTATAACCAATTATAATATATCGGGCAGATTGTTCAGAACATTATTAAAGCTGCACTCTCACAGATAATTATACCATTTTTACAACTTTTTTATTTTTTGTTTTGGAAAGAGCAAATATTTGTGTAAATATTTACAAACCAATGATAAAAGATTGCTGACAAAAGATCAGATCGCAGAGTTCCATATTTACTTCGAAAATTAATGTTTTATGGTTTAAACCATTACTAACGGTTTAAGAAAAATGTATAAAACATCATTTTTTAAACTTAAATATAACAAATCTGGCAGCAGTCTTATATAACTGGTTTTCATGCATTTTCGCAAAAATTGGCTCGTTCAAAGTCAAAAAATAAAAAAGTTGTCAAAAAGTTCAATCTGTGAGAGTGCAGCTTTAATGTTAACAATGTTGTTAACTATATCATTCTTAACTTTCAAATCTTTAATAATCTTCATTGGACACACATATCGAGACACTGATTCAGCTATGCTTATTTTTATCTTAGTATATCGGCACGTAATACAATATTTCACCTTTAAAACTTAACAACGATGTTGTTAACAAGGTTGTTTACTTAAACAAAGATCTGAACAATCAGCCCATTGTAAGATTGTAAAATTATAATTTTAAAGTGAATTGCTTACATGTTTTTATGAGTATTAAATTAAATTGATATCTTGTTAAAGATTTATACATATCAATATTTAAAGTGCCTTTAATTTATTTTCGTTTCACAATGAAAGTATTGTTTAGCTGACATAATCAAGCTTCAAGTTCAGGGAAACTGTCATTAATTGAATTATGATTTTGACTTGCAAATAAAATTTGAAACTTGATATTGAGTTCTATTCCCTAGATGTATTTGTATAAATTTTTGCCCAGAGTGTTTTTTCTATATTTGTGTTGAAGGATATCTGATGTTCATTTTTGGCAAGGGTGGAAAGCAGGCCAATAAGGAGGTTACCATGGTAACCAAGACAAGTATTTCGTCCATATGCAAGAACTTGAAAATTGAAGCTTATTTGAGCCAATATAATGGGCTTAAAGAATTATGATCTGAAATAAGAAATATTTCCACTGGTTATTTACAAATATGTAATCTTTGATCACAAAGTATGACTAGTATGTGATCTATTATGGGTCTTGGGCTATTGGCTATAAGATCCATCTTGGTATTGCTGTGTACTTACAGCTATACTGTCGCTCGAGAAACTCGTATTGCTATTTAATCCATTATGGGGCTCTGACCATAAAGTATTGACGTGTGAACCATAATTGGGCACTGTCCACAAAGTATTGGTAAGTTACCCATAATTGTGCCTCCGACCACAAATTGTTACTTTGACACTTGACATTACTACATAATAATTTATGGTTTATGTACATGATGCAAAATTCTGATTGAAAGTCCTTTAAAATTAACTCAAATTGAGGTATAATCGGTATGTACCAAGTTTCAAGTTAATATCTCAACGGTCTCTGAGTTAAGGCCAACATTTCAGCTTTTAAAAAGATGATGACAACTACAATGATGATGGCAAAACAAAGCATATAATTAAACTAACATCAGCAGCAATGGCAGATTGGTTATCGTATCTGATCCTGAACCGGATGGTCCCAGGTCAGATCCCTGCTCGGAGCATGTTGCTGCTGAGATTGGGTTCACCCAGGACTTGTAAATAGTAGGAAGTACCTTTTTAAGCCCCTTTACATTGCTTCGACATGAATCCCTCATTCTTAAACAGACCCCTAGTTATGTTTCAGGATAAACAATTATCAACTTTTCCGGCCGTGGCGACTACCAACCAAACTTCCAGTCTGGCGCATGTGGGTTTGATTGGTGGTCGCCAAGCTGGACAAGTGGGTTTCCCCTACAACACAAGACCACTCTCACGCAAATCATGCCAACTAGAGTGACTTAGTATAAGTTAATATAACTTTCTTCACAATCCTTGTAAAATAAATAAAGTTTAAACTAACTAAACAACATCAGCTGTTAGAACTGCTGAAAAAAAAAAACACACACAACAAAGCAAACATTTAAATTTTATTTTGTTTCTGTGGTATATTACACAAACAATTTATAATAATAAGATAGTTCATGCATTCATATGTAAGACGTCAAGGGAATGGTTTGGAAATCAAACTAAAACATATGACACGTTATAAAATTGTATCAATGAAAATACAGAGTTGAGCAATAAATAAATAAATGGACGGAGCTCTTGTATATAAAGAACAAAAGAAAACATTGTCTAAAATATATCACTGCTTTAACAATTATGACTAGGTCTAAGCCATAGTACATTTAAAAAATATAATATGAACAAAGTGTCTCTCAACAAAAATGAACCACAAGTATTTTTTGTTAATGGTATTTTTTTTGCTTTTTGCTTTAAATAATATACATGTAGACAGCTTAGTTACTTCAATAAATTAAACACAAAGTAAATGAATGAATTGTTTATATTATAAATATGGCCACTTGTACTGTAATCAATGTTAATTGTGAAAGCTTTTATGTAAATTTGTCAACTTTTTAAGATTTTCTCTGTTTTTCAGTTCCAATGAAGAAACACTTGAAATTCAAAAAAAATCCCATGAATTCAAAAGAAAATACCAATGACCTTGTTAGAAGACCATGAATTAACAAGGAAATACCAATGACCTTCATAAAAGCCCATGAATTAACAAGGAAATACCAATGACCTTCATAAAAGCCCATGAATTAACAAGGAAATACCAATGACCTTCATAAAAGCCCATGAATTAAAAATACACCAATGACCTTTGTAGAAGCCAATGAATTAAAAATAATATACCTTTGACCATTTTAAAGCCCATGAATTAAAAACAAAACAAAAATAACCTTCTTAAAAGCCAATGAATTAACAAAAAAAACATTAATGATTTCATTATGAAACCCATGATATAAAAGAAAACACCAATAACTTTCTTAAAAGCCCATGAATTAAAAGCTCTGTTACAGTAAAACTGAATATTTACAAAACAGTTCTGAGACTTCAAGATAATCTTATAATTACAAACAATTTCTTTTAAAACAACAAAATTTCATAAAAATATCTCAACAAAAATCAATAAACGCCTGTCCGCTCTTCTCAGTTGATAAAATGGTGCTTTATTCAAATGATATTTTAGCTAGAGAAATGGGCATATTGGCTTTAATTTTATAGATATATACATATATATATATATATATATATATATATATATATATACTAGCAGAAGAGGATAACATTGTATAAAATGTGTACCATTTAGCTTCTTTACTTCTTTTCAAGGTCACATTCAAGTTTTCCCACAATGCAAACAGCCACGCCATCTTAAACAAGGCTGCTAACAACAACATCAAGGCTATAAAAAGTGCCAGGACTTTTTTCTTTGAAAAAACAAATGAGTTAATAACACAGTATAAAATATCGGGAGACACTTACGATTGCAGGTTTAGTGCATGAAAAGCGATAATGCACTGTGTTGATTTTATGTACAATACAAAAACATACTTATTTTGTACAATAAACATGCAAATTCAACAATCTACAGCCATGTACAACTGAATAAATATCAAATAACTACAAATTAACAACCTGTTTTGCCATATATGAAAATGAAAGGACATCTACAGCCAATCACTTTTTCCAAAAAAAACTTAGTTTAAAAAAATATTTAGCAACAAATGGAAGTGTTCCTAAGAATTAACAATGAAGAGTAATTCAGTATACGTACCCAACATTTTTCCATCTACATATACATTTTAACACAGTATCACAGTTTGCTTGATGAGAGACACTATTTTGTCTTTGAACAATCTTAGAGTAGCGTATACATGTCTATACTTTTTACAACAAACTTAACAATTTTCAAAACTTTTTAGGCTGATTGTTCAGAAATTTGTTAAAGTTAACGACGTTGTTAACTGCGTCATTGTTAACTTTTCATTAACGTGCTGATGTATTTGAAAAGAACAAACACAGCTGAAACATTTGTCTCAATACGTGTAAGAAATACTACACATGTCCATCATTAAACCTCCAAAGAAGTAAAGATTGGAACATTAACAACGATGATGTTAACAACAGTGTTACGTTAACAAAGTTCTAAACAATCAGCCCTTGATATAGTTCTACTACATTAACAAAAAATATTGATATACGTATTTATATATGTATATGTGTGTGTGCAAGGCGACATTTTATAACAAATGGAATGTGGTTTAAACATTTAAGGCACAACATAGATATTTTGTACCAATAACAACATAATGTTTTTTTACACTGAAGAGTCCTCCTCTCAATGAAAAATATCAGCTTTAACATGTTTTTCAACAAAAGCATTATAAAAATAAACAAAATTACCCATAACATTTGTTTTCTTATGCTTAAAAGTTCTGAAAAAGATAACGTATTGTATACAAGTTTTGTGTTGCCCTGGTAACAATAGTTGAAGTTAACATGCATACATGCCATATCCCCCGGCGGGGGGAAAAATCC
The DNA here is from genome assembly GCF_026914265.1 of Mya arenaria. NCBI lineage: Eukaryota > Metazoa > Mollusca > Bivalvia > Myida > Myidae > Mya > Mya arenaria. The sequence continues at coordinate 30,752,377 of NC_069125.1, forward strand.
CCCGGAATTTCGATCCATTTCCCCCGGTCTCCCGGCGGGAGGTAAAAATCCCCCGTAATTAAAAAAAACATTTTTTTTTTTTTTTAGAGATTTTACATCAGGCAATAATGACCAAGTTGAAACCACAGTATGTGAGTGAAACTGAATGTAAAGAAACAACTCCTCAAGGGTGAAATTACTGTTAAAAAAAGGTTTGATAAATGCCAAAAGGAAACCTTGACAACAAGTGAACAATTAATTTGAAGTAATGATCAAAGGCAAAGAAATATTACTATTTTGAAAAAGGAAGAAATTAATAATATTCATTCCATTCTCTTAGTGTCTGAACGTCATCATAGCTGATAGTATTAAGCAGAATTTTTTAAAAGACTTTGGAGGAAGGTAAATTTAATTTACAGTATTACAGTATGACATGACAATGTATCATAAGAATATGATAAATCATGACATAAAATAATTCTGTATAATGAAAAAGTTAGAGGTTTTCATAGCAAAATATATGTAAATATATTTTTTCGTTCTTGCGTCTAAAAATACTTTGAAATTTTGCCGACTTAAACCAGCTAAAAAAATCCCCCTGAATACTACCAAAATCCCCCTAAATTTCAGCCGTTCTGAACAAATCCCCCTGAATGTTCTCCAGAAAATATGGCATGTATGAACATGTAACAATACAACATCACTGAATAAGATGTAATTTCCCTAGAAAAACAAGCTATATATTGAATATTTATAATTAATAACACTTTTATTTCAAAAATATACTCCTTACTAAAATTCGGACAACACAAAATCCATAACCATCAGACAACATGTGACTTGTGTCCCCAAGTTTCCATAGCAACATGAAGAAATGAAATCACAGTAACCATAGTGATGATTTCCCCAATAGCGACAGGAAGTTATGATATCATAGTAATCATAGTGATGATGTCCCCATAGCAGCAGGAAGTTACGATGTCACAGCAACCACAGTGACAACTTCCTTTTAACTATAACTACATGTTATTATACGGAAGATTCTGTTGAATGACCTCATGGTCTCCAAAGCAATGAAAAGTACTGAAACTATGACATCACGGTAACCATGGTTACATTTTTTTTTTATATCATCTCACATTATCCTACAAAGGGTCTCTGATGAATGACGTAATGGTCTCCATAGCAACAAAGAGTAATGGCGTCATGTTAACCATAGTAACAATTTTCTATCATCTCACGTTATTATACAAAGGGTCTCTGATGAACGACATAATGGTCACTAAAGCAATAGGGTGATATGACATCATGGTAACCAAGGTGATGTTATTCTTTCATCTCATGTTATTATATGGAGGTCGTTGATGAACGGCATGATGGTCACCATAGCAGCAGGGTGTTATGACATCATGGTAAGCATGGTGATGTTGTTCTATCATCTCACGTTATTATATGGAGGTCGTTGATGAATTGCCTGGTGATGATGAATCTCGCCGTCTAACTGCATAAGTTCTTGTCGCAGACGTTCATTCATATCTCGTATTGCATCTGAAATCAAACAATTATATTGATATATAATTTTTTCACAACTTGAATGTAATTTTTTTATTATCAATTTTCATGGTACAATTCTTATAGACTTTTAATTCTTAACTAGATAATTCTAAATTACGATACTCTTTCAGCTTATAACAACATGTATTTATTATTATGAATTGTCATAAAAGCAATATCTTTGATGTAAAAGCTGGTTAAAACTGCCTCTGAACTATGAACTACTCTGTGAACTACCATAATAAAGAAAACCATAAAAAGTTGTACATTGAAAGTTAACATAGCATAACATGATCATGAAATCCATTTTCTTGACCAACCGTATTTGGGATTTTATTTCAGATGTAAAAGTTAAGGTCAAATGCATTAGTTTATATGTCAAAGTCTCTGTTATTTTGGGGTTTTTTGTTGTTTTTTAAGGGAATGAAGGGGTCAAGTTCACTGTTTTCAGGTTAATGGGCTTTAGGCGCTAAGGTCACTCGGTAATAGTCAAGATAATCTGAGATTCAACTCCAGAGTTTCACACGGTCAAGTACTTTTGAGTTTGTATAAAAGCTGTGCATGGTCAGCTGTTAACCTAGCTAGGTGGTTTGGGGTCAAGGTCATTCCAATGAATTGGTGCCGAATCAAGACAATCCACATTGTTTACAAGATTCTCAAAGTCAAGGGTTAAACGAGATTGTTATTCAGATTCTCAAAATTATCTGTGATTGTCCTTAATGATTCTCAAGGTCAAGGTCATCTCAGAGTAATATAAAGGTTGAAAGGTCAAGGTCATCAGATATTACAATGGCTTACAAGGCCAATGTCATCAGAGAATGTACTTGAGATTTGCAGGGTCAAGGTAATCCCAATGAATGTTTACCTGAGCTGGAGGACTGGGAAGACCTACGACTGTCCATCCGCAGATCTGAAACCACAACACCATGCAGCGTCACACAACAATAAACAATACAAGTGTAATTTTTGTGATCCCGAGCCGTACATAGACATGACTGTGTTTGTGGATGCAGAATAAATCATTTTCATTGGTGCAGATTTTCCTCTATAATGCTGTGTATACAGATTATGATATCAGAGGTCATTTCAAGTAATTGTTCAGCAGTTGAATAAAGAGTTGCCTTTCATTTTGTTGTCATTAAAGTGAGGTGTGTGCATCAATATATATATACAAACACAAAAACAGCCATGTCTTGGTAAGGCCTTATATTTTACAACCATTTTATTATGTCATTTCACTAAAATGTCTCTTTGCCATGAATGTTATTTAAAGGCAAATCATGAAGCAGAGTAGTACCGTATTCTTCAATGCATTGATATTAATCACAAAGTCATGATTCTCAATTTATTTTTGTAACAAATTATATTAAGAGCAAAAATATAGCTGGTGCAACAAAAGTTGCACAGTAATTGATTCATCTGGGCAAGTATTATTAAAACATAAGTCATTTGCTAACTTAAGTCATTCTCCTAATTTTATTGGTCATATATGATATAATCATTTGATTTTTTTTGAAACTTTAAATTTAAAATACACACTTTAATGTTATAAAAAATTCATCTATACAGTAACTTCCTTTAAATCAAATATAAACATTCTTTGACTTAAGTCAGAATATGAAGTAAGTTGTTCCATAACACCGACCCAAAGCCTTATATAAGGTGCATAAGTTGAAATCCTGTCTGCATGTTTGATAGGCAAAACATCTTTCTAATTAACCGTTGTGTATCAGGCACAAGGTAATAATCTACATTAATTGGGAAGAGAGGAGTGTAGCCATATCCTATGCAGGGTTTACTTCTATTTGCAAAAACAAACAACATAACTATTTTTTTTCATCAGGGTAGGTCACTTTGTAGCAGTCATATCACTGAAACCGGTTTAGCTTCTTTGCACCAATTAAACAGAGCCTAAAGAAGCAGCAGACAGATGACTTGTTTGGACCAAAAGACATAAAATTTCATCCCCAGGATTGGGTGAGATCAGACAAACTTGTTTGATATGAATACTCTTTGTAAATCCATGAATACTCTGACCTTATCAGGGGGTAATGTACTTTTTAGAAAATTTAAATCTAGAGTTTATGCTTTTTAGCCTGAAATCTTATCTGGAGCTTTAATATACTGGGTATAGTTGAGATGCTTTATAACATTTTCACCAATCGTGTACCTTACTGATCTAGTTGTATGTCTACCAAACCTACGTAAATATTGTAACACAACACATATTTATAATGAGAGGAAAAAAATATATAAAAAATGTGTATTTCATGCAAAAGTTTAAATGCGACAAGAACAGGTCTATTCCAAATGCAGATGACAACATTTATATGCATGTGAATTATCAAAAATTGAATGTAAAATGGTGTTGTATTTTCAAAATTGTATAGATAATATATATATTTGTGCCGAGTCATGCTCTTTTCCAATTTTACCTCAAATTACCGCCATCTAGCTTGTGGTCCTACAAAAAATCCTACTGATCTAATATTCATCAAACTTAGGTTAACATCCTTCAGCTTTTAACAGAAAAGATGACTCAAATTTGTACTACAAAGAAAAAATCTACAACTACAACACTGCAAACAGATCTATGCCAATGCTAGTCCATTATTCACAGTCAAAATTAAAAAGACATCTATTCACTCATCATAACCCAGGGCAAATGAGATAACTTCTACAACACATATCTAGGGATGAAAATTATAGAGAAAAAGAGAGCATAACAACAGGCTTGAACTGCGCAGCGTTCCATATATCACATGGCGGCAGTTATGCAAAAGTTTGTTTTTAATTATAGTGACACAAGGGATATTACTCAACAAATATCTACGCTAGTTATGGGACTTTGCTACACACATGTACTGTCATACTTGAAGTTTTATCTCATATTCTTAATGGTTTTCAACAAACATTAAAAAATAGCACAACAAGGAGGATGCCATTTGACACCTCCAAGGCTATGACAAAACCTGTTGGATTGTTGTTGTTTTTCCAAAAAACCAGAGACTATCTAAAACTGTAAACCAAGCAAATACTCCTATTTCCTCAAACAAAACAAAATTTAAGATATTGAATGTTTAATAGCTACATCACTGAAAAAGGGAGCTAATTTGGAGATTCACACTTAGTCTGGGCTAATTACAGATTTGCCTCCCTTACACATGCATTTCAGAGATGAGAATGATGCGATGTTAGTGTTCTCAAGTCCTCTAATGACAGACCTCGTCTGGGTCGTGACTTCTGATCGAAACTCCGTCTACGTTTTGGATCTAACACATGGTAACTATCAATTCTAGAATATGACCTGCTTTTTTCCAACTTATTTTTCTTTCCTGAGAAATGCGAGTGCAATAAGAAACAACATGAACATTTTTTAACATGTTTTGCCCTTTATTTGAAATAACATGAACACTTTGTTTGCCCTTTTATAGAAAAGTCATGAATAATTTTTCAAGATATAACATATTTTGCCATTTATTTGAAATAAAATTAAAATTTCTTTAAGATTTATCATTTTATGCCCTTTATTCTTAACAACATGAACTATAGTACAAATTGATTAGAAGCTGCCCATGACTAAGAACCTTTACACATTTCGATGTTTCCTTCACGAGGAATTTTGACTGGATTCCCTGTCAATATTCTACATCATGTGTTTATAAAGCGTAACAAAAACAATTGTTTGTTTCTGGTTTCCTGACAAGTTCCCTATTCATTTCTGACAATTATATATATATTTTCTCCTTTATGGTACATATTCATAGGAGTTTCTTGATTCAGAAATAGATCTTAATGTATTGCTTTTATAGAGCATCATAGTAGCATTTAATCCAGACCAAATGGTGCAGTTTTAAAGTGTGACAATTTTATTCGACACAAATTTACCTAAGAAAAAAATACTATAAAAAAGTGACCTTATTTTTAGGGGGCAGTGAAATTGGAAACAAACAATTTTTTTTTGAGGTCGAAAGCATGTGCAATGCCACCACAAATGCAAATGTGACTACATATCAATCATCACTCAATGCTTTGAAATATTTTCAATTTACAATCAAATACTGAATAACTTATAAATACCATGGAAAAAACTAGTATTATCCTTATTTGTTAAGTTAATCAAAACATGATTTTGAAGCAACCTTACACCATCAAGGATAGATATACCCTTCTTCCTATACAATTATACCTACCATTAGGCCTGTTTGGGCTGCTGATCTGGGCGGGTCGATATTGACCACTGGGGTGGCCCACCGGATGTGGCCCCTGACCATTGTAGCCCTGGTGATGACCATTCATGTGCTGTGGACCGTTCTGTTCATGCAATGGCCTGGAATATACATATACCTTTGCACATCATTGATATAATGTCTGACTGTCTGTGCATTTTGTTGAAAAGTAATGTTAGTTTTATGCATAGAAGAATAACCTCAAAGATCTGGTACTGTTTGTTTGGCATTTCCTTTCCCTATATTAAGGGACACAATTAGGTCATTTCCGAAAAGAAAATTGTTATGTTGGCATACAATTTGGTGTGCTTGTCTGAACAACTACAATAAACTGTAATTTTATATCCTTTTAGGGCATATGAAAAGGGAATAACTGTTTTTCAATGCAAGATCACAAAACAAATTTCACCTTGTGAACACAAAAAGTAAATATTTTACTCCTGGTTACATCACTCCATACAAGAAATATAGCTCTTGTTTCTCACTCAATAAAATAAATTACATTCTTACACTGAAACAAACAATTATCCTCTATATATAAAACCCTTGATAAATCAAAACATTTATTAATGCTAAAATTATTAATAAATTTGTTAAATTCTAAAAATAACCAACCTTTGTGGTGGTATATTATCTTGCAATCTGTGTGGAGGTTTCATGGGCTGGCCCCGGCCCTGGGGTGATGGTTTACCCTTCCCGTTGCCCCCGGTCGGACTCTGATACCCCTGTTGCTGCCCCTGTGGAGAGCCAGGATAAACAGGATCTCTTAATGCTGGGTTTTCCCGCAAAGCGGGGTTTTCCCGTAATGGTAAGTCGCTAGGAGGCTGTTAGAAAACGGAATAAGTAAAGAGGGTTAGGTAAAGGAATAGGTGACTAGAAAAAGATGTTATTCTACTATTAAACACAATTTCTAATTAATAATAAAGTGTACATGAATAGTTTTTTGGAAATTTTGAGAATGCTTTTGTTAATGCATTAATTCTATTATGAAAAGAAAGGTACCCATAAAGCAGAGATATTACTAAACAATAAGTAGCATTTTAGTTAAATTACAACAACATTCCAAAATAAGCACGCTACTTATTGCATGCTACTTATTGCACACTGCTTATTGCCCACTGCTTATTGCACAGTAAGTGACAATATGATACAAAAAACAGTTACTTAATCCACTTCCCCACGACTAACGTAACGTATAGCTTGGGTAGTGGGTAACTATTACTGAGGATGATATCTAAAACTTGGATTTTATTGCTATTCATGTACATTGTTCATTATTTCATGCTTGGTATTTTAATCAATTTAAAATAAAAGTAAATGTAGTAAGCACATAACAGTATCCATGCACAGTCAAAAACATGTTAGAAAACATTAAAAACAAACAAAGGTATTTCTAAAGGTTAGTTTCTTTCATAAATAATATTAAATACAATATTAGGTTATAGAAACATATTAAAATCAGACAAACTATAACCATGTAAATAAGCATTGTGACTATTTCATTACATTTTCATTACCACATATCTAACAGTCAATAAAAAACTTAACTATTTTAATATGCATTTCAAATTGATATTTTTTCTCAAAGAAGCACATTTCCATAATAATGATTCAAATTATGATACATTCAAGACTTTGGCAACTGTTTCTTGATCAGACACTATTTTGCCAAAATGGGAAAAAAATAATGGAAATTTAACTAATATAATTATAATTGATTTTTTTTCTCCTCAGAAAGTATTTGGTATAACATTAAAATAAAATAAAAAGCTTAAAGTAATGCCTTTACTTACCGGAGGTAATCTGGGTTGTGGGCCTCTCCCCCCACTTCCCCCTGCCCTGCCGTACTGTGGTGACCCCCTAGGGGAGGCATCACGGGAGGGGTGTGACCCTTGTCGGGGCATTGACTGCCAGGAGGTTGAAGCATGGTTTAATCTCCTGAAACATAATATTGACAAGATAAAAGAATTGTATTAACTAAATCTCCCAACTCAGATTTTGTTTTGCAACATAGACACAGCATAATGCAAAATTGAACAGTCCATGTTTACCTGAAACAAGTTGACTTTGAAAAGCATTTATTAAAGCTTATAAAGCTTCTAAAATCTATTGTAAATTCTAATCAAAGTACAATCATATTACTGCCTAACTCATATTCAAACAGCCAAGAGAACACCAATGCTAGTCAGGTTTCATTATTTAGTTAAAAAGGGGGCTAAACTCATACAAAATTAAACCAGAGTTATGTCCCTTGCATTAATGTGCGTATTTTCTCATGCAACATGTGCACCAAGCTTCATTTGAATATCTTGAGATTGTTTTCAACAATGGCCAAGGTATAAGATTTTGCAAGACGCCGATAACGATGTTCCAGAAACTAAATCAAGGATAACAATATAATAAGTCAGTTATCCCTGCTGTGAAAGCCACACCCACCTTTCCAAGTCATCAACCCTTTTCATAAGTCTCTCGTTATCGCGATACAAAAGTTGCTGGTCCTGTCGGATTTTGTCTTTGTTCACCTGCATCTCCGCGTTATCCGTCCTGTAAGTAGAAACATCATTACTACAGTGTACACTATGTAATTCTTGAGTATCTTGTTATCATGGTACAACATCTACTGGTCCTGTTGGATCTTATTAACCCTGCAGTCTCCATCCTCAAATACTGTCTCTGTGGCCGAGTGGTTTAAGACTCTGTAAACAGAGTGGAAGGTAAAAGGTTCGAGTCTCACACTGGCACTTATTATGACATAGCTGGTTGCCAACCTTTCTATTTAAATCGAGGGGTAACTATTGCCTTCATGCTAGGTGCCTGGAATATGACATAGGAATTTGGGTAAAGATGTCATAAGTGTAGGTGGGTGGGCCGAATGGGCTGGCCCTTAACTGAGAGGGGTGCAATTATAATAAGCAAACACATACACACTATGAACTACATTTTCTGTCCTGAAATATTCTTGGTATTAGTAAGCTAGGTACCTCTTTAAAGCTGCACTCTCACAGATTGAACGTTCATACAACTTTTTGAATTTTTGTCTTGGAACGAGCCAATTTTTGCGAAAATCCATGGAAACCAGTTTTTTAAGATTGCTGACAAAAACTTAGATCTCAGATTTTTATATTCAAGTTCAAAAATTAATGTTCAATGCATTTTTCTTAAACCGTTTAAGCCATAAAACATTAATTTTCAAACGGAAATGTGAAAATCTGCTATCTGATCTTTAGTCAGCAATCTTTTATCATTGTTTTGCAGATATTTACCCAAAAATTTGCTCTTTCCAAGACAAAAAATAAAAAAGTTGTAAACAATGTAAATCTGTGAGAGTGCAGCTTTAAAGGGACATCATTGATGTCAGTTGTGTGATCACAGTCTGCAATTTTTGCTTTCTTCTATTCTGCAGTTCAGATTTTTTTTATGACAAATCAATGTTATACCATCCAAAATGTAATTCATTAGGATTCCGAACAGTAATAGACCAGTTTGAAGCATTATGGATCAGTTAAAAGCATGCTGGACAGTTTAAAGCTTTATAGATAGTTTAAAGCTTAATGAACCAGTTAAAAGCATGCTGGATCAGTTTAAAGCATAGTTGATTAGTTTAAAGCATATTGGACCAGTCTACATCGTAATGGACCAGTTTTAAAATAAATGGACCAGTTCAAAATAATGAGAGAGAGAGCTATGCATATTACATGTTTAATAATATATCTCATTGTGATGTTGTAATTTAGGACTTTCATTGATTGAAATTTATGACTGTATTTGAAGGTTTTGTACGGCAATGGTAATTTAAAACAGAAGTTCCATCAATGTTTTAAAAAACCCACAGTTCTAATGACTTGTCAAAATAATCTATAGGGTATATTTGCTCATCAATAATTTGTGCACCACAAAGCGTAACCTAGAACCCAATCATTCACACTAATGGCCCGGTGCACTTCAAATATTGACAGTCTCTGACAATCAGTATAACCAAACCCAGCGATCATTTAATCATAAGCCATTTAGAATTCTACAAGCCCTGTGATATTTAACGCACAATTTTTTTAATATTATGGATCACATTTAATAGTTTCTTGTCCTATCGTAATGAGTGTCACAGGGTACAGTGTTTGTATTGTTCTTTTGACATGAGCGTTATGTTTACTTTGTTAGAAATCCTCGATCCATGATCTGCTTTGGGGTGTCTATTGATCCATTCTTATGTACTTATTAAGGACAAAGGCTTATTTTTGATATTTAAATGTGAAGGCCATCATTTTATTCATGATTCCTTGTTCGAACAAATTGTGTACCAATGTTATAAGGACCTGGCTAACCCTAGTCAGTGTAATTATTAGATTGATTTTCATGAAGATATTGGAGTCATTTTATCAGGGATTATACCTTGCGATCATTTTTTTTTAAATTGTGTATTTCAAGTAGTAATATTATTTATGTTGAAAAAAAAATTATTGATCACATAAGTTTGCCTTAACATTTTCAGTTTAATCACCTTAATGCAATTTTTAACTAAACTTATTGATCTTTTGGTACTCTGGTACTTTGCTGTATGCCTGCCAATAAGACAGCTCAATAAATCATGAATCTACTGATTCCCAAAGAAATCTCAGAATCAAAAAACACTTCCTGATATTTGGTGAAGAAATTCCAATTCTCATTTCGCAGAATGTTACCATTTTGAGCTTGTCAAAACAACGTAGAAAAATTTAAAGGTGCATAATTTGCTCATACAATCAGTTAAACACCAGCATTAAAATAGGTTAAAGCCCGAACAGGCTGTAAACTTTCATCACCCTGTGATAAACATTAAAACCTTCATTAATAATAAATTTTACATTCTTTTAATGAAGCATTCCTGTGATACAAACTTTCATTGAATTGTTTTATGCTGTATGCAATGTTTTATGTTGGGCCTATGGCATTATTGCCACTAAACAAATAAACTTAACTTGACCGGCTGAAGTTATAATGACAATATTTTATTATTATTTGACAATATTTTTTTACCTGAGTGCCTCATTTTCCACCATATATTCCTGTAGCATCTCATAAAGCCCCGCCTCCTCACTGACCCCATTCTGCTTCATCTTGTCTGTAACGGACGGACGTACAAACAGTCAAATACATATAGACTTAAAAATTAAATGTCACACAGAGACCATATTGTGATAGTAATTAATTATATATGTAAAACATGAGCACCTCATCTGTTGTTTTTTCCTTTGGAAATATGTCATAACAATTATTAAAACCAGAGTAATGAACAAATCTATACAAATCTGTATTGTCTCTGGCAACAATTGTACCAAGTTTCATTTGAACATCTTGAATTTTTATTTAGTTATGGCCAAGGTTTACGTGTTTGCTTAACGACAATACTTGCTGCAACAATAACATATCCTCGGTGTTTTTTCTTACAAAAAAACACACCAAGGAAATGCTACAATGGTTTGTAAAGATATTAAAAATTATTAAGTCTGTGAAATCTTGATTCTATTAATATTGAATTTGATTGTATCTAAATATTAAAATAAGTAATTACCTTTAATGATATAATGTTATGTTACAATTTCAACTTTAAATCTTTTAGAATGTTTAAGTATATTGTTTTTTTAAACATAAATTGTAAAATCCCTTTAGACAAAATTCACCTTTTTTTTAACAATAATACACTAGGTGGTTATAGTGCCTTGATTTCTATAGACGAAAATAATCATACGAATACGTGATCTCATAGTTTGTGAAGTATGAAAATGGAGGTGGTTTGCACAAGAGAAATATATGCACATGTTGTGTGTAAGTCATATACATGTACAAAGTAATTTCATTAATTGTGAGAGCAAGAAGATTACAAAGACATGAATGCAGAAGTGATAAAACTTGTTAACTCGTTTTTTATAAGATGCGCAAATAAACAAGACGATACAAAGAAATTAATACAGAAATTTTAACGAAAAAATAAAAATATCACACATATGGCCATTCTTAAAAAATTATTTGTTTGCAGTGTCCTGACCCAGACTTTTTTTAGTAAGAAAGAGTGAAAGTCAACATTACAATTAACCAAAGAACTGGATAAAAAATATCATGAGCACCACGAAGAAAGAACATAAACAATTTTCTGCAGTTTTTCAGTCAAAAAAAGGGGCATTACTAAACAATTATAAAGGAAAGAGTTATGGGCCTTGTAAACTGTTTCTGGCAACAATTGCACCAAGTTTTGTTGAAATATCCCTAAAGGTTTTTTAGTTTGCCAACAGGTCCAATGTTTATTAAGGCCTACAATGACAACCCCAAAAATAGAAAAGCTAAAAATGTTGAAACCAGGCATTTTCTGTAAATATGTCAGGGCATGGCAACCAAACATATTTTTTTTCTTAAGGCCTTTACATTTGAGTACATATATGTGTTATTTAAGCATGAGCGCACAAGTTGTGGATATACTTATCCTTAAGTATTTTTAAAAATAACTAAAAATAAAAGCCAAACATTACAATTTATCATCATTCAATTCAACAAAAAACGACATGAACATAGGCTAAGCACAGTTTTCAAATCTACATGTAGCCAAAGTCAGCACCCCAAACATTCTAACCCGGACTATCTTCATCAAGATCAACCTCAACATCACTGTCAATATCACCTTAAAAGAGTCGAGATTGCATTTAAATTCATCAATGCACAATAAAAGATTTTACCACAAAACTGTATAGACAGAGTAGAAAGTCTCACTTTCAAAGGTTATACACAACTAATTCAATCTTACATAGAGAGTGCATCCTGTACTACATACTGGTACTTGGCATTTAGTCATAAAGTACATATTAAGTCACTTTAAGTCGAAAAAAAGCTTTACCAGACATTCAAAAAAGATATCTTAACATTTTAGTGAATGATCAAGAGCTGAACAAATTAAATCATCAAAGTACATATCTGGCCGATTGTTCAGAACTAAATTATTTGTTAATGTTTACAACGTTGTAAATGTCATTGTTGTTCAACTTTTATATCTTTACTGCCACGAAAATTTAATGAATACCCTTTTCATTTTCAGTATTTTTAACAAGATTTGAATCAAATGTTTCTGTTATAACTTCCAGTCGTTTTATTTAAAGATATGAGTACCCTATCCGATATTTCACACTTAAAAGTTAACAAGGATGTCGTTAATCACATGTTAACTCTGACAAAGTTCTGAAAAACCAGCCCATTGCACGCAAGCCTTTAACCCCTAAAACCTCTGAACTTCTAATCACAAGTTTAAAACCTAATGCCTTATAAGGCCATACCAAATTGTTTCTATGTAAAGGAAAAAAGGCTTCCTGATCGAAAAAAATCTAAACATTTGACATGATCACAGATCTTGCCAAATATTTTTAATTGTCTTTTACTAAAATTACGACTACAGAACACAAGTGTAAACAACATGCTTCTTATTTTGTACGTGTATTCTTGGCATTTGACATCAGAAATTGATACATTCTGTGTCATTCCTAGGATCAACACTTTTATTAAATAGAAGTTTTATTTGAACCTATTTTGCAGTGGAAATCTATCTTAGGATTGAATGGACTAAGGAGGCTCTCAATTCTATCCCTACCCTCCACCTCTTGTGCATGAAGGAGGCCCAGGCCACTAAAACCACTTTACAAGGTGTACTGCATAGAGTTTGAAAAAAAACCTAACCCAACCATTACCCCAACCTATGAAGTCTTAACCTCTATTCCCTTGATTCCTACATCCTAACTTCCACCCCTTGTGCATGGAGGTGGCCAAGGCGCACTTATCGGTTTACTAGGTGCGGTACATAGAGTTTGCAAAAACCCTAACCCAACTATAACCTGAACCCATAAAGTCTAAACCTCTATTCCCTCAAGTCCTAACCCCTAACCTTCACCCCATGTGCTTCGTGGGGGCCCATGTGTGCTTACCAGGGTTACTAGGTGCTGTAGGTGCGGTGTTAGTTTCCGCAGGTTTACCATTAGTCTCCTTGATCATCTGTGCAAACTTCTGGTCATTCTCCTTCTGCAGCTGACCCTTTGGTTTTGCCGGGAATTCCAGCTAAAAGTGGGAAGGTAGAGAAATGTTTCAAACAAAATAAATCTGACTTGTTAAAATCAAGACCCGTTAGCTTGATATCGCTTGGCCCGATTTCTTCATTGGCTTGAACTTGATGAAAAGGACTGATTTTTAACTCTGTGTAAGCATTTCCGCTTGACTCCATATTTGCGAGACTCATAGTATTTTGGATCGTCCTTTGGATATCCAGGCAACAGGTTTTGACTTCAATTGTTATTTTTACATTCGTTTTATCTACACAAAAACACTTAAAAAACAATATCGGGTCATCAGGAATCTAAAATTTCACAAACTTGTGGGTCACATACCTTAAAGAACAATGTCAACGAGCACTGATCAGCTGTGCAGGTATAAACAAATGAACATGTACTTAAGAAGCTAACATCTCTATGGATCATTTTTGTATTTTTTCTTGAGGTTTCATTTTATTCAAATTTACTGGCCACACATTTTTGTCACAAAAAAACACTAAAAATATACAAGTAAAACACATTTCTCCAACCAAATTTGATCATCAATTTTATGTATAACAAAATCAGTCTCAGGGAATGTTGCAGGGTCATGCTTGGACAAAATAATATATGTTATATGTGTTTCACACTCATAGAGCAAGAAAGACCACACAATGAAAGCTTGTGGAACAAGTCTGGAAGATATATGAATACTGCAAAAGGGAATAACAAACTTAAAGACTAGCTTATATATAGGTATTCACACTGCAAAGGCTTTCAAAGACACATTCTTTTACCAACTCGCCAGAAATCATACATATGTGTACACTGGTTTTGACTCATGAGAAAAAGTACCAAACCCAAAAAACTTTTTTTTGTAGATTTTCTAGCCTATATGTTGCTGGCGTGTACACACACTCACTTTCGGTTTTTCAGACTTTTCTTTGCCAGGTGTTTTAGTGTCTGTTTTTGACTTAGGTTTGGGCTGAAAACATTGGGTCATCTTATATTTCATGATTTAATACTCCCTTAAGCAACATGAATGTTCATTGTCTTTTTACAAATAAATTTAAGTATCCTTGAAACTTTAGGCAGCCAGCTCTGTTTAAACACTAAAACTTGTTTTGATTAACACTAATAGATTTGTTCAATCAAGTATAAAACATCAGCAATTTTTTAAAAACACTATTGTAACGGATTGCAATAGAACACTATCATAACGGATTGCAACGGACCACTATCATAACGTATTGCAATAGTACACTATTGTAACTGATTGCAACAGACTAAATACCACACTTGTCTGTTGTTGTTGTTTTTCGTTGAACAGGGGACATAACTCAGCCATTATTAGCCAGAGTTAGTCAGACAATACTTTCCCAGTTTCATTTCAATATCTTGGAAAGGTTGAAGAGTTCTGGCAAAGGTTTAAGATTTTGAATGCTAACGAGTACGTTGCCACCAACCATGCCAATGACATTGACACTAAGGTTTTGACAATACCATGATTTGTTTTGTTCCAAAAAATGGACAAAAAAAATTAAAAAGAAATGCAGTAAGTGTCAAATCCTTGTCAATATTGTAAGACATTAGGTTGATTGTTCAGAAATTTTGTTAACAATGTGATTAACAAGATCGTTGTTAACTTTTAAAACTTATAACTATTTATAGGTGTGCTTATATATGTTAATAAAGCAACAACAACTTAAACAGTTGTCTCAACTCTTGTAAATAACACTGAAGAGCGAAGTGTATCCATTAAACTTCCATAGCAGAAATGATTTGAAAGTTAACAATAATGAAGTTAACAACGTTGTTAATTTTAACAAAGTTCTGAACAATCGGCCCAATGGAAAACAACATAATTGACGACATCTTTGACACAAGTGCTAAGACAATAACATAAAAAAAATTCTTCTTAAAATGAACAGCAGACCAGCTACTGCGAATTCTGAAAGCATAGATCATGACCGGACGCATACAATATAGATGATGTGATGTTTGTACCTGCTCTCTAAGGTAATGGTTTTCATTCCGCAGCACCTTGATTTCCCGCTTCAGACTGAGAATCAACTTTTCCCGCGGGTCCTGAAAAACAGAATTTCCCATGGTTGATGATTCCAAAATTAATTATTTTTCATGTCCATGATTATAGAGCTACCCAATACTTTCATACATTTGTCAAAATCAGCAGAAACCCACAAGCCCTGTTCATCTGCCTACCCGTGGTAGGTAATTATTTAACAAGTTAAACACGATCTGATGTATGCATCGAGTTTATTTGTTTAAATACTGTTTTTTTGCATCATTTTTTAATTATTCAATGTGTATTTGATAAATTCATTATAATGATATGCACATTATGATGTCTAAATTTAACAATATGTAAACACAACTTATATAATAGACTTACATTTTCATCATAGAATGTATCATATTTATCACTATAACTGCTATACCAAGTCATTTCTTCCAAAACTTGTGTATTCCATCAATATGTACAATTTTTTATTTATACATATTTGTTCGCCAATTTTCATTTAAATCAAATTTACATTTCCAACATAATTCATTTCACAGAAATAATTCACAATGTCAAACTTTCCATTTTCATCAAATTATACCACTTTACATCCAGAATTAAACACACAGATAGCGCTTAGAACAATTTCAACGATAATCACCAATATATATTCACAACGTGTCCCTAATAGCGGATTCTGTTTCTGCCCGATTAGCTATAGTAAAAGTCACATGCTTCCCTGCTTTAAAGCCTGAGTGATGATAGATCCTGTGTTTTTGTCATTTAAATTTACATTCATATGAGTATTATATGATGACAACAAGCTTTAGACATCTTTTTGCAAAATATTTACCTAATATTCAAAGACATTATCAATGTATTCAAATTCAAGATGTGTTTTCCTCTATATCAAATTTACCCAATCAGATCGTTTTTCGTTTTACCAAACGATATCACTTGACATAAGGCTTGTAAAAATGAAGTATAATGTTTTTGTTGAATATATGTAAAAGATCACTTGAAAAATCACTATAAGATATCCCTTCACCAACTTGCAAACATTGCTATTAAATTCCAAATTTGAAAACACTTGTCATATGCGAAAAATCCAACTTCAAGTATTTTCAATTACGACCAAATTGCTAGGTATTATTACAAGAAATCAAGTATGACATTGAAATTAACATTACAGAATAGTAGTGATATCATTAACACTGGGGACTAGATTCAATTAACTTAGGCCATAGAGTAAATATCCATATTGACAGAAAGATTTTAGCCTTATCTCTGAAGTTCACTAAACATTTCAAAACAAAATTGACTGCTTAAGTAAACCACTGCATATGTCACCAACGAAAATCTGATTATTTCCCAGTATCAAACTTAAATGCAAATATAGATACTATGTCAGGTAGTAATATTATAAAAATGTTTTTTTTTTCACACTTTTTGTAATGTAGATTTTCAGGCAATAATTATTTTGATATTTGATGACATTTCTTTCACAAGAGAACAAGACTACCAAGATATAACGTGACACCTCATTGATTTCTGCATTAAGCGGAAATGATTTTAATCGGGAAGTCTAAGGACGGATTGCACCTTATGGCTCTACCGTACATGTCCTAAATGACACATAACCCATGGTAAGGTATGCCTAATAGATGCACCAGGGTTTTTTCTAAGGACGGATTGCATCTTATGCATCTACTGTATATGTCCAGTAACAGACACATAACCTAGGGTAAGGTATGCCCTAATCAATGCACTGGGGGTTTGCCTCTGCATTTTCACAGATTTTAGCACTTTAATAACGCTTATCCTGATTTAAAACAACAAAAAATGAGCTTATTTTTCTGTAAAACGATAAATCGTTTTTTTGAAAGCACACCTGCTGACACCATGACTGCAAGCATGTACCTTATAGTACTATACTGAGGTAACACACCACCATTTTGTACTGACATGATTTGAACATTTAAAGAATTGTGCTAATGGGACTACAAAAATTGCATGCACAAGGTGTAGCTATTACAACAAATATGGTATATATAATTTGAGCTTTTTGACTGTCTTATCCTTTATCAATGAAAAACGATTAAACAACATCGTTTTGGTAAAAGAAAAATGGTATTCTGATAATGTTCAAAAAAAACCTTCATATATCATCATAAATAACGACGTTTTTCAGTCTTCATTATAAATAATGGCGTTATTCAGTCATAACTTGTAACCATGATGTTAAATTACGCTTAAATAAATATATAATTTAATATAATTATTGAGTCTATTGAAAAGACTGTAAAAGTGAGTTATCATTTAACCAGGTACCCAAACAATTCAAACATTAATAAGAACAAAAATTGACATGTGGGGTATATCGATTAACCTGAAATCCAGACTTTTAAACCTCCACTTTAAATGGAAGTTAAGGCCTTTGAACGGTCTTTTCAAATTTCAAATAAAAGCTTAAAACCTCATAAAACATTTTCTATCTAAAATAACACAGACTGTAAACGCTTATCTTACGAATGCTAGAAACTGACATACATTTACAAACAAGGGTTATATTTGTACTTTTATCTTTTTATACCTAAATAGAAGCTAAAATTCAAAATCAATGATAACAATATTATCTTAATGTTTGACATAATATATAAAAGGGATTCAAACAGCTTTTATTAATGAAAAACATAACGAAAAGTGATAGAATTTAAAGACATAACCTGATCTATGTTTTGCAAACAAAGTCTTAAAATTTGTAAACATAGTGAATAGAAGCTTTGAATGAAAAATTTCTCACAAGAAATAAATTACGTTGTGATAATTTTCTCAATATTATCAAAACATTTGAATTTAATGTTTCAATTTTCTTTTGCTACTGGGATATTCAAAGATAACGTAAATTTTAGGACAAATTAAGATAATAGGCCTTAGGCATTACAAAGATAAAACTGCTGAGATTTTGTTAAGCCCTTTTTCAGTTTAATTTTGATTGCAAAAAATTACACATAATATTTTTTAAGTGTTTGTATTTCTGCATTTCATTCATTCATTTCCTGAAATAGCAATTTTTGTTCAATTATTTAATTCAGACAACATATTAATAAAAAACAAAAACATCATACTATGCAATTCAAAAATGTATCCCCTGTCTTAATTGAAAAAAGAAATCTTAAGACCAGTTAAAAGTCGCAGCAAATCTGGTTACCATTTTCACGACTGGCTTTGTTCGTATTTTCTTTGCCCTGCTTGCATACCGCAACGTGTTCATCGTTTCCGATGCATGATGGGAAGAAGGCGTGATACAACAGATCTGGAAATAAAATAAAGAAAAAAAAATCAAAAATTATTTTACCGCGTATGCTATATAATACCTGAGGATTCTAAAAGATAATTGAATGAAATATAGCTTGATGTTTTCAATGTTTCATAGTTTAATTTTTACTGTTTTAAATTTCAGCCCGTCAATTGTCAGCGTGGACATTTTAATCAGATAGTTTTTTCACAGCTTACATGATACTGCTTCTTATTAAATTAACATTTCAAACAAGTCAAAATTGCTATCCATTTTTCAAAAATTAATTATAAAATGGGGAGTGATACAATTTAGGCGTGAGTGCATTAAAATACACGATTCCCATGTAATTTTCTCGGCAACCAGCTTTCAAACAGGCATCCATTCAAAATACCATGACCAGATGTTCGATCACTGCAATAATTTCTACTTTTATCAAATTCTTCAAACTAAATAAATACCATTAAAATACCTTCAGCAAATAATGTCTATTCCATGATTTTAATCACAACATTATAGACTCATTACAAAACCATCATTTCCTTAATGAAGCAACCTTTGTCTCGATAGACAATTAAATGATGCTCAGTTGCCTTTCTATGTACCAAATCAACCGGGCGTAAGCCCATTTTAAACCCGATGGTCGCGTATATGACATTGCAGGCTCATAGGGATCAAACTTGACTTAAAAGTCTGGGCTCATATTATATTTACTGTGGGCTCTGGATGGATTTGCCACACATCAAGGGTTATCAGTTTCTGTTCTTTTTGTCACGTCACGACACGTCATGTCATAAACTATATCCTCATGCTAGTATGCTCAGCTAGTATGTTCCTAAGTGCAAATAAGTATGAATTATAGATAAAACAATCATTTTAAAGAGCAGCATTACTGTGCAGCATGGATTTATTAATTATAAATAAGACTGTTATTTTCAAAGAACAATATTAATAGAAATCCCAAGCCTATTTGTTATTCTAGTAATTTTTACAGCCATCCAAAGCAATAATGCATTTCTTCAGTCACGACCAGTTATGAATACTTTAAAGAATTGTAAATAACATTTTAGCAGCATGTTTCTTGCCAGAAGGTTTAAAACTAGTCCTCATTCAAAACCGTATTAAACATAATGAACTGATTTTGTTATTTTCTCAGCTATTCTTGTGTGATAGTTGACCCACACTGTTAAGGCTGCTTTCGAAAGCAAAATTCATTTTTAAACTTCTTCCATATTGATTGATCTTTATTTTCAAATCAAAATATTCTTTACAATTTTTTTCATGGAATTGGATGTTAAAGTAAAAGACTTTCCCAAATCTCAGTTTAATCATTCATTTTTTAATTTGATATAAAGGTGTAGCTAAGCTGAATAATGAACTACTCACTTTAAGATTACCTATAACCTTTTTAAACTCTTTAATATTTAACTTCTTTCGTTCAACTTTGTTCAATAGTGTACTTTACTTCTTCATTAGAAACTATTGATATTTAAAAGTTTAATCCAATCTCATTCTGAAGACAAATGTCAAAGAAAATATCTTATGAAATTGCACTATATGGATACATAATATTAAACCCATACTCAAAAATTAATCTTATTTGCATTAGAAAGAAGTAGAGAAATGCAATTTAAATTCATGCTGGCTATGTTTTTTCAAATGACTTAATCCATTTCAACATAAATGGCCATGAACATTATAATAGTTGCATGCTGCTCCAATTCAACATAAATGGCCATGAATTTTCATCAATTTAACATTATAATAGTTGCATGCTGCTCCAATTCAACATTAATGGCCATGAATTTTCATCAATTTAACATTATAATAGTTGCATTCTGCTCCAATTCAACATTAATGGCCATGAATTTTCATCAATTTAACATTATAATAGTTGCATGCTGCTCCATTTCAACATAAATGGCCATGAATTTTCATCAATTTAACATTATAATAGTTGCATGCTGCTCCATTTCAACATAAATGGCCATGAATTTTCATCAATTTAACATTATAATAGTTGCATGCTGCTCCATTTCAACATAAATGGCCATGAATTTTCATCAATTTAACATTATAATAGTTGCATGCTGCTCCATTTCAACATAAATGGCCATGAATTTTCATCAATTTAACACTATAATAGTTGCATGCTGCTCCAATTCAACATTAATGGCCATGAATTTTCATGAATTTAACATTATAATGGCTGCAGGATGCTCCATTTCAACATAAATGGCCATGACATCTTATTCATATAACATTTTAATGGTTGCACACTCATATAACATTTTAATGGTTGCACACTCATATAACATTTTAATGGTTGCACACTCATATAACATTTTAATGGTTGCACACTGGTAATATTCACTTTTGCAACCTAATGTGATTTTGTTTCATAAACGTACTTTGTAATGACCGAGGGGTATTAATCAATAAATGTTTTGGCATGTGATAGAACTCATATCCAGGTTCATCGTGTCTTAACTGTACCTTTTTTTTATCTGTGAAACGTTTTTCTACAACAACTACACACAAAAACAATGACAATATCACAGCTGAATCTCTTGGATAAACAATATAGCAAAAATACCAAAATGACATATTTTCCCAAATTGCCATGACATTGAGATTGATGCCATAACTTCTAGAAATCTGCGAGGAAATTTGTCAATCTGCTGTCGAGATATGGGGTATGGCCTTGATGGTGCTTACGAATGTAAGTAAATTATATCCACGAAATACGTCTAAAATGCTTAACAAATATGAGCTTTACCATGAGAGTGACTCCGTTCCCGCCTAGACTGTCCGCGAGGAGTTTCGTTAGTTTGCTGTCTCTGTACGGAATATGGCCCAGTCGTCGCTTGTGGTCACCCAGCGATGATATACAATTTCCTGGAGACAGAAATTTACATATTTAAATTCTATTCCAATTTTCTGTCTTTAGTAACTATGTCACTATGTCAAAGTCTTTCAAAGTATTGTGATAAACGTCAACAATATAGCATATCAATACTTTTTTACAGAATCATCCACATTTAAAATTTAGGATATTTGGATGACTATAAGGCAGCATGAAAAGTTCAAACGAAAAGAAGATCGATCTTTGGCATGACCTTAGTATTTGCTTTCAATGTCTTCAGTCTCAGACCCAACCATGTGAATATGTAAATATTGAAATGCATTCGAAAATCATTTTCATTCTCTCAGATAAAAGAATCGTCAATAATGATTCTTCAATGCCACCAAGTGAATGCCAACTCTTGTCGTTGTTTTATCCAGTAAAACAAGGGGCATA
The DNA here is from genome assembly GCF_026914265.1 of Mya arenaria. Taxonomy (NCBI): domain Eukaryota; kingdom Metazoa; phylum Mollusca; class Bivalvia; order Myida; family Myidae; genus Mya; species Mya arenaria. Next base: position 30,774,797 of record NC_069125.1, read on the forward strand.
ACTCAACTAATATTAAAGCCAGAGTTATGGACCTTGCTGTACATGGGTGTCTGAATTCAGACTTAATGAACGTAGGTTATGTTTGGGCTTGAACTCTTGTCCATACCTAGCACTAGAAGACTTTTGTTGATACTGTTGGATTCCACTAGCGTGTCTGATGTGGAGTTAGAGTCTTTCACCTTTTCACTCCCTGAAAGTAAAATGGTATATAAATATTTTTGTTTCCTTAAATGCATTTCAAACTACCTTTGATGGTATTATATTTTAAGGTCCTTTTTCAAAATAAAGATTGGCTATAATTCTTATCTAATCAACTGAAAGCAATTATAAGTTTAATACTTCATTGTTTTTAATATCGCAGCATGATTGATTTACAGTTTTTAAAAAAAATCAAACCTTCGTGTAATTTCTACCCCACTCGTGAAATATAGCTTTTGGTGCTCTCTCTATACACAAATATATTATTATCTTACACTGGAACAAGCAAATATTTTAACCTGCAAGGTCCACAAAAGTCAGTTTTCCCCGTTTGGTGATGTAGAGGTTTTCGTCGTCAGGATCCTGCATTTCTGAGTCAATCGTGAGCATCAGCATACTGTGACTGCGACTAGAAAATTCGTTGAGACCATGTGACCCCGTCTGCCTGTTCCGCATACCTGAAACAAGGGCGTAAAATTTGGTCGAAATATCATTTGAACATATATGTATATTAATAAAATATTGATATCTTGGTATCATTATTTCAGCAAGTACTTCTTGCATTGTCTGTATCAGGGGGTGGAAAAATTGAGTTAATAAATCAAATCAAATATCTCTCAAAAACACAACCTTCATTCCATTTTATATAAGTAATGGGAGGCAACATGGTATTGTGTCAAGGGCTCCATAAAATGTGGCTTTTTTATTATTATTATTATTATTTTATTTTTAGATATTATTAAGGGAGATAACTGTATAATGAAGATTTACAAATAGTGACTGAAGTTATCTTATCTTTGATTTAACTTAGGCATATTTAATCTTTTTCAAAGGATAATCTCTCAATCGCTTCCCTTTTTCCATTCTCATAAAAATTTAGGTAATAACTGTAATAACTATAATAACTTTAAAGTTTAATGACTATAAATCCAAATAACAGCTATATAATTATGAAGAATACCTGAAAATGAGAGATGTTGTTAAAGTCTATATACTTTGCCTACATGACTACACATTCAGCAGTCATATATTTAATTAAAACCCAGTTAATGAATGAATTCATTTATACCAGCAGAGACCTTTTTCGATTTTCATCAAGCTATTATCGCGCCTGATTTACTCTGAACTAAATCTATCAGATGTGAAATGAGTGCATACTTTGAAATATCAAAAGGTAATTCTTCAAGGTACTGTAATGACCAGCAGTTAAAGAACAGAGAATAATAATTATTAAATTCTCAATAAGATTTTTGAAAAGATTGGGCCTGTGTTGTTTCTTTTTTTGTTTGAATAAAAGCATGTGGGATATTCAGATTTGGCCTTAGTTCACCTGTTTTTTATGAATTCGCTCTCAGAAGCCAATTTCTTGTCAAATAAAAACCTTTTTTGAAAGTGTTTTCAGACACCGGAAAGCGAGGACGATAATCCAAATGAAAATTTTCCTTGCCCAATATGTACGATCCTATCCATATAACCACCCGCTTGGACGTCTATGTACGATAAACAAGAATGGTTTCCAGTGTATGAAAATCTTAACAAACGTATTTCGAATCAATAACGTCAATTCCATTGCCTTTTGTTACCTGTAGTAAGTCAATACAAACACAATTATGGGGCTGAATTTGTGTTTCAAAGGAAGGGAAGTTTGCCATACTCAACTCAAAGCATTCTTTAAATATAGTCCTGCAAAGAGGGTAACATTGATTGTACATTTTTTGAAAAGCATTATAAACATTAAAAAACTCGATGTAGATCTATAGATGAATTGGTCTGGCAAATTCGACCAAAGTCCTGACCTTTCAGACCTTTAAATTTCATTGCTAATTTGCTAATTGCTAAAGAAATAGTTAATACCAATGAGCATAGCAAAAGATTAAATTGTAAAAAGTCTGTTTAATATAAATGAAAGCTGCACTCTCACACATTGACTGTTATGACAACTTTTTTTTATATTTTGTCTTGGAATGAGCCAATTTTTGCATAAATGTCTGGAAACCAGTGATATAAGACTTGTGATAAAAGATCAGATCACAGTTTTTTATATTTACATTTGATAATTCATATATTATATAGCTAAAGACGTAACTTATGCTTTAAGAATGAGGAGTTTTCAGCAGTTTTCCAAACTACTGAGGTCTATTCTATTGTGAGTTATCTAGTATGATCAATTGAAGGCATTGATGCCATAATCAGCTGATTCTTAGAAAAGAAATTAAAAATTAAAAGAAAAGTCAAAACTGTCAATCTGTTAGAGTGCAGCTTATAAGCCCCATTCATAATTCAAACCAGTTTTACATTATCTCCATAGCTGCATCTGTTAGAAGTTTTTGCCATTATAATCACTAAATTGTTGTGAATAAGAACAAATTATGTATGCTTATGGTGATATCATTCATTTTGGCAGTCATTCTTGCATCCAAATCAGCCATATCTTCCAATTTAAACTGAAGAATATCTAATGCAGATAACATGCATCTGGTTGTCAAATATTTCAAAGGGTATTACACCCAGTTCATAGGCAGATCATTAAAACGGATTATAAGATTATCTATGACGAGCTCTACATCAAACTGAAACCCAAATTTGCATTTTTCTCTATGTACTGATTTTAAACCTCGCGTCATTATTACAGTTCATAGGACTTTCTGAATTAAAACATATTCATTATGCATAAGTTTTACTACTGACATGAGAGTAAAGTCCAAATCACTCTTCAACAAGGGTGGATGCTTACATGTATATGTTAATATTCAATTGTGTTTAGAAAAAAAGTGAATTCTTATTTTATTCATGTGTGTATTGTCATAGGGACTATATGAACCAATTTTGATGTCAATATTTAGGTTGCTAAACATGTTGGGTATGTGTACTTGAAAGTGTAGTTGTATGTGTATTTGTATGTGGATGTTATGTGTACCTTATGTGTAGTTATGAGTACATGTTTAAGTTGCAGTTGGATTTAAAAGTTGTATTTTGATATTTGCATAAATCACTTTTTTCATCATACCGTACATGTCATTCTAAACGTATATACAATGTTCCTATACTTTGATGACATTGTGCACAAAAAGTAGCCCACATGTACCTCTATAAGAAGTGTCTCACATTCTCTTTAATATCCTTAAAAGTTCACAAGTTATAGTAAACAATTAGTTCGGACATAATCATTATTACCTTCATCATTTACTTCCTTCGACTGTGATTCCTCTTCTTTAGATTTTGCTTCCTCTTCTTTCATTAGTTTATCCAACTTCTCAGCATTTGGCAGTCCAACTTTTACATCATTTATGTCTAATTTCAGTGGACCTATCTTTTCACCATTATCAGTGACTAGATAACATACGTATAACTCATTACCATCCATTTCAGTTTCAATATTGTCTAAATCCAAGTCATCCAAATCTTCATCCTCAACCTCAATCTTGTCTTTATTATCAGTCGGTCCTTGACTATCAATAGTTCTTTCCCTTTCCGGTTTCAATTCTATTTTCATTTCTTTCTCTTTCATTTTTTCCAATGTTTTCTCTCTTATTCTTTCTTTTATAACTTCAACAGAGTCAGGACCCTTAGATAACTGTCTATGCAAATCTCTGTCAGAATCAATTCTCATTAACCTACTTGGTGGGTCTTCTTTCAAAGAAGGACTTTTTCCATCTCTTGGTGTTTCTTCATCCTTTCTCCATGGTGATCGCCTATCCTCCTTTATGTCATGTTTATTTTCATTGACTAACAAAAGCTTTGGTTTATCACTTCTTTCATATGGATCTATTGATTCTTTAACACTTTTATCTTTCTTTGTGGCGTTGCTTTCTTTATCATCATCCTCTGACATTTTTACGGACATTTCTTGCACAGGAGTCATGAGTTCACCATTTCTAAAATCTTTTGGTTTTGTAAACCCTTTCTTTGAACTGTCTGAATAGTAGGTAGGACTAACTGGCCTGTCTGGATCATCAAAGTATTTATTCATGTCATCAGATTTTTTATCTGCTGCTGGTGCTGCAGTTTCATAAGTAGGCAATGCTTTTGGACTATTTCCACTTGGTCTGGAAGCCTGTACACCTGGTGAAAGTTTATTGCTATCAAATGAATATTTGGAAGACCTAGTACTCTTCTCTCTTACTAACTCAGTAGAAGATGGTGGTACACTTTCTGGCAATGGCCCACTTTTTTGTGAAGACCTAGATTTTCTCATTTCACTACTTTTACTCCTAAGAACATACTGCACCTTTCCATCACTATTTCTGTTCCCATTTCTTGACCTGTCTTCTCCTTGTGAAGGCCTTGACCTGTCTTCTCCTGGTGAAGGCCTTTGCCTAGTGTCATCACTTCTTTGAGTTTCATACCTGTCTCTTTCTCTATTTGTTTCCTGTCTTTGGCTTCTATCGTATCTAGCATCATCTCTGTAGTCTCTCCTATCCCTCTCATCCCTTACTCCATTTGGCCTACCTTGTCCAACACTTGTGTCTCGCCTTTCACTATCAATAACTCTTCTATCATCTTTACCAAAGGTGTTTCTATCTCTGTCATTATATCTCTCCGTTTCTCTGTCAGGTTCATAACTTTTCCTTTCCTCCCTTCCTCTATAAGGTTCACTTCTCCTTTCATCCCGTCTATCAAGTTCTCTTTTTTCATCTCTTCTTTCATGCTCTTTCCTATCTATGTCGTCTCTTACATAGTCTCTCTTTTCCCTTCCTTCTTCTCTCCTCATATCTCTTCTCTCTCTTTCGTATCTTGAATCATAGGGCAACACATCTCTATCAGGTGGTCTCCTTTCTCTCTCCCTGATTTCTTGTCTATGTTTATCTTCTTCCCTATATGTTCTTTCACCTCTGTCACTGTATCTGTTCTGATCTCTTTCCCCATACCTTTCTCTCTCTTTAATTGCATCAGGAAGTTTGTATGACCTATTGTCTCTTTTTTGGTCATGTTCCTCAACTCTGTACGTGCCTTGCCCTCTATCCGTATCAGCTCCATAAGGACCTCCTCTGTAACTATTTCCACCATAACCTTGACCTCTATACGAATCCATATTTGCTGGAGACCTTAATGGTTTTTCAAGCTGCTCCTTTATCCAAGAATCCTCTCTTTCTAGGTCTTTATTTTTAAGTCTTATTTCTGACCTTGTTTTCTGGGCATAGAAATCAACTTGATACTGATTGTCATACTTCCCTCTTCTGGTACTTAGTCCATGTTCAGGCTCTTCCTTAAAAGCTTGCTTTACTTCTGCCTTTTTTATAATCTTTGCCTCTTTCTCCAACCTATGTTGTCTTTCTAGTTGTGCTCTATATCCTTCAGGACTTGTTCGGTTTGTATCAACACTTCTATCTAGTTGGCTAAATACTCGATCATGCGGACCAGGGTCAGAATGTAATGTAGCTGGAACACTTTTCTTTCCACTCTCTTCGCTTTCATTAGGATCTTCATCAAAGTACTTCAAGTTTCCTCTATCAAGTATTTCTCTTCCCCTCTCAGCTTGTTCTCTTAGAAGACGTTCACTTATAGGGTTACCGTATGATCTGTATGTGTTCAAAACTGGATCACCGCCTTGCACTTCAGAAACAACTGTATCCAATCCTGGCACTGGGCCAACAAAAGCTTCAGGTGCATGATAAAGTTTTTGCCCTGGCTTGAGCTGAGATTTAGCACCAGGGATGGTACTTTCATATACTCTATCAATGGGAACCGGCTTTGTAGGGTCTACATTGACTACAGTCTGTACTGGTTGGTTCCCGCCTGCAAAATGTGGCAGATACACAGGGACGTCTGCTACAATATGACGCCTGCTTGTGGTTTCACCAGAATTTATAGGTATACCAACACTTATACTAGCAGTCTGCGTTATCTGCTCATCTGGATTTGGAGACTGCTTCAAAATAGGTCTAGCATTGGACTGTACAGGTCCTGCTAATGGTTGTCTATTCTTAGTCTTTCTCGTAAAATCTCCAAATGAAAATGAGTCAATTCTATCAAGCTTATCTAACCTGGCTTTAGCTTTAAGCTCTCTTGTTTCTAATGTCACATTTTCTTCACTGATCCCAGGCCTTGCTCTAACAACACCGGTGTGTGGTAGATCTCCAGTTGTGTACTTCTGTCTCGCCTCTTTAGAAATTGAGGGAAACAAAGCCTCTTTGGTAATGACAGTCACTCGCTCTTTGCGCTTATTTTTCACTGGTGGTGCAGTATCTGGTGGAGGTATATCTTCTGGATCTGGGTATTTTATGCCATATCCACCAGCTAACATACGGTCCAGCCTCTCGTACAATTTCTGATTCTTCTGACTCTCAAACTTAGCTCTCTCCTTGAATGTATGTGCAGTATTATCTGACCTGTCAGTATTTACAGTTTTTGAAGTATCCTTTGACACTCTCACATCATTTAAACTTGAAGTCCTTGCAGTTATAGATCCCCCTGTAGCTTGTTTACCAGTGAAAGCATTAACTTTTGTCTGTTTTGGCACATTATTTTCCTTCGTCACATTTTTAAGTCCATGTTGATCTCCTTTGGAATTCTTCGCTGCTTTTGTATTGGAAAACTGATCGTAACTGCTTCCTTGTGCTAAAGCAACGTCCAGGTATTGGGGTTTGCGTTTACCTCTCTTTAATGTGCTCTGTTCGAGTGGTTTATCTACCCGAGTAGCAAATGCCGCTGTCCTAGTTTGTTCAGTCTTGAACATGTTTATTTGTCATCAATAAACGTCTTATTACCAATATTTGTTCATTCCGATTATTTCTTTTCAATGATTAAGGTCAATGTTAAATAATTATCTCAAGCAGCTTACAAATAATCTGCGATTGGTAAACTAGAGAGTATTGGTAAAAATGTTAATTACTATTTCTTCATGTGGTCTTAAAATGGTTGATTATCTTTGCCTGCCGTACAAACTTGAAAGATGTTTATCTTCGAGATTAAGATAAATAAATGATTCATTTAGGACTCAAACAGAAGACAATATGAAGTTCAGTGCAATCTGACAATTGCAAAACCGGTGTTTAATCGATAAACATCATAGCTGTCCATAGGAACATCCAAATTCGGCGAAGTTTACTTAACGTTGCACGCTTTTGGAACCATAACAAAGTAGTCTTAAAACCGTGGGATTAGACTAATCACTCTTTGAATAATCACATACAAACAGAAATTTAAAATGTTGGTCTTTCACAATGCTGGGTGAATGTTTACAGAGACAACATTGGGACTCTGTTGAAACCTTTCAAACTTCAAGGGCCAATCTTCAAAATGCCATAAATTTATTTTGTAATCATTCTAAAGCTCACCCGGAGTTCATTTTGTCATGCAGGTTAATATATTGCTTGTATTAAAACTAAGGTCAAGATAATTTCCTATCCTACAGATCCATAAATCTGTTTTTTTGGCAATTTTGTTCATTCATTTAGATCCTTAAATCCATTTGCTTACAAAAACTTACGCAAAAATCTTAATATAAATGCACATTTATATAAAAATATATCACTTTTTGGTCAATATTTGCCAACAACTAGATGTTATCACAATATCACTCATTCCTTAGATCTTTTGTTATTAAACTCCTATATTTTAAGAAAAATTACTTGGATTCACAAACAAATATCTCGTCAATCATTCTATGAAAACATTCATGACACCCAATTCTGAAATTGTTAATTATTACAAAATGGTTGTTGCATGCTACATTTTTTTTCCACGTTCAAACACTTAAGTATAGTTAAATTTTCACTTTGATCCACTTAACTACAGCTAATTTTTCACTTGATATACTTAAGTATAGTTAATTTTTCACTTTGATCCACTTAAGTATAGTTAATTTTAAACTTGGATCCACTTAAATATAGTTAATTTTTCACATTCCATCCACTTAAGTATAGTTAGTTTTTCACATTGCATCCACTTAAGTATAGTTATTTTACACATTCCATCCACTTAAGTATAGTTATTTTACACATTCCATCCACTTAAGTATAGTTATTTTTCACATTCCATCCACTTAAGTATAGTTATTTTTCACATTCCATCCACTTAAGTATAGTTATTTTTCACATTCCATCCACTTAAGTATAGTTATTTTTCACATTTCATCCACTTAAGTATAGTTAATTTTTCACATATGAGCTACTAAAGTATAATAGTAAATTTTTCACATTTCATTTACCATTTAAGTTAAATCTTCACATTTCATCCAATTAAGTATAGTTAATTTTCACTTTGATCCACTAAAGTATAGTGAATTCTTAACATTTCAACCATTTAAGTATAGTTTACTTGTCTCATTTCATCCATATTTAAGTCTAGCCATTCTTCACAGTTCATCCATTTAAATATGTTTAGTTTTTCACATTTAATCCATTAAGTATAATTTCACAACAAATGAAGACCAGATCACTAGGCAAAAACCATTAGATCAAGTGCCATTGTTTTTCACTTTCCACAGTTCATATATCAATTACAAAGTCTTTTGAATTAGGCTTGAATGCGTTATGATTCGTTTTCACGAGTTACAAAAGAATGGAAAAATGTTTTTCTTTCCCGTGGTAAGGTATTATAAATCGTTAACTCATATTTACTTATCTTTCTAAATATTTGTTTAGATCCGAGCTAAAAAATTCTACACTTTAAAACTTTGCAATCAACTGCTTATTATGCTTTTGAAGTATTTACACAAAATCCTGTATCTTTTGTAATTCTCAGACAGATTTCCTGACGTTCATTTTCCCACATTTCAAGCACCATTACTATTTGTATCTGCACTTATTTTGCATTCATAACAAAATCAAATTGCCACCAAGTTTCATCAATATCTATCACAAAGACCACCGGACGCTAAAGTTTTAGCCTTATGACGTTTTAATTGACTAGCTTATCCGAAAGTTTGATCGAAAAATCCATTTTTCTGTGCAAATTTCACTATCTGGATGAAATTTCAAGATTAACTGCCAAAAAATCATATCATCATCGTCATTTTCATTAATTTCAACTCCTAGGGAGGTTTCAATCGTTTTCCCAAATCTTGAACTACGTTAACGACCATAGAATTTATATTTATATTTGATTGCAGATTTCGACAATAGAAGACTTCATGTATCAACGAACAATAGTCATCCCATATGAAATATTATGATTGCCATTTATTGCAAATGAATAAAAGCTTGTTATTTAATGATGCTCGGCCAGGGAATATTTACACGAACCTTAAACCTTTCAGAAGCTTTATTTCTATTGTAAAAGGTAGCTCTTTCCAGTACTATATGAATGACATCTATTACATGCCAATATAAAAGAATCCTGATTTTTTTACAATATCCATGTCAAATCAATCTACTCCAAATGGAATTAATTCTTTCTAATGATTTTCTTAAATATTATAGATTTGAAATAATATCTTAATTTACAATTCCTTTGAATAGAATTTGGTATAAGAATGGATTAATTTCAAACCAAACCTTAAATATTAATATATGGTCATGAAATGGATCATAAATGATACATTTAACATGCATGTTCGTGCATTGATAATTAGCAATCCTATTAAAGGGAGACAATATAGTATTACACTGATAATGTTTGATGCACAAAAAAAAGCATATCGATATCAATGCATTATTATAATTGACTCATTAGATTTTTATGATTAAACATTAAAGAGAACATGATTTATGTACGGATAAAAATAATAGTCATATTTAATTAATAATAATGGGATTCCAACTATTAATAGCTATGTGGCCACAGATTCCTCAGTTGAAAAAGCGCCAAAATATCGTTGATATTTTTTTTCCTAAACAAATCATGTTTGTTTTTATCATTTAAATCAAATTAATTAATCATCATAATTTATTTAAATTTATATATTTCTTTCCTGCATCTATCAAACTTGTGTTAAACTACAAACTATATTGTCCCCCTTTTAAGTAATAATGTATCCACAGTGAGGCAAGGGAAACAACTGCCATCAAGAACTTCATTACAGTTAAAGTGTTTACCTCCCTTATACTTAAAGAATTCATGAAAAAATGGGTATGAAAACAAAATATGGATTACTTTCTTTATATGTTGCAACATTTAGAGAAAAATAATGATTTATTTCAGTGCTCTTTTGGACCCTTGCTACAGTCAGAGACTTTTTTAAAACTTAAACATAAAAAAATAAAATATGTGTCTATTATAGTATCACTCCTCTCAATAAATGACCAGCCAGCTGGTGATTTGTTTAAATCCTTCTCTTAAATTGTATTCGAATCACATTGTATAAATTTCAGAACATATAAGTTTAGGAAGAATATTTTCAATTCAGAACAATGCGCCAGCAGCAACCATGTTTCCCCATCAAGGCCAGTGTTCATGAGTCCATAAAAGTCATTTCCTTACCTAAGTTAATATAAGTTACTTACTAGTCATTTGATGAAATAACTTAATAATAACTGAAATACTTTATTTTAAATGATGTTATTGAATAAACTTATCTTTTTTTTTATTCTTATACTTTCTTTTCATTTCACTGTGAAAATTTTGTGAAATTGACGAATACACTTGGAATTAATACTAAACAAACACACTCAATATTAGCAAAATGTTTTCAACCAAGACAACAAGCATATTTTCAATTAGCAAACAAATCATCGGCTACTCCAAGTAACGAGCGGTAGCCTTGGACTGCAGCTAAACATGAGTCCAAACATTGACTGACCTTCGTGAAAATCTTAAACAAATGTTTAGATATCTTAAAGATTGCAAATAAATTCAGGTTAATTCCATATTAAAAGAAGACGTACAATGCAAAAGAAAAATCCACTGGAATTATATAAATATTTAAACTGCATAAGGAACAAATTCGTTAATCAAACAAATGGCACCTTGTTTTATTCGGCCCTATTTATCTAAAGCAATACAGCAAATTTCACAAGACTAACAAGTATCAATAGAATTTCCCAACGCAAACACCGCCAAACAAATTGACACTACAAGATCATTATTCTGCTTTGTGAGGTGGTAAGGTTGTAAGGATAAACGCAGAAGCTGACCGCCATATTGTAATGGTCAGGACCACTAGCGGGGGAGGGGGGCACTTACTTTTTACTTCAATATAGGAGAAAAAAAAAATGCCCAAAATGCACCATTTGGGGCTAGAAATTGGTAATAAAAATCTTCCAACATTTTAAACCAAATAAATCAAGTTTTTGAGAGCGGGGAGCAAGTAAAAAGATTACTCCCTAAGGTTATGCCCCCTCTCTCACGTCAAATCCTCAATCTGCCCCTGAAGACTACTAGCATAACATAGCTACTGGTCAAACACTAGAAATAATTATATGTTTACTTGAACTTGATAATTACCATGATAACGATCAAATCTACTGTTTGTTATATCCTTCAGATTCAAATATAAACAAAATCGTGATTTTAATCATAATTTTTTGTTATTACTATTATTGTACTATACATTTTGAACTAAGTACCCAGATTGACGTTGACTATGATGTCATATTTACTGGTCAAGTAATGCAAGAGCGAACCACTTTTGCTACTGGTCAAACACTCGAAATAAATGTGAGTTCACTTGAACTTTATAATTACTTTGATTATAACTCAATGTACTATTTGTTAAATTGTTCAGATTCAAATATCAATGTAATTTACAATACTGTGAACTTATAATTGTAACTTTTCTACAGATTTCTTATTTCTGTGACTCTAAAAGTACAGTTAAAGTACAGTATGACGAATCTGTGACGAATCTCTTCAGCTTAACGCCAGTATTAGATTGGGATTATTTCAGACTAATAAAGTAAAGTGAGGAATTACTAGTCTGTACTAGTAATTACTCTTGTCTGGTAACAAAGTGGTTATATCGGACTCAGTTCTCAACAATACATTACACATGCATTCCTGCACTTGCGTTTGTGGGTAAACAAAGGATAATGCACAACGGTCATGGTCACCTAGCCAATAAGAGGGTTTCCCTCAGATATGCTGGTTCTCTACCCCCAGTGTAAGGCCTTCTGGCATAACATCATACCAATGTGCGTAATATGTCTTATGTCGAGAGAAGTAGTATAGTAACTGTTCTAATTTCTATTAATTTGTAATTATCTCTAATTGAATGAAAACAAATATCCAAGCATCTCAAAACTTCACTTCTTTGCAACATATTACATTATTTATATTCATATTACATTTATTATAGATAGATTTGTTATCTTTTCTTCAAGTTGGAAAACATTCAATAAAGAACAGACAATATGAAATAATTTATAACCCTGTTAATAAAAATCAGTCCCATTTTAATAAAAATTCAAATGGAAACACCTGAAAATTTCAATTGTCTATCTATTCATAATAAAATTCAAAATGAAATATCTCATATTGTTTCATCTAATAAAATTTAAGAGGTGACATTATCTATGAAAAGTTTTTTTTTAAAAGCTCTTCCTTGTTATAAATTGACATCGAAATTCAAATTTTAACACTTGAAAACATTGCCATTTATCTCCCCTTTGACATACATTCAATTGAAAAAGAATGTAGCAAGCCCGAACTACTTGAGTACAAAAGGAATCGAGCCCGAACTACTTGAATAAAAAGGAATCTATTTTCATCCTGACCCTTCAAAAGTTGTTGAAAGTGATAGATTCTCATAATTTGTCTTTCTTTTAACTTTTATTCAACTTATATGATGACAAGGTTAAACCTTGTGCTTTACATTTCAACTTCAAATATTTTATATTCTTGGGTTGGCATGTAAAAACCCTCTTGAACTTTTCCCAAAAGTGGCTCAACGAAGAACGTGAATGTTAAGAAATCTTACAATTGTTAAGTGGTGTGAATTTGAGATATAAGTTGACCTATGCTAGTGAGTTTCCCACATTATAATCCAACATAGTTTTTTTCTCAAAAGGGGTGATGGAACGATATGTGTTTCAAGTGTCCGCCTCTCATGCAAGCTATCATTAGTTCAATCCCTACAAGAAGTTTAACATACTCATTGCCACTAAAAAGGGACATCAGTACTGGTTTCCACCAAGAAAACAGACTCAAGCTGTCAGAATTGAGCTGAAAGAAATCATCGTAACAATTCATTTTTAAGAAAACAGAAGCTTATTCCCATCTTTAAAACGTCAAGCAAGAGCTACTAAAATTGATGCCAATGTTTATCTGTTTTTCTCAGATGCTCAAGGGAAATTACTCAAACAAATATCTGAGCAATAGTTATGAAACTTGCTTCACATATGAACCATCATTTTATTGTCAGTGGTTACAAATGTACCAGGTTTCATATGACTTTCTTTATATGTATGCAGGTAATGGTCAAAACGAAAGTGCTAGGCTTTGGGAACACACCACATTAACGTTTTGCATGCAGATTCCGCCGACTGACAACAGCTGAGTGACATTTAAAAAATCGGACAGCTTTTTATGTTCTGCAGGGGAGCTAAAACTTTAAAAATAGTCATGATGTTTCTGAAATTAATGACATTGTTGTTAACTAAACCTTTTTAAGAAAGCTCTATTAATATTCACCCACCTCGAAGATTTTGAAATGCCCTTGAAAACAAATGAATGACTGAGCAGTTTTTAAAACCTTATTCTGTATTTAATTGTTCTTAAGTACATTATTACTGGATTTACTATACAGTTTTACATCAAATTATGACTTGTTGAATTGTTTGTCTGTCTGTAAAAGGCAATAAATTGCTATTTTAACACTGACGTACTTGGCATGGGCTTTTAATAATGTGCAAACAGCATTAATAAGCACTTGAAAGGGAAAACTAACAGGCAACCCTTTCCCTTGTTAAAAATTCCTTCCTTCTATTACCTAAAATCACAGCAATATCATTCATTTGTTTATGATAATCAATTCTGATATAAATGATTTCTTTGATAGTCTGTTTACAGCCAAACAGTGATTTTTTTTATCATTTTTCTAAAATCATAGTGTCTAAAATAAAAAGTAAACACTGATTCATTGTGAGTAATGACATTGTTAACATCTAAAGGTGAAATGTTCTATGATGTGCTCAAATTTTTAAATAAAGTACAGCTAAAACATTGTCTCAAATAAAATTATATTTCACGGAAAATTTAGCCCATTCTGCTATCCAAATAAAATATCAGTTTGGGCAGGGCTGAGACACAACATCGGTGATGTCATTTCCAAAATGGTATTTCATGCTCATAAGGTTCGGAGCAATTTTCCAATAAAATGCATTTACATGTCTTGTATTACCACTTTAAGGCACATTCTTATAAAAAAAAAAGAATCTGTTTGTTTTAGTGTAACATCACTAATTATTTTACTTCGTGAATAAATCCTAAAGTGCTGACTCAGTGAAATACATTACGATCCTTCACCAAAACAAACCGTCTACATATGTTTTTGAGTGACTGTGCAATCAATAAGGGAAGATTTTGCATGCTGCAGACAACACTCAGACTGCGTAATGACAATATCGATTTTTTGCTTCAAAAAACAAATGATAAGGTAAAAAGATCGCATATAAATGCAAAACGGTACTTCAGTTTACTCAAGATGAGATTTGAAGCCCAAAACTTCACTCAAAAACTAACATAACAAGTAGTTGGGAGTTCCTTTTATGGAGGTTTATGATCAAAGGTTGTTCAAACACCAATACTGAAAGACTTCATCAAGTATTGAACAGTTAAATGATTGATTATTGAATCACAGATGGGTTATCAATAACGTCTTGCTTAAAACTAAAGTGGTCAAATCCCTATTCTCTAATCAAACATCAACTTTAAATCAACTGTGATCATGCCGTTCATGGACAGATTTGTCTTAAATCAATGCCTTCGTGTCAATCAAAACTTAAGAAAATTGACTTAATGCCAGACTTTTTCAAGGTCCAAAGGAGAGCTTCAAAAGTGTTTGAAAAACTTTCAATATTAAGTTATACTTCGAGGCTCATTGATCAGGGTGCTGAATTACTTTGGGCTGAACCTTCCTGAAAAGAAATGTTACCGACCAGTTTCCTTATGTTTTAATATTTTTAAAAAAAAGGTAAATTCCGACCGGCTATAAACCATTTTGAACCATCTATTTTGGCCGCAAGCCGGTTCTTATTGAGAACCCTGGTTGATACTTGTATAAATAGCTTTCCTCGTGCTGTTGTACATATAATGCTAAACTTGCACAATGTACACATACCTGGATGGTGTAATACACAAAAAGTAGTACACAAATTAAGTAGTTCAAGTAGTGTTTAGCAACCTCTCTAATACTTTGAAAGGGGAGAAACTTAATTGAATACAAATAAAGGCATGCTAATAGCAGTTTTCATATGATACCTTGTTACTGTAAACCACGGAGAGTCCCTTAAGTGTGTGTCAACAAACATGGTTCCCATGGCAACAATTACCTTCTTTAGGAACAGGGTTAAGGTCATTTTATGTTTCACATTCAACCAAAAACAGATTCGCTATATAAAACCCTTGTCATTGTAGGTAAATTCTTAAGTTGAATAAACTAAACCACACACAAGACATTCACCACGAGAACAATATGGTAACCAAGGCAACCCTTACCTTCTTCAAGAACAGCATTGAGGTCGTCCTCGGATTCACACTCAACTACAAACAGGTTCTCTACATAGAAGCCCTTGTTTTTCGACCAGCGAACCTGGAGGTAGCGCCGCATATTTGGGTTTAACAAGTCTATCACCTGAAAAAATAAATCCAGTTACTAATGCATAGCTGAATAGAAACTTTTTTTTAAAGATGGTTGTACAAAAAGCATGTTTTCATCAACATCTTGTTAGCAAGTTTCAAAAAGTTTGTAACACATATCATGCATAGAAGTTGCATTCTATTGCAAAAATATTTTGGATTTTCTTTTCGATGTCAATTTTCAGAGTATATGCATCGCCAGACATATTATGAGGGCTTATCAGAAAACTGCTGTAATGCCTTCTATTTCTATATTTAGTTACAACTGTCATGCACTAAGCCAGCAATTTGCAATTTAAGATTGACTGTATATTCTGAAGATTTTTTTTTTTTTGATAATCATGGTTAACTATTTGTGCTTTAATAGTAGTATAAGTGAATGTATCAACAATTCAACTTTTGTTGACAAGGGACAAACCTGTTCATTATATATTTCTAAATACGATGCTCGCACAATCTTGTTGCCAGGTTGTTGATTCAATTGTTTGAACATGTACAAAATGGACCGCTGGATTATGCCATACATGTTGGGATCAACCTGCTTCCCCTCCTGGAACTATATATAGAAAATTACATCATTTACTATAAATAGTTCATTCATGCATTTGAAAAATAAATATAACTATTAATTTCCTCTATCATTTTATCAAAACAATTTCAGTTTACATTGTGCAATAGTGAATTAATTTTGTTCTAAAATATTTGAATCCAAAAATTATCAGCCAATTTGTTTTCAAATCAGGCGACAGGACAACATTTAATATTTCTAGGTGAAATGAGAAAGAAGTTAATAAAACATGTGAATGTTAGTTCGGTGATTGTTACCCTGATATAGCACATCGTTGAGTATAAATATTATAAACATTTTTTTCCACTTGGTCGACATTTAGAAGCCACTTAGTAAGTTTATATTTCAATATTTGATTTACAAACTCGGGTAAAATAACACAACGATTTTGGACCGGAGTTTATTGTTTGATGAAATGCATTCCGACAGCCACTTGTGCACTTTAATGTAGAAATAATATTCTTTTAACAGTTAAAATCGGGCATTATAACTATGTGGGTCATATCGAACGATTTATTTAAACAAAATATTTTGTTATGCTAGTTAATCATTTAAAAGTTATAGATAAATTTGTTTATGTTAAGCATTCAATAATTTTAAGGTTAACAAAAAGCTCCGTCATTGATACCAAATCTTTAACAGTTTTAAGGAGTTTGAATGATATATTTCCAAAATACGGCAATCAATTACAGTCAAATGTAAACAGATCAGATCTCTTTATTTATTTAAAACTCATTTAAATGATTAACAAATGACTAATATATCAGAAAAACAGATGACACGAACAAGAAATCGTCATAATTCAATACGCCTTCAAGTTTTCGAAGCCATGTAAAGCACGCAAATTGCAACATTATAAATTACGCGATAAAAACGATCAACTCTTTGATAAGAAAACCTTTCTTTGAAGTTGAATTTTATTTTTTTGTTAAAACATTATAGAAATAAGAGCGTCTTAAGACTTTGAACTTAACGTGATGACAAGATAAAACACAACCTGTTTTGAAACTTAGTGAAAGTGGCACTTCCAATTATGACACGTAATACGACACCTTCTTTTGTAACGTAATTCCCCATATAACAGGGTAACCTAACAATTTGTAATCTTCATGATCAATACAATGAAAGGTTGTTAGAAAATCCTAAAATACCACACACCTTTATAGCTGTTCAGCTGTTTTAACTTTTGAGTAATTAACAAACAAGAATTTAATTACTCATGTCTGTAACAATGCAGAAAACGAAGTGCACTTAAAGCGACTTCCAAGTAATTAGAAAAATGGGATTTTCATTAGGTAAACATGTCAAAAATCTGAAGATACCATCCCATAAGGTTATTTTGTTTGTTTTTTTCACTAAAGGTAATATTGCACTTAAAATTGTTTGGCAGAAAAATCAAGTGCAATGAAAGAAGACACATCGGCACTGAAATGAACAATTACATTAAACAAGTCAATGTCAACATGAGTACCAAGTTTCAAGTCAATATTTTGATTTCCAATTCAAGTTTCAAGTCAATATTTTGATTTCCAATTTATAAGCAAAATTATTGCTCCTGCAATGAAAGAAGACAAAATTGCACTGAAATTTACAAATATTTTAACCGGAGATATAGAATTTTATATATTAGTCAACATCAACAAGTGTACCAAGTTCCAAGTCAATATTTTGATTCCCAATTCATAACAGACATTTTCTGCTTGATGTCATTACACCAAATAAACATGACAGTAAAATATTTTTTTTCTAACCAAGAAGAGCTGAAATTCAGCTAAAATATATTAATACTGTTTTCACGAAGGTAGAAATAAAATTTGACCCCCAAACTATTTCTGTATGGGTGTATAAATAGATAACAATTTTATCACTTTTTTTGTCTTTTCCGTTGTTTTTTAGCAGTCCTCTTCATTTCAAAGCAAAATAGGAAATTCCCAATTTTACTCAAAATGACATATATTTCCTAATAAAAAAAACATTGGCAACATTTCAAAAATGGGGAGAGAGAAAAAAAACAACAGGACAACAAAAGCCTAGGCTATGAGTATGACAATATTCCCTTTTTTCTATTTCAAATAAAATCAAAAAGATTTTGAAAAGGCATGCGAAAGGGTGACTGTCAATAAATTTATGAGCTTTTCTCATCTTTTTCTTCTCCAGAAAGTCAAATGTTTGCAAGCACTTGGGAGAAAAGGAGCTTCCTGGTTGATCAACAAAATGAACGCAGTTAAGGTTGACTGATTTTCTGGTTTACAGGTTAACACCTAAATTGGAATAATTTCGGAACATGCACTAAGTGACCTTTTTTGGATCATTGAATTAAAATTACGTACATAGAATGATTAGTCCATTGGAACATTATTGTGATTGAATAGCATGCATTATGAGTTGTTGATAAATATAATATCATTTTAGGAACACAAAACAAAAGAAGCAGAACTTCTATGTATGGCATATATATAATTGAATAAATGCCCTTTTTTCATTCAATCAACGTGTTTTTTTTTTACCCTTCGTCCATACTAGTGCGCCTTAGACTGGTTTTCGTTCTACCTAACCATGGTCAATATATAAAAAGCTGCACTCTCACAGATTGACCGTTTTGGTGATTTGATTGACAAAAGATAAGATCGCAGTTTTTCATATTTTTTTCATATTTAAGTTCAAAAATTAATTTTTGGGCAGTTTTCAAACAATTGAGGTCTGTTCTATTGTGAGTTTAATAATGTTAAAGAACTGAATGAAAGCCATTGATGCCAAAATAAGCCGATTCTGATACTTTTTTATAAGAATGTCAAAACTGTCAACCTGTGAGAGAGCAGCTTTAAAAGAATTGTTAAATTAAAAAAAAATATAAAAAAATATTGTCATGCAGTTTTGCCTCTTTTGTTTGTGTGTTTTTTTTAAACTTGATCGGAGTAGGGAGATATTTTTAATATGCTTGCCGTACCCGTTTCGAACCGTTGTCATCAAAATGGTCGCTTGCGTCAGACTACATAAAAATGTTCAATGAAGAATTACAACATTTCATGCCATGCTTTACGATTTAAATGTTCATGCATTAAATATTATATAGGATTGGGGGTACAACAGTTAACAACATGATTTTAAATATTTTCTTACTTACCGATGTAAAATATTTTCTTATTTCTCCATTTGTGGTCAGTTTAATTATTTATCGTAATGAAAAATAGTAAAAAAATTGTATAATAAAATATATAAATAATGAAACAATTATTAAATACAAAACAAAATTGCATACTGTTATTTTTATAATATATATGGTATGTAAATGTGCAATGTATAAGTATTTTATATGTAGTTATAAGCTCACATCACATAATAAATACATGTATTAAGGTTAAATAGTTATAATATAAAACCACCACACAATGTTAAGAAAAGGAAATTTAATTTTTTCTACTCTAAGAAAGCAATGAAATATAAAGAAGAAAAAACATATACAAGAAAATCTAAACATTTCGACTCTACGAAGGAATTCACTAATATTGGTAATAACAGGATGATTAAAATACGAACAAGAAAAATAACATAAATAAATCTAACCTGTTGGGGTGGACCGGTCATTGTGTGAGTTTTACCAGACCCTGTCTGGCCAAATGCAAGCGCTGTGCATGCATACCTGATATAGAAAACAATTTGAAAGTTTGTGAATCATGAAAATTTCTTCGACTTTAGATGAAGATAATTTATACCTAAGACAGATTGATGAAAACTATGAAATATTTGAATAACTAACAATATGGATAATAATATTATGCATGCTACTTTCTGAAAATATCTTTCAATACACAATATGTATCTAAGAGGCCTTTGTGCTTTGTAAAAAGACAGAGCTGACATGGTGACAATGGCACCAAAAGCTGGGACATTATTTATTTTCTTGTTAAAAAAACAGCCGACCAGCTAAAACAATGATATTTTGTAAGCTCAGAGTCCCGGGCTCTTTTTACCCATTTAATGCCATGTCTATCAATCGTTTGACCCCAGAGTGATCGAACAGGTCCTCTTGAGTGGCATCTGGCTCAAATACAACGTTGTAGCCAAATTGTCGAACAGAACCATTGTTGTCAACCTGAAAAATACAGAATTCATCACTTATTTCAATAAGTTCATCATTTCGACAAAACTTGATCAGTGAGCTAGATTTACGCTAAAATTTTTACTTAAATGAGTTAATCCAGACAAATATTCTTGTGCCTTGTTGGTGTCTTGAACTGGGGCCGTATTTAATAAGCAACTTAGATTGAACTTAGATTTAAGATTAAAGTATTTTGATTGGGCTGTATATTTAGCTGACCAATAGGCTAAATGGAATCACTGAGGCATATCTAAGGAAAAGGATAAGATCAATATTGAATACTGGTCCTGGGGTCATATTCAATAAACAACTTAGATCAATCTTAAATTTAAGAGTAAAATCTAAGCTTTTTGATTGGAATGTAAAACAAATTGACCAATCAACTGATTGGAATCACTGAGGCATGTCTAAGGATAAGGATAAGAACTATATTGAATACAGCCCCTGATCTGCTCTATGGCCAACATCATAACAATTGCCAACTTGCAACAGCTTATGAACAAAGTCGTTTCAATTCTAAATACAAAGACATCACATGTACTATACAAAGGTTGACTGGCTTTGATATCTATTTATCTTCATTGCCTGCATGACAAGCTAGTTAGGCCGAGATAGCTTTTAGAATCTTAATTTTAACATATTGCTAGAAAGCCCAATTTCTCCAACATCATGCAGTGAGGTTTAATGCCAGTCATGGTTCCAATGACTGGGATTTTTCCCTTTTGTGTTATTGATTTTTGGAAATTAAGATTCATGGGTGACTGCCCTTTGAAAAGCTACAGCCATTTCAGTATAAAAAATGGTGGATTTTGATATGTAGTTGAAACTTGGGAGGTAAAGGTTGCTTTTAACAGTACAGATATTAAAACTCGTCATTTAAGAAGTATTGGTCTAAAACAAATTTTGGCGGGTAAAATTCACACTTTCCAATATTTTTCAAATGCTAGCATGGCGGAAGTTCATCCATGAAGATGTTGAGTTTCTCTTTGGATTTCCTACAACTACCTGGGTGCATAATCGAAGGCTGGACTACAATTTTGCGTTATGCCTCTGCCAGCCACACCAAGTCTATGACAACATATTTTACTTCAAAACCCAGAAAGGCTTGATTGAGTGATTTATCACAATGATTTGGTCTATATGATGAAAAAAGCCTCGATACTATTTTAAAATTCCCCCTACCTCGAGTTTTCCAGCACCAGTAAAGTTACATGCAAACATGTCCTTCCTCGTGTTCTCATTGGTGTTGAGAGGCCGCACCCTGAAATAGAAATTGTAAACAAAACATGTAAAATATGATTACTTCGAGATGCGATTTTCATAATATTTCTAGTCTTAATTGATGCTTTATTTAGCGGAAAAGGATAAGTAAGAGTAACAGCACTCGCAGCCTGAATTATTGAGATTTATACACAAGCCTTTAGTGTAAAATTTTAATCAAGAGGGTTGTGGGTCACGTTAACGTTTTGTTCCATGTTGACAAGGACAAAGTTCAATAAAAAGTGAGTGGTATAAGTGAATAACTTTATAATTTATCCACATGGTAGTTATTGAATGGTTACGCCCATTGTACTTGTTATCCGTCGGATATGGGAGTTAATGTGCTGACGAAGACAAGAAAACACTCAAACATGGTACAAATTTCATTTTATTTTTAAAGTAAGACAAATGCTGGCATTTTTTTTCCCCTAGTTAATCATTGTATACAATCCGATTCCTGTGCTAGAATAAATTCACCCCCCCCCAGTCAATCAAGGAGGATAACTCTACAACCATTATAGCCTGTATGATGGTGCACAATCATACACATATGTACCAAGTTTCATGTACAACTTTTGAATGATTTCAAGTGCTGGCAAACTTTAAACTTATAGCATGGCCTAGACAAGAACAACACCAATTAAGGCAATGACAATATCCAAGATATTTTTTCTCGAATTTTGTATTAACAAACACCTTTGTTAATTGAAAGTCTTCAGGTGTTTCAAAAATAATGGAAACATTAATGCAATTCATTTTATTTCCAAACCAAGATCAATCTCTTTATTGCCTTGCCTAGCCAATTTAGTTAATTAAAACTAACTGAATTCCATCACATAAAATTGCGATTTAACGATATTGACGAGCATGCTGGGGTTTTTTCACTTCCTCTTTGATGCCGTTCTGTACTTATTCCTGATTGGTCTCATTTAAGGACACTAATTTCGAAAGTTGTTGTCTTCACATCACGTTGCATTGTACAACAGCTTAACTTCTCGTTATTTGCAAACAGGTTCTAGTCTTTTATACCAAATACCTCGATATACAGAATCCAAAAGCAAACAATTTGCGAACCGCAGTTATCTTTATTAGCTCATAAAGAAAATGAAAACAAAAGTGTACCTGCATTGACCCTAAACTTAAGGTGATGGTCTTTATGAAGTTTTGGTTGACATTTTAGTCAAAAAGCTCCATAAAGGATAGGTAGGTTTTATTATTTTATGGAGATTTTATTTTCATCATGGTCTGTATTTGCTCTATAAACACTGAGTTCACTTTTTGGTCAAAGGTATACGTTACCATAAAACAGGTTCCTAACCATAAGTGTTTACTAAAAGATTTAGTGAAGAATAGTGAATTATACCTTTATGGATTCAACTTCTATTTAATAACTTTGTATTTCAGTTAATGTGATGCAATATTTCACTTGTTTTCAAGATTTAGCCATGGTCGATTTCTCAATATTAGGAGCATCTATGGGTGCTTTACTCTAGATAATATATGGAGTCAAGTTCTGCAACTGGGCATAGTAACTTGCCCTATTGCAGGAACATAAAAGGTCATTCTATACATTCCCCTATGGTCACGGTCTTAAAGTAAAATTATGATTAATGTTCTTGCCATGGTAACAATTCGGGCAAGATATTTTTATAGTCGTAATTATGAAGCTCTGATGAGCTTTTACACTGACATTTAACATTACAAACATATATACAGTATTTAAGAGATGCTATATACATGCAATTAGGAGCCATTTACCATTTCTATGAGTTAGTCAGTACTTAGGAAGATCCAAGAAAAAAATGAACCCGGACCATCCAGAGTCTGATACACTATTCAACTGTGCAAATGCCACAAATTCAGTGTATCACAAATATTGAACACAAACAAGTAAAAAAAACAACAGTGACCTAAATGGATGCCCTTGCTGTCTGTGAAGTAATGCACTCTTTTTTCATTTTCGGTTAAAAATTTATATTGTACATACAATAGGCTGATTGTTCAGAACTTTGCTCAGTTGACAAGGATGTATATTTCATCGTCGTTAATTTTCAAATTTTTATTTCTTTGGAAAATTCAAGGATGAACTTCTGCTATTCAGTATTTCTTACAAATATTTTAGACAACTGTTTCAGCTGTAAGTGTTTTACTAAAATATAGGTGCACATAGAAGAACATTTTACCTTTAAAAGTTAACAATGATTTTGTTTATAAACATTGTTAATTTTATGAAAGTTCTGAAAAATCTTGCCAATTTATCAAATGCTGAAGTTAAATATCGCCAGCTGGTAATCATAAACCTCTCAATATCAGCCATATTTAACTAAAAATCTTGAATGAAGTAGTTTACAACCATCTTAAATTTGTCTTTATCCAAATGTGTGAATTACTCCACAAGTGTCTGTCAATAGTTTGGACTGATATGCAAAATTCTTCATCAGAAATATTGTAAATCTGCCATGATTGAGCACTCTTTGGATATTTCAACATTGATTCTTAAGGTTGTTTATGTTTTGAATTCTTACACCGTTTACAGGATAAGTCAACATGATTCCTTGCACCACAAAAATACATTATTCCTTGCACTACAAAAAAACATTATTCCTGCACCACTGGACAACAACATGATTTCTTGCCCCACTAAAATACAGGATTCAATGCACCACAAAAATACATGATGCCTTGCACCAAAAAAACACATGATTCCTTGTACCACAAAACACATGATTCCTTGTACCACAAAACACATGATTCCTTGCACCACAAAAATACATGATTCCTTGCACCACAAAAATACATGATTCCTTGCACCCAATTTTTTTTTATTCCTGCACCACTGGACAACATGATTCCTTGCCCCACAAAAACACATGATTCCTTGCACCACAAAAATACATGATTCCTTGCACCACAAAAAAAACATTATTCCTGCACCACTGGACAACAACATGATTTCTTGCACCACAAAGACATTATTCCTTGCACCACTGGACCAAAACGTGATTTTGTGCACCACTTAAATTGAAAATGGGCACAATTCCTTGTACCAACTTTGCTGGGCAAAAGCAAGATTCTTTGCTCCATCTTCATAATGGTTTAAAACCTTAAATCCCATTAACCGGACATGGGCGAGAGTGGTCTAGTGGATAAAATGTCACCAGTCTCGAACTCAACAGATTATCCTACAGCCACTTCATAAAGAACAGTTGAAAATCTCTCCTAGGGGGAAATCCGCTACAGTTGAACCGTGTTGTCTCAAACTAGATCATTAAGGATTTGCAAAAATATTTGGGCCTTGAAAAATTCGAGCCAAGCATTCTTACATTAAGTATAAAGTAATCTGTCCTTTACATCTAATTCAAGGAATACGAGCCATGCATGGTTTGAATGTATAAATGATTCTTGAAAAAACAGGCCTGCTCACTATTTGCATCCATGCTTACCTGAGTACAACATTGATATGGTCCTCTGGTTCATCGGAGGCATCGGTAGGCGCCTGTGAAGACAATGTGGTGGAACTCCTGAAATATACAAAAACAGTTTTAAGGTATTTTTTTTTGTTTTGTTATTATTTACTGTTTTAGAATGCCAAAATTTTGAAAGGGGTGTATGTGTAACTCATATGTGCATACGCGATGCTTTCTTTATTTTCAATTTCCCTGAAATTGACCAAATATTTGATTCAGCTGAAGTACAGAAGCAATTATAACATGATTTAGCTACTTAAGGTCTTTTTTATATTAAAATTTACTAAATATTTATGGGAAATGAGTAAGTAAATTATATTTCAGTAATTTAGAACTTATTCATACACTGTCTACTCATTTTTTTCTTCTATTTTCTATTCAAGGCCAATATGAGTAAACATGTGATAATAAAAAAGGCCAAAAAAATTGGTTTGGTTAGGGTTACATCCTTTTCAAATTATTTTAAATGAAATATCTTTTTTAACTGACTATAAAAAGGGTAAGATTGGCACCTATTTCGTAGGTTGGGTCGGGTAACCCAAACAAAATAAAAATATTTTTGAGGCCTAATTAAACAAGTTTGCTTTACAAATTTTCAGGCACTAAAACGTTAAATACTTCAAGCTTTCACTACCCATAATGGTCATAGTAATTTAGTTAATCTGTTTTGGACACTGTGCCAAAAATGTTGATCATGATAATAAAATATGGTAAGTTCATTCCCCAAAACATGAATTATGAATTTTGATTACCGGTAATAGTTTCATAACTTGTACAACTCCATGACCAAATACATTCTAGCGATAAACAGTTTAGGATTAATTTAATACTTTGTTTACGACATATAATTGCATACAAATTTACATGTCAACCTGTGAGCAAACATCGTCTTATGTGTAGATAACAGCATTTATCATTCGCAACAACATCTTTTTTCACATAAGCAACATCATTTCTAACTGAAGCAACAATAAATGTTCAATGTGCGCACCTGACTGATTTTTTTTTCATTTCTGTATATTTTTTTATCTTTTTCTTTTTTTTTCTTCTTTTCTTTTTTTTATATGCATGTACACTGAAAAGTTGACTTTGATACATTTCAAAGCTAGACATATATCAGTGTGTGTATACCACGTGATAAATTGCGTCATAAATGCTACGTCGGAAGGCAATATTTTGATTTGAAAAAATACTTTAAACAAAGATAACTTCACTATTTCTTCACCGTTTTAAATGAAACATAGCGCATTCTACGCCGCTTACGGAGCCCCACCTTCGTTTTTTTTACCAGAATTTGATTGAGAGTTTAGTTTCTTAAAACAATTCGACAAACCTTTTCACAATACGGCCGTCTGACGGAGCACTGTCAAAATATTATTATGGAAACAGGTTGTCGAAGTGTTTGATGAAACTAATGACCTCATCAAATTTCGGAAATAATACAAATGCGGGGCTCTTTAAGCGGCATAGACTGCCCTTTGTTTCATTTAAAATGGTGTTGTAAATGAAAAGTTATCTTTGATTTAAGTCTTCATTTTAAGCAAATTTTTGCCTTCAGACGTAGCATGACGTAATTTATCACGTGGTATACACACACTGTATATACATAAATCAGCAAACAACACCAAATCTTACCCTATCATCCTTTTCCTTTCAAACAAATGTAAAATAAAAAAATAGAACTTCAGCTGATCTTAATCAAAGTTAGACATAGCTATGTTGGTCATGTAAGCATGAATGCCAGAAAACAAAACGGAATCTGATCGAAATTGCATTGATGTACAATGTAGATGTGTGTATTGTCCCGGGCAATATGTGTATCAATTTTCATGTGAATTGTCTTGACAAATTATAAGTTATGCATGGCCAAGATACAAGTTTTTGCACACTGACGATGACAGCGATGCAGTCGGCAATGATAGTGACACCTTATAATGCTATAACTTAACCTCATCTTAAATTCTTTCTTTGTAAAACTGAAAAATATTGGTGGGTACAAGAAAAATACTGTAAGTTTAATAAATAATGGTTAAAAAACAACGCAGTCTCGCTGAGCATTTCTTTTTTTAGAGGTTGAATTTCATTTTAAAGAGAGTGGAATGTCAAAGCTTTGGACTAAATCATTCATAATACCGGTATTTAATAACAAGAGAACTTGAATTATCTACAGAAACACTTGTCTACCATATCATGTCCTTAACTTCATCATTGACATTATTGTTAAAATCTGTTCTGGAGATGGAAACCATGCAATATGAAAGTCCTTAATATTCAGTTTATACCCATTTATTATGGCTACAAGGCGCTGATATGAAATTTACAACTATCCATGTCCTGATTAGAAACCGGTATTGGCCGAATTTGCTCAGTTGCTCACAATGCGGCAAAAGATTGTACAACTGCATGTTACCGTACGCTATTGTGTTCAGGGGCTGTATTAAATAATCAACTAAGATCAATCTTAAATTTAAGAGAAGAATTCGAGTGTTTTGATTGGACAGTATAATTATTTGATCAATCGACTGAATGGAGTCACGGAGGTATTTCTACACCACCCCAGCTGACAAACAAGATTAAAGCTGTTTCGTAGAAGACCCTTTTTGTAATGCACTGGTCAGTCAATTGTAACCAGGCCTCCCCCAAGGTCTGGGGGTATACCGGAGATAGCGGGGGAAATGGGCCGTGCATTTACTTACCAGGTGGCCCCACAGTGCCAAGCGTATGCCTTATACTCTTGCCTTACATTGAGCCAACGAAAATGATAAGCATTTTGTTTTCGCCCTGAAAATAGCGGAAATGGGCCTTGCCTAGGTATCCCGTGGTGCAGGGGCATTTGGTGGGGATTTCCAGCAGTTTGTCCCCACAGGGCAGGGATTTTAACTGGGATTGGCTGGACCAAAGTCAAAAGTCCCAGCTATTCCCCTGACCTGGGGAGGGGGGCCGTGGTTACAACTGACTGATGCATAATGCATAAAGAAGAAATGTTTTTCTTGGCCAAGCCAAAGCTCAGAGCACTCTGTCTACACAACTTATACCCCACAAGTACCATTTTAAGATGCCATAATAAAGTACCGAAAATTTTCTTTGCTAAAACAAGTCCAACTCCTAGCACACAATAAACAAAAAAAAACATTTGGGGCTAAAGTGCATCGTGCTACCAAGATTAGTCGTTGGTATGTTTGAACGACACTTGAGGCTATCCGTTCTGTACTCCACATTCAGAGATAATCATTCTGTGTAAATACAAGCCCTATTTTAGTTAAAATTTACTGTAACGTGCAAATTTAAATGTAATTACCTTCAAAACAAGCATTATCTTAACAATACAAAACTGAATTGCTTAGTCACATAACATAGCAATTTTATATTGTCTATCGTGACTTGCCTGAATTGCTACAATTAATGCGTATTGCCATTGTCAACATGTGTGTGAAGTTTCATGTGAATTATTTCTTAAGGTTCTGCATGACATGCAACGAAACAATAAGGCTGCCGTGGACACCAAGACCTCTTCTCTTTTTTAAGCAAACAAGACAAGCTCAAAACGAGAGCACTGCAGAGTGCTTCCAGTGAACTTCTTGTTTTTGGGGTTGAAAATTTAGGGGCATTACTTGACAATATTTCAAGCCAGAGTTATGGGCCTTGTTTTACATGTACTTATTGTCTAAGAGCTGGCAACATGTATACCAAGTTTCATTTGAATATTTTGAATCGGAGTTCACCCTTTGTTTTCTTTGATAAAAAATAGACATTTTCAAGCTAAATATAATGTCAGAGTTCACGCTTCGTTTTCTGTGATAGAAAATAGAAATTTTCAAGCTAAATATAATGTCGGAGCTCACGCTTTGTTTTCTTTGATAAAAAAAAGACATTTTCAAGCTAAATAATGTCCAAGTTCGAGCAATCTAATACGTTACATTTCTCTTCATTACCTGCCATGCTTGGAACAATGGATATTGGATCCATTTACAATCATTAAATATATTGACAAAGTAATTACAGCAATATCATGAATGCTAGCAGTCTCTTGAACTTATCTAAAAAGTTAGTCTGAGAAGAGATTGTACAAATTTAAATGGATGCTCAGCAAACAGAAAGGGCTTCAGATTGCAAGAAGTAATTGATGACTTTTCTGAATGGATGACGGTTATAGAACAGTGCTTTTCTTGCAAGTCATTAAAATAGCTAGTACAAATATGCTTATTTATTTAATTGATAGAGTCTTTAAATAACCATTGTTATAAATGTTCCAATATGATATTAGAGCAGGTCGATCATTCCATTAATGATTATAACTTAAATAATATTGCCTTTTGTCCGGAATATGGATGAAAGTCTGTTGTTTGAACACTGTAATTGTCACTGTTTCAAAAACAAACTATTTTCATAAGAGCACCAAGAGGAAAAACAATATAATTCTGAGTGGTTGTCCAGTTCGTGCAGTGGTAAAAGCACTCGTATCTCACCAAGGCGACCTGGGTTTTATTCCTGGCCTGGGCGCCTGTGAGTTTGGTTTGCGGTCACCAAGCCAGACAAGTGTGTTTCCTCTGGCTACTCCCCTTTACCCCACAACACAAGAACACACTTCTTAACATCAAGCTAACGAGAGTGATTAATATAACATTATAATAACCTGTTTCAAAATCGTTATAATATTAATATTTTCTTCTAAACATTTGATGCTATTCATGTCTCAGTAAACTGCCTTGAAAAGATAAATGCTTGATCATTCTCATTTTAATTTCTTTAAATTGCAACAGCAAGAAATAAAATTCTTGAATGAACGAATATATTTCTATGATTCTTCGACTAGATTTTTTGTGAAAGTTAATAAAAATTTACATTATACATAACAAAAGCGGTGCAAACGGATGACAGTGATTGTCAATTTTATCTCAGTCGGTTAAGAGATTATACAGTGATCAAAATTAGCGCAAGGCCGCAAGCCCTGCACTTGTGCAATTGTTTTCAAGGCTTACACAAATTGAAGGGCTTGTTAAAAAATGATAACAAGCACTAAAGTGAGAATTTTTGCTTGTTAATCCAAAGGTCAATGACAGGGTAGTTTTTCTTTCGGGATTGGAAATTGGGCATGGTGAATTTTCTTCTAAAACAGGCACATTACTGTAATGCATCATTGTTTACACTTTCCTAAAATGGCACCCGCGCACGTATGACATGCAATCTTCAGCATGCTTGACCTAAATTTTTCGGGACTTTATTAACTTGGCGAGCATCCCCACCCATCCAGCAATCCCAAATAAACTGGTATTTGTACCCTAAGGGAATACAACTCAACAAATGTTGCAGCACATTACGGGACATGCTTGATAAACATGTGTGTTTCATGTTAATATGTACTCATGTACAAATAATGGCAAAATTTAAGTTTGTGCATGCTGCCGCTATAACAATACCTAAACGCTTTTCTTCGGAAAGAAGACCAACTAAAAACTGAAGTGTTACCAAAATCAATGAATAACCAAAGTTACAAAACTTTTTTTTTTATTTATATCTACGTCAGATGATCTAAAACCTTTCTTAAGTAGTTCATTAATTATTCAAAGTAGGTTGGTCTCGCTATAAATGGTGAGCATATCGTTTATAAAAAAGAGACCGAATTTAATCAATTTCAAGCAATTTATTACCATGTTCAATATAGGTTACAGTTGCTTAACGAAATTCCATATAATCCTTGATAAAACAATAATGATTTAGGTATAAAATTGATTGAACCATTAGCAACATTTATTTATTCTCTTACCTTGAGTCTGACTTCTTAGATTTCGCTGAATAAACAGAGTACGCCCCTGGGGTCAGGCGAGCTTTATTATACATTCTTTTATTGTTAATTTGTCACTGCATGTAATAAAATAACCTCATTAGTTTAAAGATATTTTTCAAATTCCGAACATTTTGTTGACAGCAAATTTCATAATGCGAATTCTTTGTAACGATTAAACTAATATCATCAGATAACCAGCACAAACGGGTTATCAATTCTTAAGCCATTTTCTTTCTTCTTCATCACATTTTCCTACTAATCAGTATTTAAATATGCTCGCTCCACAAAATAACATCATAAATCCTTATTAACATTACACAGATAAACAGGGAGGAACACTTCACATAAAAAAGACAAAAGATAGCAAATTAAGTCAATAAAATATTAAATGATATCCGAAAACAAAAGCACAATATTTGACACAATCTACGAGCATAACACTTAATTTGAAATCTTCATTACTTTCGTTGCTACACTTGTTCAATTAAACTAATATCAAAACAATTTCATTGTCAGAAAAATTTCATTCCTTGTTAAGTGTAATCTCTCGACAAAAGTTTGTTTGTATTATGGGTGATATAATGATCTGTCGTCCCAATATTGTAATAGTTGCAATGGTCTTTGGGTCAATTATTCAAGATCGTCAAACTCGGCAATTTCCCATTCACCACCATTGGAAAAACAAATGAAGAAAAAAGTTATGAACCAGTTTCTTTTCAAAACATGATTACTTTCCTCGACATGCAATACCCCGGTACTCATTACTGTACAAAATTTCAGAGACATGAATGTTTTATGAAAATAATGCAGTTGAATTCTCAGTGAAATATAAATAAATTCTTTATCATTTTCAAATCTAAGACGCAGTAAATATAATTTTAAATTTTGGTAAATGTGAAGTTTTTCAATCAAGCTAGTATTTTATGTAAAACAAATAAATTAAGGAAGAGCAATCTTTCAAAAGCACAAGCTATTACTAGACCGATCTAGCCTAATCCTTCTGACCACTTTAAGCATAATTTCACCGCTTAAGTGTAATTTTCTATATTTGTCTTCATATATTTTTGTATCAATTTTTATGATGTTACCCATGGTAACAGTAAGGATGGTCACCATTGTATTTTACATAATACGATATTTTTCAATTGGTCGATTTCATAGCTCAGTTGGTAACACATCTGTCACCGTAATATTTTAAATAATACGATATTCACGTATGGATCGATTCAATCGGTCAGTTGGTAAAACATCTGTTACCATAAACAGAGTGAATTTTTATTGATTGTGTGGGTTCGAACCCCACTCATTCCTGTGATTTGAAATAGTTTTATATATATTATTGTATTATATTATACTTTCAGTATAAAGATCAGATTCCTTAATGAAGGCGTTATTTTGCTTCAAAGCAATTACCGTCGTTTGAATTGCTAAACCTTAATCACATTTAGTTTTAAGTTTATTATCATTGGGAGCCGATAATGAAGTCAAACATGGAGTATGAGTATTTTGTTGTTAATTTTTTTATATCAAATTTAAAGAATAAAAGAATTTTGATAAAAAAATAATCTTAACAGACAGAAGTTTTATACAGTATGATACCGTATAATCGACCCAAATAGCCATATAATGGTCTGAAATAGGTCTGGGATAATTTCCTGATATTATCAACAAACAATGAATAAACAAGACCGGGATAATTAAAACCCATAATTATATATTCAATCTTGCCAACGTCTTGTTTACAGCTGGCAAATCAATCAGACATTGATCAGATTGAACGATTGAATGAAAATATTTTGTAATAAAATTAAACAATACCATGTAGGGTTGTACACTAAATTGTGCATTGAAACATTTTCTCTTGGCCATAGATAAAAAATAATTATGCCTAATTGAATTAAGGCAACTTTAAATTTATTTTAAATTGCTAGATTTTCATTCATGTCCATCGCCCGCTTTTTTCCGCTGTCCCTTAAATTTTATTGCTTCAAATAAAAATGTTGAACTGGGGTCTGTCTTTGCGTATCAGGTCGGTACTGTCCAGGAAGAGCGTTTATTCCTACTACTAAGTGCATGTTGATGTAAACATTCATAGGTAAAAAAGAATTGTTATGATGGTGTTTGTGGTTCATCTAGAAACACATGTACGTGTATAAATTATGGTCCCTTATGCAATAGGATCAACACATATTCAATGGTGAAAGAGTCATCTAAAAAAATATATATTAAAAATGTCTTTCCCAAACCCTTCTTCAAACAAAAATTTTGGATGAAAATCTAGCAATTAATTTATATTGGCCTAAACAACCCTAC
Organism: Mya arenaria; assembly: GCF_026914265.1. Classification (NCBI taxonomy): domain Eukaryota; kingdom Metazoa; phylum Mollusca; class Bivalvia; order Myida; family Myidae; genus Mya; species Mya arenaria. The sequence continues at coordinate 30,808,162 of NC_069125.1, forward strand.
TTTGTCTTTATGAAGTTGTCAATTACACTGTATATGCAAGAGATTAATATTTTGCATTACATTAATGATTTATAGTACATGTAAAATACATGTATACTCAGAATCCTGTTCCTATTTTTCGAACAGACTTAATTGAATATGTATTAAAAAATTCCAGCTTTCTATTTAAGAAATCTTTAACACATTATATTTCTTATATTCTACCAAACATCTTAAGCATTCAATATTTTAAAGCGTTTTTGGTGTGTTTACTTGAGATAATATTTGGTGGTTGTGAAAATCGCAAAGCATATTTTAATAAAAATCAAGTTTTATGATGGTAGCCGTCCATAAAATATATTTGGAAAAGTCCCCACTGGCCAAATATATTTTATGGACCACTGATGTCGTAAAACTAGATTTAAAAAAAAAAAAAACAGCCATAAAGGGACAGATCAAAGAACACTTTTACATGAGTTATAATATTAAACATAACATGTCATACAGTCAATGCTGACTTCACCCAAAAAACTCACCCTTTCTTCCTTTTCACCACTGTAAACTGAGTTTTTGCAACTCCATCAAAATTGGATGACACAACAGACACATCATCTCGAGCAGTGTCAATAGCCGATCGAAGACTCGCGTGACTGTTTCGAATTTTTTTATCTAAAGGTTTCTGAGCTTTATTGACCACCTTTTTTGGTGATTTTGGCGGTTCACTTTTAACACTGCCTTCCCTTGTTCCAGGTTTGCTATTTCCTTCTTTCTTCATTTTCTTAATTTATGACATTTAAAGTATCATATTAGATAGATATACCATTGTTCATTATAAATGTGTATTCCATTCAAATAAAAAATAAACAAATCTACTAAATCCAACAGTAAACTTTCATAAAAACATCAACATGTTCCTTCTAAATAAAACATTTTCTTTAGATTCTTATTTTGCTTGTTTTAAATTTTAAACACAAATCATCGTTTCATGTCCTATCTTTAATTACAATCTAATCCAATTAAACAATTGATTGACATTTGGTATTTCTTTAAACCTCCAAATAATTCTGGTATCAGTATCAACAGTAGATGGAACAAATCTCTCAAATTAAGTATATTTCTTCTTAATTTTGATAAAGGTATGGTTCATATACAAAGTAGATCAGAGTGCCTTTTAAGGTAGGGTAAGTGGTGTAGATCAGTCATAGCTCATTAGGTTTCAAGTGAAAACAAAACAAATACAAAAAAATGAATATCAATTTACCTTATAGGAATTTATTCAACAAAATGTTATAACAATGTACTATTGAACATATATTATTATGTTTGAAAGATTATATCACGTATTTGAAATTGATACTGAAAGTGTGATTTTTTATATCAAAACTAGTGGAGATTACTCATAATCTGCTCCAGGGATGAGCGTACACTTGTGAAATAAAGCAAAGAATTTTGATACAAATATTTAAAGAAAAAAAACATTTAAGTTTCTTACTTTCTTTCATAATTTTTGTTTTTCATTTCAAATCACAGTAGTTTTAAAATCATAATACCAATAACAAACAACATTTTATGTGACCTAACGAAAAGGATATTGAACCACAATGATTAGCAAATTAATGGTGTTTTGTAAGTAGTTGAATTCTGTGAAAGGCAATCTTATAGATCCCTTTTTATTGGTAATTACCTATTGATTTGATGTATGTTGTCTTTAAAGACAAAGGTGGTTTGATCATTGTACAATTGAAATATCAGAGCAAGATGTAGTGAGGTGAACTGTCTGGCCTTGTTAACATTTTTACCTAGCTACAATAATGAACGATCAGGATACTTTTTTATTATTTGGACATTTCTTATTCCTGTAACGCTACAACTCTCTTCCATTTAACACCGGGCGAAAGATTATATAGTAATTATATGCATCGATGTTGAATTCTCTGCGCAAGGACCGTTCGCTACTTTTTGCTGGGATGGTGGACGTCACGAGTCTGTCAGAGTAAAAAAAATCGTGAAAGACTTATTGACGGACATTTACTGATTAGGTGGTCTACATTTTTATCTTTCCTGTAAAGGCTATTCTCAATATTCTAAAACCAACATGTCCAGAAGTCTGCATCGATGGCAAGTTTGTCTTCATTATGTTTTACTGACCTCGTTGCTTTTGCAAGGAAATCTTTCGCTGGTATGTGTGTCTGATTCATTTTATTTCGAAATTATGCTTCACTTCCAACTTTTTGGCGTGCTTGATTGAAATTCGAATTCATGAATGTGCACATAGAAATACGCACACAAACACAACGATAAATTCAACTTATATCTTAAACAGCTTTATCACACGTTATAATCGTAATTACAAAAAAAAATGTCCAGAAAATAAATAAATTATTGATATCATTTTTTTTTGTAAAATAAAATCAAGCATAGACGAAAGAGCTTCCAGGAGCAGGTAATTTTAGGAAAAACAGCAGGAACTGTTACAACATTTTCTAGACATAGTAGGTGTTACCTACCCCTGGCGACATAGTCAATACAGACTCAGGATATCTTACACACATTTTGCTTATTCATTATCAATTTAAGTCATCAAATGAACCAAAAACAATAAAAAGTAATTTTTCAGATATAGATATCCTGTATGCTTGATTTTCATCTCTAACTGGGGGTATGATTTGTTATTGGTCCCAGTATATAATAATTATATAGAATACAGAACGATTGCCTTCGAAAAACTTACGGAAACTTGTCCTGTATTTCCGAAACATACCCTCCATTTTCTTCATCTACTTCAAACCCATCAAGAGATTCACCATCATGAAAGGTTATATCCGAATAAATGGACACGGATAAACTTGATGATAGGCTACTCCGTCTGCCAGAATCTGGGCCCATCCATTTATGAAGTTCATGTACAAATGGCCTCTGAACTGCCCTCGAAATGGAGGTGAGAATTTTAGCAGATATATCCCTTGTTGGAATATCTGTTGGTAGATTTATTCTAGATTCTATCCTGTTCGCTGACTCTCTAGTCTTTCCCCCTCTTTTCTTTTTCATCATCATTGTTTTATGTTTTCATTTATATAATGCGTTTGATTCGGAACCAGCATTTTAACTGAATTGCAATTATAGTACCAGGAAATGATTAGCATCACTGTTTGAAACGCTTTCTTAAAGCTGGCATGATTTCGTAATATAACTTTTAAGGATTATGAAACTAAGTAATAACGACACAAAATAACGTTCACGTTGATGAAAACAATAAGTTATTCCTCGAATACTGATCGTCGAATTCCTGTTTGACAAAAATGTTTTAAAAAATCCCAAATTGCTTGCACTTAACATAGATATAGTGTGACCAATATTAAACGGAGGCATTTAATTTGCTAAAGGTTGATACTTAGGACCCAGTAAACAAAAATGAGTGCCAACATAGTTCATTTAATTGAATGGTATATGCAAGCGATATCTTATGTAAATGTTCAAAGAATAATTTTCCTTTCAACAGATTGTATGGAAACCAGGGACCCAGGTAGATAGTATTGTTGCTTATCGTATTTTAACAAAGTCAAAAGTGTGTTTCATATATGTAAGTGACGTTTGGAAACAAAATAGGTGAACTTTATTCGGTGTATTAATGTTGTTAAATACTATTTTGTTATTTGAGCTTTTCGATATTGAAAAACCAATAACATAATTATGCCACACTTATTTCTTGTATTTTCTATTTAATGTTCCATTTAATAACAGTACAATATATTATTTTTTCTATTATCCGCAGATTAAGTTAGATTAAGACTTTAAAAGGATTACTGCTGCGTGATTCTTTAAAAATCACCGCTTAACGTCCAACGTGCAAAAACAAGGCGCTATTTTAACAGTAAAATAGTTTTGAGGCAGATACCTGTGATAGAAATTCAACTCAAACATTTAGAAATATATATGTTCAAGAACTGGGATTCAATCTCCCGTTTACCCGCCTTTGTCGTGAACAATTCACTTAAAAAACCAAACAACATCAGCAATTAAAAGTAGTTTTGCCTTTCACAATCTTGGTACGAAACCTTGTGTTACCTATTTTGGGTAATGCTAACTTTAGACTAGCTATGACAATCTTGCAAAATTGTATAACTTAAGAAACAAACAATATCAGCTGATGAAAGCAGTTACGTTCCGACCTTTCTGCAATATTGGCATAAAATCTCAGTGTTGTATATTTAAGAATTGCTTACCCTGCACATTATATACTGCACTTAATTTATAACAATGCTTAGACCAATTGAACACTTCGTTCTTTGTAGTGTAACGCGACGTCAACATCAACGTCAAATTTGGGTAAGGGACGCCAACAAATAATAAAATGCGATGAAAATATAATGGACCAACGAGCATTGAGCTTGGTGACAAATAGCCGTCTTTATAAAACAACAACGAAAAAAACAACTTACAATCCATTTACATCTATTTTCCCCTTTCTCTGTACAATTTCGGCGGGGGTAAACGCTGCGGTTCTGAAGCTATCAGCTCTACCTCGGAATGAAGCAGAATCTGCCTTTGAGCGGCTGAGACTGAGTTGCGAATTGGTTCTGCTATTTGGTGCCGTCCCGCGATCGCTAGAACTACCCCTATTTGCTTGGCTTCTAGCTGACTTAATGTTAATTGTAAAAGGAACTCTTTTCCCTCCTTCATGTTCGTTATTTCTCGCACTATTAATTGGCTTTCTAGCTGTATTCGGTTTAGAACCACCGTTCTGTTCTTTCGGTCTAGCGTCCGATACTGGTCGCTTGATTATCTGATCCTGAGTTGATTTCCTTGACAGAGGAGGTGATTCCTGAAAAGATGGTTTCTTAACAAGTGACAATGCCGAATGTTCGTGATTCGTTTTGTTTAAATCCTTAAGCTGTTCATCAACCGTTTTCTCGGACGCCGTACGTCGTAGAGTCGTCTTCGGTCGGTTCTGTTGCGGCAGTTTTTCTGATCCCGGTCTGCCCCTCGGGCTTGGTGGGACAGGGGATTCTAGCGTAACCGGTAGCCGAATAGGGACTTTATCTTCCGGATAAGCTGCGTCGAACTGGGAGCCTTCTATCGTGGCCTCTCTTATGTCATCCATTTTATCCTTAAACTTTACTCTCGGCGGCGGAAGGGAGCCGAGGGAATCACCGCCTTCAGCCATTTCGATCTCGCTCTGGTGTTGCTGTTGCTGTTTTTGCCGCTGTTGTGATGTTGGTGCTGGTTTATAATGGCAAACCTGTCGATTTGGATGTTATTGTTGTTGCTGTTGTTTATTTTCGATAGTTACACCAATTCATTACTTTTTAACTAAATAAATATATAATTTTCCATTCGTCCAATGTAAGTTATACGCCTATTTTTTATTTTTGAATATCAAATTTTCTAATTACTTTTCACAAATTTATTCCGATAAATTTTGAGAACACAATTGTGCTAAAATTAAGAAAGTGTCGCGGCTACTTAATTCTACGGAAGAACTAATAAATTGTTTTCAAAACGTTGACGATTCAAAATTATTCATATCGATTTCATTGACTGATTAATAAGTAGTTGGCATTATAAATCATAACAAGGGAAGGTTATTATTAAGCTAATCCCGTTAAACTATTTTTCTTTCTTTTCAGATCTAGGAAGGATTATAGGCGGTCATAATGCGGCGGAAAATACACTTAAAAAAGTATTTTAAAATGTCATTATATTGTTAGAAGATACTCGTTTTAAGAGAATTTATTAGTTGAAATTATAGAAGTTGAAAATCAACAACTTTAAACAGACTTTGGTTGGTCTTAGTAAATTATACTTTTTGAAAATAGCATGCTATCTAAGAAGAGGAAATTATCCAGATGTAGCAAATTAAGTCATGTAGTGAATATTTTGTGTAAATATAAAATAATTATAGTCTTACTCTATAATACGAATCGGAACGTAAATTAATTCTGAAATTATTCTCATGAAGATACATCAGGGATGATGGCAGACCGAAAATCTTATATTTTCTTTTTAAAAGAGTAGAAGCGATTCATGCCAAAAGCGGGGTTAAGGGGCCCAGACCCTTGTTAAAATTGTTCCTAAGTCCAGGATTAACTTAGCCATCTTTGTAATACTAAAATTTTTAATATACATCGTGTCAAAAAAATATCAAAGCAATTTCACAAAAATATGCAAAATGTTTTCGTTCAATAAAAATCATCTTTTTATCGAAGAGACCATAAAGAAATTGTGGAACATAGTAATTGCTTTGTTTTTGTGAACTTGTACTTTTTCTAGTAGATCTGTTATTATTTAAAGGGAGACCAGCGTTGAAAATACTTGAAAGAAGTAGGTTTAAATTATTGGTTAATAACTTAATATACTAATACTAAGTCAGTCATAATTTAACGCAGTATTTCATAACCTCTTACGGTCTACTTGACATGTGGTTGGTATACGTTCTAAAGATGACACTTATTCGGAGCACTTCGGTCATTTGGAAAATGGCCGAGGAGTTCCGAATGGATGGCACTTTGTTCCTTTCAAGAAGTGTTCTCAGGCTAAGGTGTACTTGAATATTGATGGAACTACAGGTAAGGTTTGATTTATAGTTGCTGTTCTCCACTTAAAAGGTACTTATGAAGCAAGTTTGCTGTCTAACAAAAAGTTTATAGACAAGTAGAAAACAAATATCGAAAAACTCATTTACATTGATAATACCTACTTAAAGTACTATCATGTCATCAAGTCTCTGAGAGATAACCTTCCATGCTAGTGATCAGATTAATCACTCAGACTTTCAGTACTCATGATAAGTATTATTATATATAAAGTACCGACAACCATTCGTTTTATAGATAACCTTCTTTGATATTGATCATATATTAATCATTTTCGTAATCCAGAGGGGTGCCATTAATACTATTATTTATTTTGTTCAAACTAAAACTAATTTCTAGCATGAAAGTCATATGTAGTTCGCAAATAAGGTTTTAATCTGGAGTACTTGTTGCGACCAACCTGATCCCCGTCCCGATCAGTATGCAACATAAATTTAGATGAAAGCTCATAAACCGCTAAAGGGGGTATTTTTTGCGATTTAAGATTTTACAACGATGACTGAGTGTTTTAATACAGTTTGTCCATATAATTTAGTCCTTTGGTGTAGACTCTGTTATTAAACTGTTGCATTATTGCTCGATGTTTGGGTGCTGTCTTGTATGATTCTTGTCTATTTGGTTGATGTTTACTTTCCACAACATAGACATGGCTACTGGGCTTGCCCCTATAGTTTCCAATGTATTTAAACTAGTTCTATCACAAGAACAACGTACAAATCACCAATAAATTATATACAAATATCACAAAAAAAATCACAACATACAATAGAAATAGTGTTATGAAAGAGTGAAACATTTCTTCATTGGATGGCTTCTTTTACATTTTTGGCAATTTTATTTAGTTGTTAACATATTTGACACATCAAAAGTATTTTATGATAATTATGTTTCAATCGTCAATCGTCAATACTGTTCTTACTACATAATTATAAAAAATGATATTCATCTTCTATATCATTTGCATAGCAACATTTACAAAGTATATAATATTTTGTTGTGTTGGACGTTTTTCCTAAAAAAAAATGGTTGAACGTAACCACTGTGTATTCGGTAAAATAATAATATCCGGAGGACAAAATTGCGGTGAAAATGTAAACAATAAAAAGTTGATCAAGTAGATCTAGCTTGTTCAGCATATTTTTTGAAATCATAAGCCATTCAGCTTAAAACCCTAGAAATATGGAAGGTACCTATTGGTTTGAGCACGGTCCTATAAGCCATTTATAGGTCCATGGTTTGAGAAGGTATAACTATGCTTTGATTCACTGGCATGTGTTAATTAAAAGAAATATGGCATGTGACAATGAGTAGGTACTTCCGCATTGGTGTTTGCCCTCTACTGGCCATCATATCAAACTAAGCAGACTTACACATACAGCAACACCGTACAACTGGTGGTGGATGTTTTAGCAAGGGATTGAATATAGGAGTTGTCAGTTTTTGGAAATTTATTACATCAAGAACCGTACTAGATACCGTAAAGCTAGACAGTAATAAAAGGGGTGCCGAGGATGCCGTTAAGCTAGGCAGTTCTAAAATTAAGCAGGTATTTTAAGTATTGAGCGCGTCTTTATAGTTTCGAAGTGATGAGTTTTGCGGTGCAATTCGGTTACGGTGATCTTAGACATTGTCAAACTGAGTTTATGACACAAGATTCCATTTCATTTCATGGTTTAAGAGACGCTTAAGTATCGCCGGGATTCATATGGGTTATCGTGATTGTGACAAAATAAACGTTTCGTGACTCCTTGCAATTAAACTCTATGTTTTTTTGCAGCATTATGCATTTCTGTTTGCATTGTATCCACTTAGAACGTTATCTGAAGAACGCTCGATTAGCCGTGCATAAACACCGTGCACAACAACTGTCGAAAGCCTCAAGAGAAATGCGCATAATTCCTCCTATTTGTTAGTTTGATAAAAACACACATTATGTTTCCCATTATGTGCACTTGCAGATACTGGCTATTAAGCTGTTTTAAGCATATTAATTTTTTTAACCTTATCGGACTGACTGAATAATGCATCTAATGATTCATTTCTTAGTTTCATACAATTGTTTTCGTGCCCTTTATTACAATCTAGGCAATTTGTTGCTTAATAAGGTTTGACAAAATAATCTGCCAAATACGTTACAATACTGTCCTGAACTTTTGTCATATGCATATCTTATATAATATTTTTTCGACTATTATAGCCTTATCTATTATTATATTTATATCTTATCAATATTAAATCGTCTGTTATATTCATAACCTAATATATCTATGTCGACTTTTATCACTTTATCGACTATCATATTTTCTTTTATTTCTATTGTATTATATTTTATATCCACATCATATTATATCTCAATCTACCGCTATGTTGATATTCTATTAGATCTATATCGACTATTATATATATATTCCATATCATATTTATATCGACTAATATAAATATTATAGTCGACTATTATAATTATATTAAGCTCGCTTATAAGCTATGTGCAGACATACAGTTATGGATGTATTGTGCAGCCAGATATGTAAAGTGTATGTTATAAAGGCTATAAGTATGTATTTACCAAAAATTCAATTCGTTTAAAGCGACATTGTCGTATAACCATTTTTTTGTATTTTTTATCACATACTAATAATGCTTGGACAACTTTTGTGGTCGAAAATTTAGCTTGTCTACTTGCCCAGCCACTGATTAAACCTACTTATTCTTTTGATTATAATATATAAAGGCATACTGGAGATTTATCAAAATAAATGTGAAAATACTGTTATCCCATTCGACAAAATATAATTTGGAACACTGATGTTATCAAAATGTTTCAATCCTTATGGGTAGCTTAATACCTATACTTATGGTTTTACCAATAATACAAATTCGTTTTCATCCTTAGGTACACCGTTGTGTTTTCCCGGTCCTGTTTCGTTCATTTAAGAAAAACAAAGAGGACGAATCAAGCCGATGCATGCGTGTGAAATACCATGTTGCCATAAAGAATGCCAACAATGACGAGTTTAAGACCTGCGCAGTTCTTATCATGAAATTAAATCCGCTGTTTATTACCATCGATTCCGAAGCAAACTTATTTGCATAAAAAGGAAGAATGGGGGGAAATGGGTTAATGAATTTTACAGAAACTAATTCGTAGCTGTTCTGGCATTAGACATAATTCAAATCAGACACATTAAAAGCAATTAAGATTGAAAGCACTAAGCAGGTCAACGCCGATACAGTCAAGTAGTCAGAAGAAAAATAATTAAAACATACTTTAACATACTCAATTAATATCGAAGGATAAATAAACTGAGTGGACCACGGTTTCTTTTCATACTACTATCCCCGAGGTCTACTCTTAATCACTCACTGATCAAGTAGAAAATTGCCCGTAAGTGAATCTACTTTTGATTGCTGAACCGATAATGGCACTGGTCCGATAAGTTTTCAGTTCTGCAAGAGCCCAGTGCCACCCCGTGCTCGGTCCATCAGTGGCAAACTAATTGCCTTTTGTCACAGAGACGTGAGTTACTCCTATCAGAAAGGTATATGAATGAAAACACATCTTTTTTATCTTGGGAATAAGTGATTTATTCAAAACTCGAAGGACAGCATGGCCAAGAGAGGAAAGACCACCAGTTGAGAAATATGAAAAATAACAACATGAAATCGAAAGTGTCGGAAGGTGAACTGATATGAGCTATCCAAGCAATCCTATCAGATTCATAGAAGTGACTGAAGGTAACTTCTTTTGAAATCATGGTAGATGTGTACCAACTTGCCAGACCTGTGTTTGAAAACAAATTATTTGTGTCCCAAATTGCCAGATCTAGAATTGAACAGTATTTAAAACATTGCATCCGTGTACCAAATTGCCAGTCCTAAAGTTGAAAACATAGCACATGTACCAACTCGCTTTACTTGTAAACAAAACATGATCACACTTCTTATTAGACAAATATTTGAAAACAACATGAATGTATACTGATTTGTGTTAGAGATGTATTGAATACAAATCGCCTGTATATCAAATTGCTTGAAAAATAAAACCCATCTGTATACCGACTTTCTATATTTGAAAAACTAAATCTTTCAAAACGAAAAATAAGTACAATGTACACCAATGTTTTGCAACAAAAAAGCGAAGCTAGATTTTCATGAAAACAAGGTAGCGCTGTAAAAAAAACAAGGTAGCGCTGTAAAAGTTGGTAAAATAAAGAGCTAAAACGAATGTTTTAAAAATTGTGGATAAATCATTAAGCACATGTAAACTAGGGCTAACAAAAATGAACAAGTGTGTTTTTTATTAATCCTGTCAAGACACGGCAATTGTGATGGAACCCAGTAATATATATCGCCATTATTATGGAACATGGTAATACATATCGACATTGTGATGGAACATGGTAATATATATCAACATTGTGATGGAACATGGTAATATATATCGACATTGTGATGGAACATGGTAATACGGTAATATATATCGACATTGTGATGGAACATGTTAATATATATCGACATTGTGATGGAACCCGGTAATATATATCGACATTGTGATGGAACATGGTAATATATATCGACATTGTGATGGAACATGGTAATATATATCGACATTGTGATGGAACCCGGTAATATATATCGACATTGTGATGGAACATGGTAATATATATCGACATTGTGATGGAACATGGTAATATATATCGACATTGTGATGGAACATGGTAATATATATCGACATTGTGATGGAACCCGGTAATATATATCGACATTGTGATGGAACCCGGTAATATATATCGACATTGTGATGGAACATGGTAATATATATCGACATTGTGATGGAAGATGTTAATATATATCGACATTGTGATGGAACCCGGTAATATATATCGACATTGTGATGGAACATGGTAATATATATCGACATTGTGATGGAACATGATAATATATATCAACATTGTGATGGAACATGGTAATATATATCAACATTGTGATGGAACATGATAATATATATCAACATTGTGATGGAACATGGTAATACGGTAATATATATCGACATTGTGATGGAACCCGGTAATATATATCGACATTGTGATGGAACATGGTAATATATATCGACATTGTGGTGGAACCCGGTAATATATATCGACATTGTGATGGAACATGGTAATATATATCGACATTGTGATGGAACATGGTAATATATATCGACATTGTGATGGAACATGGTAATATATATCGACATTGTGATGGAACATGGTAATATATATCGACATTGTGATGGAACATGGTAATACATATCGACATTGTGGTTGAACTTGGTTATTAATTTCGGTGTTTGAGGTTGATCATTTGTATCGGCAATGGTGATGGAACTTGTGAATATATATTGAGATTGTGTTGGAACTTGGTAATTTATAGTGTTGAAGAAATGTCAGATGCTTTTGTTCACCAATCATGACGATACTCATATTCAATTCAAATTCAAACACTTTACTGACAAACAAAGTTACATTCAGATTTAAGAAGAAGAAAAACATTGGAATGAATTTCAGGAAGAAAGAGTAGATGTGCGATAAGGAGGTACATGGCAAAGAAAACTAATATATGTACGAACGATATAACAGATTATTGCAAGCAAGTTGACAGGGTAATGTAAATGTGCAAGTGCTTTGAATATGCGGTATGGGTACAATTTGCATCATTTGAAAGAAAACTGTATAGATAATAAGGAAACTGGATAAGCTGGAGAGAAGAAATATAAATTGATACTAAAATATATTTCCATAAATATGTAGCTGTTGTTTGGTTCTTTTACTGTTAATTGAACTGGAATGGTTGAAATTCCAAACTTAAAAGATAAAATAATAATTGCATGAAATTGAATGAAGACAGACAGACAGATTTGTATAACAGTTGATAGACGGTTCGTCAAATGTGAACAGCTCTGACGGTATCGTTAAATGTGACACTCTAATAACAAAATTGGTTCAATACTAGATGGATTATATGGCAACGGAAAAGATAAAACTAATGAAAAAAGGAAAAAAGAGGACCATTCATAAGTATATTCAAACAAGTTTTTCATTCAAACATGCAAATCCAGTGTGCACAAGCATATATGAAAGTAATATGTACAGCTTGATCAAGGTTACGTTATGTATTTAAAATTGGTAAGGAAAATATAACATCTTTAGCATGTTAAATATGCATATAGATAGTAGCACATAAATATTTGTTGTTTGGGAATGCTTGAATAATGTTCAGTGTTCGTTGTAAATAGTATGGATATTGTTATTGGTGACAGCATTCTTGTTCACTTGATTTAAAATCATGTTAATCACGTGTGAACAAAAAGATAGATATGGACGCGTAAACGATATCACAATATTTACGATTATATCAATGCCGTATTTAAAGAAAAGTAACCCATATTCAGGTTCAGTTCACCAAAATACAATATTTGAAATACTAGTTTAAATCTAAAGTTACATTAGCAATTATTTTTGTCAAGAAGACAATGCATTGTTATTAAAGGACTAGACCTTATTAGTCTTGTATTTGACGCTAATACGGCTGCAAGTTAATTGTAGAATTTAAAATCCAATTGACGCCCATACAAATGAGTGAGGTAATAATGTAAAACAGTGTAATCAGATTGTTAAAAGGTTTTCTGGATAAAAAAGAAATGACATTTCACAGATAAAGAACGAAAACAAAATATGACTGACCCATTGACGTTCTCCAGACTTTTGCTTTTCACTTTTGCATCTTGTTTAACAAGCGTTTCACCTTGCTTCTTGTTTATATGTATATTAGCGTAACCTTTAGACATCTTGCTAATATCTCCAAGGCTTCTCGACTTTGCTTTATTTAACGTTCCTGACTCATAGTCTCCGGACGCACTACCAGTTCTATTATTGTGCATTTCACTTTCACTGTCACTGTTCTTAGCATTTTCATAACTTGGTATACGTTTTGATGCAGTTTTTTTCTTTGCCTTGTCTTTTCCTAGTTTACTAAATTTTCCTACCACACTATCGTCCTTATTATCGCTGTCAGCCTGATCTTCAGTAACGTCATGGTATTTATTACTTGCTTTATGTGTTTTTTTCAGGGAACTATTCGAATGCCTTCTTTCCTTTCTGTCTGTTTTATCATTCGTTTCACCGTAAATTGTTGTCGTACCATAAACATTAAGCCTAGCTAGTGGTGTTCCTTCAATTACATCTGAAGTACTCTTTGTTTTTCTGATCTTTCCACCATAAAATCTTCTTGCTTGGCCGGATTCAACAGAGGTAGTGTTTTCTGGAAGTTTTGGTAGTGAGGTCCGTTTACTTACTCCAGCATATGCAGTTGTAGGTCTTTTCCCGCGCCCTTTTTCACTTAGAATATCCAAATTATCCGGCTCAGTAACTTCAGAAATCCGCTCCATTCGATGGTCCATTTTCTTCTTTTCAATTGAAGTTCCCAATTATATGATATTGGTAACAGCAATTATTTAAATTTAAAGGACTGGCATGTTTTGATTTAAGTCAAGGCAAACCATTATAACTTTAATACTTCTGTAATGTGTTTTATGTGCTAAAATACCACTATATCATTTATGTCAATAACAAAAAGTGTCCCGCTTTTCACAATACTCTTAAAATTGTTATACGTATGTCTCTCGTGACACTGGTAGGTCCTCAGTTTTGATACAAGACACTTGGCAAGATAATTACAGAAATGTAATTAAATTATTTTCGTATTTCCCTTTAACATTTGGTAAACTATTGATTAAGTATGAAAGCAAATGCGTTTTCAAGTCACTGTTTTTCGACCAACGAAAGTGTCAATTGACGTTTTAAGTGTTTTCTGACATAAAACTTTTCGCACATTACTGAAACTCTAGCTGTTCTGCGATCACTTCTCAGATTCACTGATAAGTATAAAACAGGGAGGCATTTAGATCCCTTACTTATACGTGCAATTTGTAAGCAATCCAATGGAAGCTCCTCTCCGACATATTTTGATGTGTAACTCAAAAGTATGTTTTTGATCCTTGGCATGAAGCAAATAAATGCATCTACAAGCTGTTCAAGTGGAAGCTATTATGGGGGCAGAACAACTGAAATATGAAATTTGAGCTCTGTCTGTCAAAGATTAAGGACATAAGTGCAACTATCGAATAGACTGGGTTTGTAAGAGGAATTGTTCATTTTCCTTTCCAAAGGTAGTATTTTATTTGGCATTGAACTCAATTGGGGCATAAAGTCAGTTGATAATTGCACTATATTCGGTTGTACACTTACATTGATTAAATGACTTATGGAAATGTAAATCATATTCTATTGTTCGCATGTGTCTTATTTGTGAAGTGTGGCATTGAAAATTTGAAAGCAGTTGCAGCAAATTACCAAAACCTGTCAAATACCAGTATGAATGTAAAAAGTGATAACGAAAAAAGTGTTCAGTATTTTTCTGATCTTACAGAATGGGTTATATGTTTGATTACAACAAGAAGTGAAATAATGCTGATATAGAAATATGTTAAGATGATAAAATGATTTCAGTGTAACAATTGACACTAGTCTTCAACATTGACGCATGATAAAAGTGAAAGATAACCCTAGTTATAATTATTTTAATAGTCAACGGGACTATTAGAAAGCAATTACTTGATTTGTTTACAGGTGAATGTCCTGAAGACAGCTAAGTTATCAAACATATTTAATATTCATCCTCAACCATAGTTTCTTGATACTGGGTTGAAAATATTAATATAACTGGCTAGAATAGAAGTTTATCTTTACATTAAAAAGAAACCAAGTAAAAAACTGAAACGTTAACCCTATTATGTTTTTTCCATAGTAACTATTGCCATTGTTCAACTAAACATTAGTTCATAATTGATGGAAAACAGTATACCTCAGTAAGTCAAATAAGTGGCAGGGAAAATTGGTGAGTTGTTCCAAAATATTCCGTTTGTGATGGAATCTATTGTGTTGTTTTGTGTGTTTGGGTATATGAGACCCACTTGACTTTAATAGCATGGACTTCTCAACGTTTTGAAACCACATACCAATTTAGTCATTAATCAAGTTAATCGTCCAAAGTGACATTTGTCATTACGGACAGTTACATCTTAAGAACTAATTCAAAAGATTTGTATCACTTGATGCGATTGAAAGTTAAATTTGACATTTAAATAATTATTAATAATTGATATAAAACATTGATTACAGGGCAAGAACCCTTATCACTAGTTTAAAGATCTAGAAATTTGATTTGCTTATTAAAAGTTAATTAAACTCAATTATTGTAATATGATATGCCAAACCGTTTAATGTAATGCAAGAGTAGACTATGTTTCCACAGGCAACAAACAACCAGTCACAGAACTAGATGGTATGGGAAGGCCTATTTGGGTTCCATTGGTAACAAAACAACCAATCGCAGAACAACATGGTATGCAAGGCCTATTTAGTTTACTTTGTTAATAAAACAACCAATCGAGGAACATAATGGTATGAGAAAAAGGCCTATTTAGTTTCCATTGGTTACAAAATCAAAATGATCAATCGCAGAACGAAGAAGGCCCTATTTGTTTCCAAGCCCTAATTAGTGTTTTTTTTGTAACAAAGCGACCAATCGCAGAACTAGAACATTCAGAGTATAATTATCAGTTACAAGTAAAAATGGCAACACTATTGTAACGTCGTTGTTATAGGCTTGTGCAACATTTTGACACTATATTTATTTCAATAGTTTAAAGTGTGTTCCTGGTAATACATGCTTTATAAGCACTTCCGTTGAATTCATTGTGCGCTATACATGACTATTTTTGAAAAGAAATTGAAATAAAATTCCGCACTTATTCTTCTATACATTAACAATTTAACTGTCCTGGGTTGGTCATCTGGTTTTACCCGTGTTTCATTGCACCAATGACTAAATATCGGCAAAATGTTTACAATTGTTTACTTCTCGCTATCGAGTTGCTATATTATGTGGGAATTAGTCTTATTTAATCGTTTTATTTTGATAGTAAAGGTATATTTAAATTTGATTAACTTTATTTCCGATGCCATATTTCAATGATATTTAACACTCGCTGATTGTTTGTGTTCTGAGTTTGCTGTTGTGATTTATTATGTCCTATGCAATAATTGTTGTTGTTGATGGTGGTGGTGGTGGTGGTGGTGGTGAAATTGTTCAGTAAATGTTCAGTACAATAGCGCATCTTTTTTTCCCCAATAAATACTGTTAATGATTTAAATAAATACTTGATACGTACTATTTACATGCCTGTTAAGCGGTTAAATGGCTAATATTTGTATACACACAGGTATTACCCTTCCAATAAAACAATTGAGACTATGACAGAAATCCAAAAGCGGATCTGCATTTGCTGATCTGTAAAATTGATAATTTTACCTGTAACAATAGCATCAGACATGGACAATTATAATCGGTTCAAAACCGGTTTAACATTTTTCCTGATTTTACGACAATGCTGGGGTATATGATTAAAGAGATAATTAGCAGCAGAAGAATGTTCAATGCATGGAATCAATTAATCTCTCAAGCTGATCTCCGTATTACTTACGACGGGGGACAATAAAAAACGTGGACCATTAGCAGCTTCGTGTGACGTAGCTCTTGCATGAATAATGCCGATTGATGTAGGTAAAATAAGTAGTGACATATTTAGTGAATCTTCCTTTTAGAAGACTACAAGTGTATAAAGATTAAAAATGCTGACTATTTTGTTGAATTGTTCGTTCCTTGCCCATACTCTTGATTCTTTCGAAACATGCATTTCTTTAGAAACATCAACACCATTACGTTGCTCTGACTTGTTTTTCATATATATGCATGGTACGGTTCCGTGCCAAACAGTTGAAAATGCAACCAGAATGAAATTTACTGTTGGCATTGGATAATATTATGGTGGCTTGGTTTTTATAAATCCAATCTGGTGGTCTGGTTTTCGTGTATAAAAAAGTGTTTAGCACTTGACATGGTTAAGCTCATATACAGATTTTGTTCTGCTGGTATAAATGAACATCTTGAAGCAAAATGGATTGTCTAGTGAATATATAAAATATGACTGTTTCGAAGAGAGGTCATCCATTTATTATAAGGAGATGAACATGTTGCATTTGCCATTACTGTCAATGGTGGTTGCATCTCCCATTGTTGTCAATGGAGGTAACATCTACGAATGCTGTCAATTGAGGTTAAATCTACCAATGCTGTCAATGGAGGTTACATCTCCCATTGCTGTCAATGGAGGTTACATCTACCGTTACTGCAAATGTATCATTGCTGTCAATGGTGGTTACATCTCCCATTGCTGTCAATGGAGGTTACATCTACCGTTACTGCAAATGTACCATTGCTGTCAATGGTGGTTACATCTACCATTGCTGTCAATAGTGGTTACATCTCCCATTGCTGTCAATGGAGGTTACATCTACCATTGCTGACAATGTGCAAAGTCCGAGACTGACATTTTCGTACTTGTGTTAATGTGTTAACGCTAATGTTTTATGCTGCCATAGTGTCTCTCATAAAAAAATGAAATAAGAGCAATCATAGCAACTGGAGCAGCACAATCTAGGATTTCAGGACTAATGACAAAGCTTATTTGACCTGATAAAAATCATTGACTTAATTTAAACTTCTCTATTATTCTTCTTCTGTGACCTCTGCTATATCTATAAATCCCGTTAAATGCGAAAGATAACTCAAATAATCGGTGGATTCCAATTATCTTTGATGTATAATTTACGTTGATTGTGTATTTATTGATAATGCAACGATGTCTTGTTTACTCGCAAATAGAAGGGTTCACCGTTAGAGATAAGAGGTGATTTAAATGTCCTCTTTATAATAAAAAACTCAAATAATCTCGGAATACATTCATACATTTGACGGTTAATTCGTATTATTTATACGAGTATATAATAACTCAGTTTGAACAACACTATAACAGACTTGATTTTAAAATATAAAAATCATGTTTGAATGATACTAGCTATAAATATTCTGTCTATCCTCAACATAATGTATTCATTCTGATTTTGAAATGATTCAGGATACAGTTTCATATTTTGCATATATCCGTTTATTTTCAGTCGATTTCTTAATTAACAACTGTACTTATAAATGAATTTAATAGTTTAGGGATTTAGAGGCAAATTACTTCAAAGGATTGAACGTTAGGATTATCTGAAAGACACGGAGAAAAGGACAAAGTCAAACAAATCAGAAATAGGCTGTCCGGCTAGCACAGTGAGTTGTGCACACGCTTCTTACCAAGGTTCTCCAGGTTTTGATTTCCGGCCTTGGCGTACGCACGTTTAGTTTGTGGCCAACAAGCCAGAGAAGAGGGTTTTCTTCGGGGACTACGTCCCCCCCCCCCCACAACACAAGACCACGCTCTCGCGCATTATCGTGCTTTGCACAAGGTAATATTACTTTTTTCACAATCGTTGTACGTTGAATAAAGAGTTTAAACTAACAAATCAAAACTGTTTTAAATAATTCTTGTTATCATAGCATGTGGCATTCAAATATGAGAGTAATCACCAGCGATTAAACTATCAGATTGTATACCATAAAACTAAAACATTTATGTATATTCAAAGTCATGACACTTTGTATGATCTAATCGACGTCTTGCAGTTGTTTTTATTTCATCAAAAAGAAGTTCAACCTAGGGCGAAACTATGCTTATATATGAAAACACAATCAAACAGCAAATCAAATAAAGGCAACTCGTTAGTTGCAAAATTATTTCGTAGTCAATGAAATAAATCTACATTTCCAATTCACCAAAAGACATTCCCACATCACAATTAAGTTATTAAAGTATTTGTGTTATGTATCAACTTGAAAAGCTAGCCATTTAGCTTGTGTTGCTGTGCATTAAAACAGCTAGAAAGTGCACAGATTTGAGGTTATAAATCATACAGTTAATTTGCATTTAATATTTGCACTCTTTAAAAAAAAATGAATGGTTAAAAAGGCTATAACTTAAAAGAAAAAAGCGTTAAAAGTGTCCATAAAAGTAACATAAAATAGTATTATAGGCAGTATTATAATAAATATGCTTATACGCAATTTTAATCACAATTGCGACGTTTTTTTTTCTATATGAACAGCCTTAGTCGGCTTACAAATAGTTTATCATTCCATCTTCGAAAAGGACTTTTGACCATTTGGAATATTTTGCCCTCCGCATGTGACAAAATTTGATATAATCTGATTAAAAGCAAACCGAAAAATTAATTTTCATGATTCAATGTAATATAATCGTTTTAATTATATGCAAATCACGAATATAATTTTCCACGATCGTATGAATGAATTTATTTTAAATAATATCCACCTTGCATTATTCATTATTAACTTTTGATATAAATTTGTATAAAAAACACCCTCTGATTAAAATTCGAATCTATGCATCATATTGTGTGTTTGTTCACATATCAAGACGTACATCAATCCGATAAAATGGTAATCGAACTCTACATTACAGTAAAACCCTTCACTTGTTTGATATTACGTTGTAACAATTTTAACATCCCTTTGTCTCAAATTGTCCCTACCCCCTCCCTCCCCCACCCCTAAAACAGAGAAAAGCTTTGTGGACAAATGAAGTCTAAACTACTATTAACGAAATTATCGTGGAACTTACCCGAAAGGATTTTTCAACGTAATTTTCCCTGTAAATCTCCCTTTATACGGATTATTTCCGCCATTCCCGGGGGTCAACATGGAAGTCCGGCTCCCCCGCTGGCTGTCACCCTCCCGGAAGAGGCTCCCAGGTGAGGGGATCGTAGATTGCAAGGAAGGCGTCGGGGTCACCAGCTTCTGTGTTGGGCGTAGGTCCCGGTCCGCTACTTCTGGTGAGGCGTAACCGTTTTCGGGAACGTCCGCCAGTCGCCGAGACGCTGAATCCGGCGGTGTGCTTTTGTCCATTTTCATTAGTTTATTTATCTTTCTTAAACTAATTGAGCCCGAAAATTTGTATAAAACTAAACGTCTCAAAATCCTTTTTTCGTGATAAATACGTCTTAAAACAAAACCTTTACTTTTGGAAGAATACAACAAAATATTCGTAAAGCAGTTATTATCAAATAAAAACAAAAAATTCTCCGTAAAATAGTGACTGTGCAAATCAGATTTTATGGTCTCACACTATTTCTTAAGTCTAACTGAAACAGTAATATATCTCTTATATTATAAAATCATATTAATTTAAGCACCCTTATGTTCGAAAGTCTAAAATATTAATACGTGTAAATAGAGTACATCTTCCGTCATCACTTCTTTATAAATCACGTGGTATTGCTCTAATCCTGACACTAAATTTAAGGTACCTCTCGACCACACACCTTGGCGCGGGGAACCAATCCAAGCCACTTCTTGGGTAAAAAACGTTTAAATCTTTCAAGGGTATGTTAACATTCAATGCTGTTGGACTAAAGAGATCCTGAAATTTCCGTCTCTTTCTCTTGCGCTTCGTGAAGTAGCCAGCGAATTTTGAAGGGTTTTAATCAATGTAAACACTGACACTATAAATTATTTATTCCATTCCACTTCGATAGAAATCTCTTTCCATTGTTTCCATAGGCCTTTTCGAAGCACGCGTGCACATTAAGATAAACAGAATAATAAATTCTGGTTAAGGTTCAAACTAATTCCGCTCAGTTCTCTTCAACTCGAAGATTTACTTAAAACTGTTAGAATGTCCAAAATAATTCCGCTTAATTCTCCAGTGAGACACTCCGATCTGTTTGTAACGCGATTTGTTACAATGAAATGGAAGTTTTTTTAGCAGTTTGTTATCATCTTTGTCCGAGTGTTAAAACTTACGGATCATTGTCAAGATTTACGCATTCATTTAACAAGATCCGATCACAATTTTCAAAATAAAAGAAACATGTTAGCGATTAATGCCAAGTAGCACAAAAACTGTGTACAAAGTAATCCGATCTGATGAGATAGCTTCTAAATGACTTAAATTATGCTTTTGTTAGTTGCACCGCCAAGTATTGTCTTCATTAATTTAAGCCTGTCGTATTACAGTGATAGACTGTGAATGGACTGTCAATACATCGATATTGCGATTAGTAAAGAGAGCCATTGTAGCTTCGAACATCCTTTAAGCTAACAAGCAAGGCCACAGTCATGACTGTACGATATAAGTACGGTACGAACCACCTTTATTAAAAAGGCTCACTCACATATTTGTTCGCAAATATATATTTTTTGAAATGTTGGAATTATATTATTTAACTTATTATTAAGAACAAAGCTCAAATATAAATAGCATTTGACATAGTTTAGTAGAACGAAGCCTAACATTTACTACTAACGCTTTTCGTTCTTCTTCTTCTTCTTCTTCTTCTTCTTCTTCTTCTTCTTCTTCTTCTTCTTCTTCTTCTTCTTCTTCTTCTTCAACATCATCATCAGCAGCGGCAGTAGCAACAGTAGCAACAGCAGCAGCAGTAGTAGTAGTAGTAGTATTTATTTTTTATTAGTTTTATTTTCCGGTAAGGGACTGAATAAATGTATAATTTTCGGTTCTATACCGTCTTAAAGATCGGCTTTGAAATTGCAAGGAATTTATTGTATTCAGCACGGTTAACGAACTTGATGGCTTCCCCTTTAAAACAAATCCCATGAGATTCATTTCAGATCTGGCCACCCCATAGCGGGGAGTGTCTATTAATTATTAATAGAAACCAATTGGTATTGAAGGTTTAAGTAACAAAGTGTTATACCCAGAAGAAATGCTGGCCAGTGTATCCCCGTTCATATTTATCGGACAACAGTTCCGGGTTCGTATACATTTATAATTATCTATACTGTAGGCGAAGTTGTTAATGGATTGTATGAATTTCTTCTATTCATCCATTTATGAACATGAAACGCAATTTACGAATCGCGATCACAAAGCTCTATATATCAGTTATAAATACCATATTTATTGCTTAGTAGTCAATTATGACATTGTGCAAGATCATGCAATGTTATATACATGTTTAAAACAATTATGCTTCTAAACCACTAATAGCGTAAAGATATATTTCAGCCCTACTTAACAATATCATGCAATGTTTTATGCCTGTTCCAAACAGTCCTTCAAGTAGGCTAATTACGTAAAAAATCATACACCGCAGCGTTAATATGTTAGTACAATATCCCATTGCCCATCTAGATGGCCACGACACCGCGGGCTGTATCTCCTTGTTCAATCACCGCCCCACACGACTTGGGTGCCGTTAGCTTGCAGAAGCCCGGGCGTGAACTGTGATTAAGCAGCTAATCCAGACACGATCATGCCGATGTGGAACTTAATATTTAAAGGCAATGTCTGATCATTTTCATTAATGGAGCTATGATTTAAAGTTTGAGCGAAATAATAAAGGGTAGTAAGAATGGAATAAACATACTGATACACAATATTTAATTGCTCTAACGTAACGATATACGTGAGATTTTTACACATAGACTCATACCTAATTCATTGTTCAGGCTCATGGCTTCAGCCAATTGGATATCCGGACAGATTTACATTTGATCATTAAGCTTTGATAACCACAAATCAATTAAGCAGATAACAAGCGCCATTTAGTCATATACAGTTTTGTATTTATTTTACAAAGTGTGTTATTAAGAAGCTTGCACATACGCAATGGCTAGTATAGAGGCATTCCTGGGGCATTCCGCGCTGAACACTAAGAAAGTTGGCATTCGTTTTTGGTTTTCTTAACAATTAAATCGGCAGTCCGGGCGCCATATTTTTCCATCGGATGGCAATATTGTTTCGGCGATAGGTGTTTAACCTCAGATTTTACCTAGATGTTAAGAAAAAATACTTAAATTGTAGACCAATCAAATATTGTAGTTACTGAAAAATGTAGAAGAAATAAAGGAAAAGAACCGTTTTGATTGGTTTATAGTTAAGTCGACGAATCACGAAAGGGGCCATTAAGATGAAGTTTTGAAATGATATTATGGATACTTCTAGACGTCTTATTACTTTCTTTAAAGCTGCACTCTCACAGATATACCATTTTTACGACTTTTTTATTTTATTTTTTGTCTTGAAAAGAGCAAATTTTTGCATAAATATCTGCAAACCAATGGTATAAGATTACTGACAAAAATCAGATCGTAGATTATCATATTTCCGTTCGAAAATTAATGTTTTATGACTTAAACAGTTACTAACGGTTTAAGAAAAATGCATAATAAAACATAACAATTTTTAACTTAAGTTTAAAAATCTGCGATCCATTTTTTTTGTCAGCAGTCTTATATAAACGGTTTCCATGGATTTTCGCAAAAATGGCTCGTTCCAAGACAAAAAAATAAAAAAAAATGTGGTCAAAACGTTCAATCTGTGAGAGCGCAGCTTTAACTAGGCATTTATGATGTAAGTTATCACGTGGTATACACACACTGAGGAACTGTAATAATTGTCTTTTGGTTCAACTTCGGGCCGGAGATGGCAGAGGAGAAACGATTAACTGTTTGTTGTTGACAAAATTATGGATTGTTTATATTAACATAGGTCCGTGATATTATTAAGAATTAATCACATATTGACAATTAATCCGTTTTCCTGTTCGGAAATGTTTCTTTTGCCTAATTCAAAACCTCTTGAAAATAAACTGTTAAGTATATAAATTAGCTGTTGTTGATATTAAAATTATCATTTCGGACACTCTAGAGACAACACAACATAACTTCAATGCCTTTCATAATTCTGATAAAACAGATTAATGCCATAGAGATTACCATGATGTCTACTTAGTTTTGCAAATATTTTGCTTTAACCATAAAAGGGACTATGTATATATTGAAATACAACTTGACACAGAGTAAGTATGCACATGTTTAGCAAAAAATAAATCTGCCATTAATATAATTGAGTAAGAAATGTTGTAAAAACTAAACTTTTTTCGATCTCAGCAATACTTTAAACACTTTTGATATTTAAATAAAACAATATGCACATGTTGAATTCATATTTCATGTTGTTTACCAAATTGCCTGTATACCGTGACAAAATGAAAACATGTGAATGTGTGTTTTAAATTCAAACTGCTTTCTCATACATTTTTTTTTTTTTGGGGGGGGGGGAATCAGCAATCAGCCGTTATTGATTTTAATCAGGTGAATACGAAGGATTAAACAGCAAATGTGCTAGTAAACAAAATACAATATCGACCACCAATATTGTTAACGGATTATTAGTATAAACCAATAATTGAACTTTGGCTGATACATCCTAATAAAATTTTACCATTACATAGAAACTGTTAGAATTTTTTTTGACAAATATGACTTAGTAGTAAAAAATCCTAAACAGTTAAATAAAAAATATTAGATTTAATTTATTGCAACGGCACGAGTCGACTCTCATGAAATGTACATTGTGTAGATACACTTCTATTAAAACAGGATAAAACAATTCCTTCGGCTATAACGCTTAATTTGTCGTTTTGAATTTATTTAGAACCATAACAATGGTTTATATAAATATTAATTAAATCTGCCTGTTACAATATCGCTAACACTTATCTCAAGTATTGGAAAAATAGCAAAACATTGGTGTTCGGCTTATCATGATGACAGTCGGGGGCATCTAGAAAGTATATAAAAAAACTCAATTACTTTGATAAAATAGAAAACAAATATCCGTTAAGGCGAGAATCGATTATATGGTGTCATCTTTATCTCACTAATATACAGAAAGGAATCAAAATTAATCACAGAAATATTATTTCAAAGATAACTTGGAGAAATGTGATGTCTTTTGAAATATAAAACTAGTGTTAACCTTGTTAAGTAAAATTGACATTACATTCATTTTTCGATTAGCAAATATGCTAAAGTAAGCTTCTATGGACAATAGGTACAACTGTCAATAAACACATCTGTCCGTAGCTTTACATATTGGCAACATATTGGCATACAGGTACAGCTGTAGATAACCAAATCTACCTGTAGCTTCTATTGACAAAAGGTACAACAGTCAATAAGTACATCTGTCCGTAGCTTCTATTGGCATTATGTACAGCTGCAAATAAGCACATATGTCCATAGCTTCAATAAGCAAAAGTAACAAAAGTTAATAAGCACATTTGTCCGTAGCTTCAATAAGCAAAAGTAACAAAAGTTAATAAGCACATATGTCCATAGCTTCAATAAGCAAAAGTAACAAAAGTTAATAAGCACATTTGTCCGTAGCTTCTATTGCCAAAAGGTAGAACTGTCAATAAGCACATCTGTCCGTAGCTTCTATTGCCAAAAGGCACAACTGTCAATAAGCACATCTGTACGTAGCTTCTATTGCCAAAAGGCACAACTGTCAATAAGCACATCTGTCCGTAGCTTCTATTGCCAAAAGGTAGAACTGTCAATAAGCACATCTGTCCGTAGCTTCTATTGCCAAAAGGCACAACTGTCAATAAGCACATCTGTCCGTTGCTTCTATTGCCAAAAGGTACAGCTGTCAATAAGCACATCTGTCCGTAGCTTCTATTGCCAAAAGGCACAACTGTCAATAAGCACATCTGTCCGTAGCTTCTATTGCCAAAAGGTAGAACTGTCAATAAGCACATCTGTCCGTAGCTTCTATTGCCAAAAGGCACAACTGTCAATAAGCACATCTGTCCGTTGCTTCTATCGCCAAAAGGCACAACTGTCAATAAGCACATCTGTCCGTAGCTTCTATTGCCAAATGGTAGAACTGTCAATAAGCACATCTGTCCGTAGCTTCTATTGCCAAAAGGCACAGCTGTCAATAAGCACATCTGTCCGTTGCTTCTATTGCCAAAAGGCACAACTGTCAATAAGCACATCTGTCCGTAGCTTCTATTGCCAAAAGGTAGAACTGTCAATAAGCACATCTGTCCGTAGCTTCTATTGCCAAAAGGTACAGCTGTCGATAAGCACATCTAACTGTAGCTTATATTGCCAAAAGGCACAACTGTCAATAAGCACATCTGTCCGTAGCTTCTATTGCCAAAAGGCACAACTGTCAATAAGCACATCTGTCCGTAGCTTCTATTGCCAAAAGATACAACTGTCAATAAGGACATCTGTCCGTTGCTTCTATTGCCAAAAGGTACAGCTGTCGATAAGCACATCTGCCCTAGCTACTATTACCAATATGTACCGCTGTCAATAAGCACATATGTCCGTAGCTACTATTGGCAAAAGGTACTGCTGTCAATAAGCAGACATGTACGTAGCTACTATTGGCAAAAGGTACAGCTATCAATAAGCACATATGTCCGTAACTACTAATTACAAAAGGTACAGCTGTCAATAAGAACATACGTCCGTAGCTACTGTTTCCAATAGGTACAGCTGTCAATAAGAACATATGTCCGTAAATACTATTGGCAAAAGGTACAGCTGCCAATAAGAACATCTGTCCGTAGCTACTATTGCCAATAGGTACAGCTGTCAATAAGCACATATGTCCGTAGCCTAACATATTGGCACAAAAGGTACAGCTGTCAATAAGCACATCTGTCCGAAACTGCTATTGCCAATAGGTACAGCTGCCAATAAGCACATATGTCCGTAGCCTAACATATTGGCACAAAATGTACAGCTGTCAATAAGCATATATGTC
Organism: Mya arenaria; assembly: GCF_026914265.1. NCBI lineage: Eukaryota > Metazoa > Mollusca > Bivalvia > Myida > Myidae > Mya > Mya arenaria. Next base: position 30,835,384 of record NC_069125.1, read on the forward strand.
CGTAGCTACTAATGTCAATAGGTACAGCTGTCAATAAGCACATATGTCCGTAGCTACTATTGGCAAAATGTACAGCTGTCAATAAGCACAACTGTCCGTAGCTTCTATTGCCAATAGGTACGGCTGTCAATAAGCACATATGTCCGTAACTATTATTGGCAAAAGGTACAGCTGCCAATAAGCACACCTGGCCGTAGCTTTTATTTGCAAAAGGTACAGCTGTCAATAAGCACATTTGACCGTTGCTACTATTTGCAATTGGTATATAAATAAACATATCGGTCCGTAGCGTCTATTGGCAAAAAGTACAATTGCCAATACGCACATCCGACCATAGCTCCGTTGGCAATAGGTACAGATGTCAATAAGCACATCTGTCAGTAGCGTCTATGGGCAATATGTAAAAAAACTGTCAAAAACAAATATATCAGTAGCTTCTATGGAAATTGTTACAGATATTAATAAGTACATATGATAGGAGCCTCTATATACAATAAGTACAACTGTCAAACACGCCCATGTCAATTGCTTCTAGGAGCAATGGGAACATCTGTCAAAGGCGCATATGTCAGTAACTTCTGTGGACAATAGCAACATCTGTCAAAGACACATGTGCCTGTTGCTTCTATGGGCAAAAGTTGCACCCGTCAAAGGCGCATACGTCAGTAACTTCTATGGGCTTAAGCAACACAGGCCCAAGACACATGTGTCGGTTGTTTCTATGGCCAATGTATATAATCAAAATAAAAATGTCAATACATTCTATTGCCAATAGTTACTGCTTTCAGACTGGCATATGGCATTAGTGTCTAAGGGTAATAGGTACACATGTGAACATGTGAACTATGCATATTAAGTCAGTTGCTTTTATGGGCAATAGTTACAGCGATTAAAGGCGCATGTGTAATTTGTTTCTATAGGTAATAGGTACTCATGTCAAAGACGCATAAGTCAGTTACTTCTATGGGCAATAGTTACAGCTGGGGCAATTTGTTTTGTCCACCATGTAAAAATGATCTAGAAGGTTTTGTCCTGCCTGTCAAAACGATCTAGGAGATTTTGACCACCCTGTCAAAAAGATGTGGGAGGTTTTGTCCATCTAGTAAAAAATGACAACGGAGGTTTTGTCTATGGTAAGTTTTGTCCTATGTTCGTTGCCACTACCGTTAGTTTTCAAGGATTCACCTTTTAATACCGCAGTCGAGAAAAGTATATGTGGCCACGATAAAGAAGCGTGAGGGGAACGAGGTAAATACAATTAATAATGCATGATTACATTTCGTAAGGTGCTTCACCTTTTAATTAAAATCTCGTGTTGGTTGTTTTCAATGTCTTAAAACAGTTTAATCACATAACATAGTCTAAGAAAGCAAACGGATGCATTTATTTATTAATCTGCACATCAGAGCATCCGCCGATGCATTTGTATAGATCCAGGTCCATTGATCGGCTAGCTCTTAAATAACACCCATTCAATTGGAACATCAGGAAAATATATTTATTATGCATAATATCGAACATTGAGCAATAAATAATAAATTTAATTACCAACACTACTGATTAAGGAAACAAGTCATATCGTGTTATTTAATGTCTGCATACCATAGAAACACAAACAAGATACTGTATAACCAAATGACAAGTGCCCGGATGAGATCCACGATGAACTCTACAGTATAATTGTTTAAGATTGAGAATGCTTCTTGATTAGGGTAATATTTTGTTTAAGTCTGAGTTATGCAAATAAATAATAGTTGTTAAAGAAAGAAAACAGTCCATGAGTATCTTAGAGATTATTATATTTTCTGCTGAATTATAATTTTGCTAACTTCCGCCCTATTGCAAATGGATTACATTAAACATTAAGGTTGCTTTACTTCAAAGTGAGTGAATTTTCTAAGGGGAAACTTGACATATCTTTTTATTGCTTAAATCAATTGGATTTGAAATGAATTTGAAGGAAATGCATGGTTGTCATGTACGTGAAACGCAAGAAATGACTTTTTGTATCCATATATCCATAATGAAATTTACCTATTCACATGTTTAATGAAATTAATGAGAATATGTAACTACAACGGTAACATCATAGCAACTATAACTGATTTGAGTATAGAATCGATATGAAGGATAAAAAATAATGATAAATCATTTTTACATATGTTTATACAATTTATACACATTGGCCCATGCCTAGGTTTCGCTAACTACAAAGACATTTATATTAAATCATAGATTACCAAATCCTATTGTTTTGCAACACCTACAGTAACATTATACCAAAATTCTAGACCCACCGCAAGGTTTTCAATTTGAGCAATCAGAAAGTATGTAAAGACAGACATGGGGTAACTCTTTATGGGCTATACTTGAGCATTGTCGCCAAAAAGGCAACAATTTCAAGCCCGCCGATGAAAAAAATAAACAGTTCTGTGAAAAAGTGCTGAATTAAAGTGTATTTTTGAATAGGTAAATGAAAATCTCCGATTCATTGCCAAGTTATTTCCAGACAAACCAAATTACAAACAATTTCGACCAATGATGTGACTTTGACCTACATACATGGTGAGAAGGTGTGACAAGTAATTTTAATTTTCCCTTATGCATGGCCAAAATATACCCCGGACACGAATTGTTGACGCTCTTCCAACCGCCAGCCCGTGAACATAACTCCTTTGAAAATAACCTGGTAAGTAAACAACTTTTGCAATGTATTAAACTTGTATGCTGTTGGCGATCATAACAGTTTTTGCATGGTCACTTAAAATAATTGAACTCAGGGGTAAACCATGAAAGACCAGTGAGGTTATTTCCGATGGGACCCCATCAGATTGGAAAACAGGAGTGTTGCTAAAGCGGTTCACTATCGAGTGAAAGATCAATTCATATGCAGCGGTACATTACAAGAGAATGCATTGTACTGCTCAGTGACTCGAAGTTGGCTACCATTTGAAGACCCTTACGTGCACATCTTGACAAAATTTCATCAATATTAGCCAGAAAAAAAATGTTACCGCTAGAGTGTTAAGAAGGATTTCTTTTTACTTGACATATTGACTTCCTTTCTTACCCGATAAGACTCATATTCGATCTCAACGATATCCGCGCTTGAAAGTGGCTTTGGCAAGGACAACTGCTAAAGAAGCTTGAGCCAAGATATCTTTACTTCCGTTTATTTGTTTACATTTCTTTTGGCATTTTGATACACAGAAAGAAGGAGTTTGCAGAGAATCAAATCTTGAACTTCACAATGGATGTATGCAGCATATTTCGCATTATGGTAGGCCATAATTATACTGATTTAGGAAAAAGTGCTTGTAGTTTTTTTAATATGTTTTTTTTTTATAGCGCTGCGATTATTATTTTTTTGAAGATATTGGTTCTGGGAGTTTCTCGTCATCTGCTTTTGACCTTTTTCCTACGAGAGGTTGTTGTTTTGGGTTTCAAAAGATTTGTTTGGACCATGCAGAAAGATTGATTGATCCGTCTTTTAGAATACAATGATTTTATCAAATAACTAGTCGCTACTTTCACTTTCGATACTGACCTAATAAGATTGAGCAGAAAATATGGCATTCTGAGACTTTCAAACATTTGGCGTAGTGACCAACTCTTCATAAAACATAATCGTATTTAACCGCAATTTCATGAAAACAAACGTTCTGAAGTTTCAGGAAGATCAGTTATAGAGTGTAAGCTTTTTTATTCGGAAATTTGACATAGTAACCTATTTTTTAACTGGACATGACTCACATTTAAACTTGATTTATTAATTATCATGACACATATTCTGACCAAGTTTCATCGACATTAGGTGCAAATTTAGCCTGTTGTCAGTTGATATGGCTTTTCAAACATTTGACTTTGGGACCTAATTTTTGCCCGAGAAACAATGTTCACAGTTACTTTTTGATAGCAACAAACATTTTGACAAAGGTTCTACAAGTTTCTACAATGTGTTTGCGAACATTCTATCTAGCTAACTTTTTCAAGTTTGACCCGTTATAAACCATAGTCAAAGTTGCCTTACATTTCAAAGAGCCAGCACACCCTACGTTTTGTCCGACATGATATAAAAAGGTATTTTTTACGTACTAGTAAACTATATGAAAATCAATATTATGACTAAGTTTTATGAAGATCGGATATATTTTTTACCTATTTGCGTATTTTGTCTTATGATGAACAAGTATTGTACGCGTCCGAACATTTATAAAGGCAAACATTCTGAACAAATTCCATTAAAATCGGGTCAAAATTGTTGCCTCTAGAGTTTTGAAGGATGGAACCGGGCTTTACCTAGCTGTTTTGTAAAAGAACCCTACTCAATTTTGGAAAATACAACGGCGTTTCCAGTCAATTTTGAATTTCCATGCGAAGTTACATTACAATTTGTTGTTGTTGTTTTTGTGTAAATGACTTGTAGTATCAAAATACCAGTCAATATGCACATTCTCTCTTTTCAAGATGTTTTAACAAAACAGGGAATATTTCGGGTGATTGGAAAAATATAGACTACATTGCCTTGGAAATGCTGCCGAAATCCGGTCCTCACAAAAGGTGCGGACGAACATAAAACGTTCCGGATATCCCAGCGTTTTGTGTTAAAGGGGGCTAATAAGAAGCCACAAAGTTCCAACATATGGTAGATCAATTATTTTGCTGGCTAGTCATTATTTGAGGGCGACCCATAGGTCTCACTTACTAAATGCGTTCTGTTGGCGATATTAAAGCAGCAATCAAAGGGGAACAACTCTTTGTAAACTATCATTTCTCCAGTGCCTGTATTACACCCTCGATCCGAAAAACAAAGCTAAAATAACTTTGATTAAAGGGAAGAAACTACTATTAAAATCAAACATTTCCTTTCCATGTATTACTTACTTATACATAATATGGAGAAACATATGGATCGGCTGTATTAAACATTGCTATTTTGAAAGGAGCTGGATTGCTGTATAGCACTTATACAGGTACGTATGTAAGAATAGCTATTTGTTTTACTGCTTTGTACGAGTTCTGAATTCTTATTTTAATTTCATTTCAAATTGATCTTCTTAATATTTCATTTGATTTATTAGTGTTTTGGAAAATAAAACGAGTGACTTAAAGTGTTTGGCGAACCAAGAGGCTGAAAAGTGTATGGTGTACCAAGTGGCTCAAAAGTGTATGATGTATAAAGAGGCTCAAATGTATACAGCGTACCAAGTGGGATAAAAGTGTATGGCGTACCAAAAGGGTTAAAAATGTATGGTGTACTAAGTGGGTAAAAAGTGTATGCCGTACAAACAGGCCCAAACATGTAATGCGTACCAAGTGGCTTTAAAGTGTATAGCGTACCAACTGGCTTAAAAGTGTATGGCAAACTAAAAGCTTTAAATTGTATAGCATACCAAGAGGCTCAAAAGTGTATGGCGTACTAAATGGCTCAAAAGTGTATGGCGTACAAAATGGCTCAAAAGTGTATGGCGTACTAAATGGGTCAAAAGTGTATGGCGTACTAAATGGGTCAAAAGCGTATGGCGTACAAAATGGGTCAAAAGTGTATGGCGTAAAAAATGGCTCAAAAGTGTATGGCGTAATAAATGGGTTAAACGTGTATGGCGTACTAAATGGGTCAAAAGTGTATGGCGTAACAAGTGACTCAAAAGTGTATGGCGTAACAAGTGGCTCAAAAGTGTATGGCGTAACAAGTGGCTCAAATGTGTATGGCGTAACAAGTGGCTCAAAAGTGTATGGCGTAACAAGTGACTCAAAAGTGCATGGCGTAACAAGTGGCTCAAATGTGTATGGCGTAACAAGTGGCTCAAATGTGTATGGCGTAACAAGTGGCTCAAAAGTGTATGGCGTTACAAGTGGCTTCAAAGTGTATGGCGTAACAAGTGGCTCAAAAGTGTATGGCGTAACAAGTGACTCAAACGTGCATGGCGTAACAAGTGGCTCAAATGTGTATGGCGTAACAAGTGACTAAAAAGGGTATGGCGTTACAAGTGGCTTCAAAGTGTATGGCGTAACAACTGGCTCAAAAGTGTATGGCGTAAAAAGTGGCTCACATGGGTATGGCGTAACAAGTGGCTTCAAAGCGTATGGCGTTACAAGTGGCTTCAAAGTGTATGGCGTAACAAGTGGCTCAAATGTATATGGCATCACAAGTGGCTCAAAAGTGTATGGCGTAACAAGTGGCTCAAAAATGTATGGCGTAACAAGTGGCTTCAAAGTGTATGGCGTAACAAGTGGCTCAAATGTGTATGGCATAACAAGTGGCTTCAAAGTGTATGGCGTTACAAGTGGCTCAAATGTGTATGGCGTAACAAGTGGCTTCAAAGGGTATGGCGTAACAAGTGGCTCAAAGGTGTAACAAGTAGCTTCAAAATGTATTGCGTAACAAGTGGCTTCAAAGTGTATGGCGTAACAAGTGGCTCAAATGTGTATGGCGTAACAAGTGGCTTCAAAGTGTATGGCGTAACAAGTGGCTTCAAAGTGTATGGCGTAACAAGTGGCTTCAAAGTGTATGGCGTAACAAGTGGCTTCAAAGTGTATGGCGTTACAAGTGGCTCAAATGTGTATGGCGTAACAAGTGGCTTCAAAGTGTATGGCGTAACAAGTGGCTCAAAAGTGTATGGCGTAACAACTGGCTTCAAAGTGTATGGCGTTGCAAGTCGCTCAAAGGTGTATGGCGTAACAACTGGCTTCAAAGTGTATGGCGTAACAACTGGCTCAAAAGTGCATGTGTATGGCGTAACAAGTGGCTTCAAAGTGTATGGCATACCAAGTGGCTTCAAAGTGTATGGCGTAACAAATGGCTCGGAAGGGTATGGCGTAACAAGTGGCTCAAAAGTGTATAGCGTTAAAAGTGGCTTCAAAGGGTATGGCGTAACAAGTGGCTCAAATGCGTAACAAGTGGCTTCAAAATGTATGGCGTAACAAGTGGCTTCAAAGTGTATGGCGTAACAAGTGGCTTCAAAGTGTATGGCGTTACAAGTGGCTCAAATGTGTATGGCGTAACAAGTGGCTTCAAAATGTATGGCGTAACAAGTGGCTTCAAAGTGTATGGCGTAACAAGTGGCTTCAAAGTGTATGGCGTTACAAGTGGCTCAAATGTGTATGGCGTAACAAGTGACTCAAAAGTGTATGGCGTTACAAGTGGCTTCAAAGTGTATGGCGTAACAAGTGGCTTCAAAGTGTATGGCGTAACAAGTGGCTCAAAAGTGTATGGCGTTACAAGTGGCTTCAAAGTGTATGGCGTAACAAGTGGCTCAAAAATGTTTGGCGTAACAAGTGACTCAAAAGTGCATGGCGTAACAAGTGGCTCAAATGTGTATGGCGTAACAAGTGACTAAAAAGGGTATGGCGTAACAAGTGGCTCAAATGTGTATGGCATAACAAGTGGCTTCAAAGTGTATGGCGTAACAACTGTCTCAAAAGTGTATGGCGTAACAAGTGGCTAAAATGTGTATGGCGTAACAAGTGGCTTCAAAGGGTATGGCGTTACAAGTGGCTTCAAAGTGTATGGCGTTACAAGTGGCTCAAATGTGTATGGCGTAACAAGTGGCTTCAAAGTGTATGGCGTTACAAGTGGCTCAAATGTATATGGCATAACAAGTGGCTTCAACGTGTATGGCGTTACAAGTGGCTTCAAATGTATATGGCGTAACAAGTGGCTTCAAAGGGTATGGCGTTACAAGTGGCTTCAAAGTGTATGGCGTAACAAGTGGCTTCAAAGTGTATGGCGTTACAAGTGGCTCAAATGTATATGGCATCACAAGTGGCTCAAATGTGTATGGCGTAACAAGTGGCTCAAAACTGTATGGCGTAACAAGTGGCTTCAAAGTGTATGGCGTAACAAGTGGCTCAAATGTGTATGGCATAACAAGTGGCTTCAAAGTGTATGGCGTAACAAGTGGCTCAAATGTGTATGGCGTAACAAGTAGCTTCAAAGGGTATGGCGTAACAAGTGGCTCAAATGTGTATGGCATAACAAGTGGCTTCAAAGTGTATGGCGTAACAAGTGGCTCAAATGTGTATGGCATAACAAGTGGCTTCAAAGTGTATGGCGTTACAAGTGGCTCAAAAGTGTATGGCGTAACAAGTGGCTCAAAAGTGTATGGCGTAACAAGTGGCTCAAAAGTGTATGGCGTAACAAGTGGCTCAAAAGTGTATGGCGTAAAAAGTGGCCTCAAAGGGTATGGCGTAACAAGTGGCTCAAAGGTGTAACAAGTGGCTTCAAAATGTATGGCGTAACAAGTGGCTTCAAAGTGTATGGCGTAACAAGTGGCTTCAAAGTGTATGGCGTTACAAGTGGCTCAAATGTGTATGGCGTAACAAGTGGCTTCAAAGTGTATGGCGTAACAAGTGGCTTCAAAGTGTATGGCGTAACAAGTGGCTCAAAAGTGTATGGCGTAACAACTGGCTTCAAAGTGTATGGCGTTGCAAGTCGCTCAAAGGTGTATGGTGTAACAACTGGCTTCAAAGTGTATGGCGTAACAACTGGCTCAAAAGTGCATGTGTATGGCGTAACAAGTGGCTTCAAAGTGTATGGCATACCAAGTGGCTTCAAAGTGTATGGCGTAACAAAAGGCTCAAAAGTGTATGGCGTAAAAAGTGGCTTCAAAGGGTATGGCGTAACAAGTGGCTCAAAGGTGTAACAAGTGGCTTCAAAATGTATGGCGTAACAAGTGGCTTCAAAGTGTATGGCGTAACAAGTGGCTTCAAAGTGTATGGCGTTACAAGTGGCTCAAATGTGTATGGCGTAACAAGTGGCTTCAAAGTGTATGGCGTAACAAGTGGCTTCAAAGTGTATGGCGTAACAAGTGGCTCAAAAGTGTACGGCGTAACAACTGGCTTCAAAGTGTATGGCGTTGCAAGTCGCTCAAAAGTGTATGGCGTAACAACTGGCTTCAAAGTGTATGGCGTAACAACTGGCTCAAAAGTGCATGTGTATGGCGTAACAAGTGGCTTCAAAGTGTATGGCATACCAAGTGGCTTCAAAGTGTATGGCGTAACAAAAGGCTCAAAAGTGTATGGCGTAACAAGTGAATCAAAAGTGTATGGCGTAAAAAGTGGCTTCAAAGGGTATGGCGTAACAAGTGGCTCAAAGGCGTAACAAGTGGCTTCAAAATGTATGGCGTAACAAGTGGCTTCAAAGTGTATGGCGTAACAAGTGGCTTCAAAGTGTATGGCGTTACAAGTGGCTCAAATGTGTATGGCGCTACAAGTGGCTTCAATGTGTATGGCATAACAAGTGGCTTTAAAGTGTATGGCGTAACAAGTGGCTTCAATGTGTATGGCGTAACAAGTGGCTCAAATATGTATGGCATAACAAGTGGCTTCAAAGGGTATGGCGTAACAAGTGGCTCAAAAGTGTATGGCGTAACAAGTGGCTTCAAAGTGTATGGCGTAACAAGTGGCTTCAAAGTGTATGGCGTAACAAGTGGCTTCAAAGTGTATGGCGTAACAAGTGGCTTCAAATGTGTATGGCGTAACAATTGGCTTCAAAGTGTATGGCGTAACAAGTGGCTTCAAAGTGTATGGCGTAACAAGTGGCTTCAAAGTGTATGGCGTTACAAGTGGCTTCAATGTGTATAGCGTAACAAGTGGCTCAAATGTGTATGGCATAACAAGTGGCTTCAAAGTGTATGGCGTAACAAGTGGCTTCAAAGTGTATGGCGTTACAAGTGGCTTCAATGTGTATAGCGTAACAAGTGGCTCAAATGTGTATGGCGTTACAAGTGGCTTCAAAGTGTATGGTGTAACAAGTGGCTTCAAAGTGTATGGAGTAACAAGTGGCTTCAAAGTGTATGGCGTAACAAGTGGCTTCAAAGTGTATGGCGTAACAAGTGGCTTCAAATGTGTATGGCGTAACAAATGGCTTCAAAGTGTATGGCGTAACAAGTGGCTCAAAAGTGTATGGCGCAACAAGTGGCTTCAAAGTGTATGGCGTTGCAAGTCCATCAAAAGTGTATGGCGTAACAACTGGCTTCAAAGTATATGGCGTTGCAAGTCGCTCAAAAGTGTATGGCGTAACAACTCGCTTCAAAGTGTATGGCGTAACAAGTGCCTCAAAAGTGCATGTGTATGGCGTAACAAGTGGCTTCAAAGTGTATGGCATACCAAGTGTCTTCAAAGTGTATGGCGTAACAAATGGCTCAAAAGTTTATGGTGTACCAAGTGGTTCAAAAGTCTACGGCGTACCAAGTGGCTCAAAAGTGTACGGCGTGCCAAGTGGACCAAAGGTGTATGGCGTACCTAGAGGGTCAAAAATTTATGGCGTTCCAAGTGGCTCAAAAGTGTATGGCGTACCAAGTGGCTCAAAAGTGTATCGCGTACCAAGTAGCTTTATTTTTTTATCAAATGGACAATATTTTTGGAAAAAAATCCATTATCCAATTAAATCATTTTCATATATACAAACTAGAGTAAAGATAACATGTGGACAATTTATCCAAGTCTATATCATTGTCTGCTGTCGGAGCTATATTTGATAAGCCTTTGTTGTTATATTGCACTTTTGAGCCACATATTTCCAAAAATTTTGTTGCCGAAATATGGATTCTGAAGCATTCTGAAACTGTTTTCCGAACAAGGCCTCCGTCAGGCTTCGTGCACACTTTCGCCTTGACCTTTAGCCTTCTGAGTGTATTTCATTTTAATCGTTGGTGGTACAAGTAAGGTTTTGTAGTTAAGCTGAATTCCAAAGGCATATTATTTTTTGGACAAGTAAAAAATAAAGACCTTTTATTTAGAAAATATGATTCAAAAGACAATATTCGTCTTTGGAAAATAAGTTTCATTATGATAATTTGGTTAACTGTTTATGTTTCATTCGATAAAGATGGAGCATGAAGGTTTGCAAATGTCAGTCTCTCGGTTGGTAGATCATGTTTTCTTTACAAGAAGACTCACAAACGACAACCTAGGACCACTATCAGTAGGTCAAAATAGTGGCCAATGTTGTTCCGAAAAAAATCCGAACAATAACTCGATTTTGGTTTCACCTAGCGCCATGAAAGTTTGCTAGATATTTCAAGTTATCCCTTTAAGGATAGCTTTCATTATTGGTATCTTTGTAATACATTTAATGGTGCGCTATAACCATATTGCATGACGTAACTTATTATTATACTGATCTGATTGGCCGAGGTGCGCGCCCTCTACAAAGCACATGGTTATTCAGGCCTCTTTTGCTCCGACCATCGTAAGAGAAAGGTCAGCCTTTTGCAGTTCTATTATATTCTGGTTTATTTTCCCCACCCTTCCAAAACCCCAAACTTTGTCTACATACAGGCATATACTTAATGAATGATACTTGTTTCTATACATGTTTATGGACTATTGGTGGTATTTAAATAGATTGGTCGGATCTGATCATAGATATACCATGACAGAACCGTTGATATTTTACCGACATTTCGTCCGAGCCTTGCCCATTATTTCCCAAACATAAGATAAAGACAATGAAAATGAAATAAATATTGAAAAGGCTATGTTTTTCTTTAATGTTACGATGGGTAATAGAATATCCACCACGGGCTTGCCCTTGTTGCTGCTCTGCTTCTGATCTTAAGTATACCAATAATGCACTTGATAAGTAAATGACACATAACGTTTTCGTGCGTAGTAAATGAAAGAATGGGGTGACATCCAAGGTTCGGTTGACCTTGCGCAATAACCCGAGAACGGTTTAATATTGAACCATTGAACTTCACTGGTACGTTTATTTAACAAGAAAATGACCTATATTGTTAAATATGTATGAGCAAATATTACTCAAAATTAAACACATCTGAGTTATATTTGCTATTTTTTAATACGTGACAAGAAGCGGTCCGTAGACTTGGCGTAGGTTGCCGAAGTGTTGAAGAACTTGGAACAGCCAACCTACATGGGTTTAAATATGGTATTGGGTTTCTCCAGGCTTTCCCGATACCAGTTTTGCATGTTTACTTCGATGATGTTGCCATAGTGACGACTTTTATTTAATCCGGTGTATAGAGCGGGTTATGGTAGCCCCCTTTTACCTTAGCTTCTGTTTTCTATACTAGTTTATGAAAACAAGATTTTGAAACTGCATACCAAAGATACTTATAAATACAAGAACCTATACAATCCGACCTGGACCATATAATGCTGCTATATTGACGTTTCCTTTTCAAATGAAAGTCAGGTTATTGTTGCAACTAGTGTTTGCTTCTTTTCTTATGGTATTCCAGTTTGCTACATTAGTGGCATCCGGCGTAGCTACCCTGGGTAACTGGAATACCTCCCAAAACCACCCGGAATCCGGCGTACGAAGGGGTTGGGGTAGCACCCCCTAACATTAGTTTGTGTTTACTATACTATTTTGTGGTAAGAAGACTTTGAAACTACATACCAATGATATGATACCAATGATACAAGAACCTATATAAACTGACACGGACATCGCAAAGTCATGGCATACTGGTATTTCATCGGATTATTGACATATAGGTTACATAACCTTCATTTTTTTGTGGCAAAAATCACATATTCGCATTCACTATTTAGCATTTAACCGTAATTACTTACTGTAAAGTGACTACAGGGTACGACTGACCCACACGTGAACTCTGTTTAAAATAGAGATGTGGTATCTTTAATGTCCAAAACATCAATTTGACGTGGCCTAAGTATATACTCATTTGTTTTAGCTACATTGTGACGAAAGCTGACAGCTTAAAGAATCACTCTCGAGTCCATTTCCTGGGTAGAGATCATTACTGTGTTCTTTTTCAGAGGCCAAAAGAAATGACCCCTAATGGGTATCAAACCCATTATCTCTTGGGTGAGGGGCAAACACCTTCAACACTAGACCACGTTGACGTTGCCTAGACTTGGCATAGAGCATGGCACAATTAAGTAATATTCAAATGATAAAGAATACAACCAAAAGCTCACCTGTTGCTGACGGTACTCAAGGAGGACTTGACAACCCTTTGTTGTGACATTATTTCCTGTTGACGTCTGTCCCGGAACTTCGTCGCGTAGCCTGAAGGCAGCATGGTAACAGTGTGTGGCACGCCCGGTTTACGTTGGTTCTTCTGTTTTTAACGTTGCAAAGTCAAAGTTTTACGCTAATGCTTTTGGTGTTTATGTTTTACACAGATGAGTCCGGTTTTTACGCTGTTCATACAAGCTTTACGTCTCTACTTAGTTAATTCCATTTTTACACCTTCCTGTTTACGTCACTAATTCCAGTGTGCTACAAGTACTTCCGGTGTTCACCTTGATAGTTCCAGTTTTACACCTTCCTGTTTAACGTCGCTAATTCCAGTATGCTACAAGTACTTCCAGTGTTCACCTTGATAGTTTCAGTTTTACACCTTCCTGTTTAACGTCGCTAATTCCAGTCAACTGCAAGTACTTCCAGTGTTCACCTTGATAGTTTCAGTTTAACACCTTCCTGTTTCGCTAATTCCAGTATTAAGCAGGTGCTTTCAGTGTTTAACTTGCTTATTCCAGGATAACACTAATGCTTGAGATATTTCCTTTGTTAATTCCGGTATGATGCAGGTGCTTTCAGTTTCTACCTTGCTAATTCCAATATAACACTGGTGCTTCAGGTTTTTACGTTGTGAATTCCGGTATGCTGCAGGTGCTGTCAGTTTCTACCTTGCTAATTCCAGTATAACACTGGTGCTTCAGGTTTTTACGTTGTGAATTCCAGTATGCTGCAGGTGCTGTCAGTGTTCAGTTTCACATTGGTGCTTCTAGTTCTACATTGCTCTAAATAAACTGGCTCTAATCCTTAATGTCAACTCTTTGATTAGAGTAGGCCTTTTTCTACACTTCTTTCTGCCTTTGGAATATATGTCATAAAATTCACCATATAAATTTCGCGCCTACATGATTATGACTTTTTGACCTAGCAGGTAATTTCAGTTCAAATAACGCAGAATTTTATTTACATTTTATGTGATGTTTATTCAATTAATCAACTGCCTTCACACATGCCTTGTCCACATTTTCCACTTGGTCAATATAGAAATGCACAATAAGTTGATGTTATTTATTCGAGGTGTTGCCGCAGTACTTTGAAGTCAAACAGCCTGCAAATAGAATTTTTTGTAAACAATCCAGTATCCCAAAGTCAAGTGTACTTTAATGGCAGATCCAACTTCATTCTTAGGTTTCTGAAAACATAAATAACCTTTGTTAATTGTTTTCAAACGTTAACTAAATTTTGCAACGATTCTTTTGAGAAAAGGGTTCATCCTATTTCTAAAAAAAAATGCATACACTCTTAATACATATATCCCTATACATACAGTCGAAACCGGTTGGCTCGAAATCGCACGGACTGGCAAAAATACCTCGAGCCTCATGAAATTCGAGCCAAGCAGGAATGCTTACATAAAGTAAAAAGAAATCGATCATTTGCATCCAATTCGAGCCAACGAGGAACTCGAGCAAAGCGAGTTCGAGCCAACGGGGTTCGTCTGCTCTGACAAAATCCCTGTTTTTTAACCATACCACGTGCAATGTCTAAATCAGGTATGCCCTTTTTAACAAATTTTAACTTTATTAAGCTTAATTGTATTACAAACCTTTAGAATAAGCTGAACAATGGTATCCTTTGACTCACACAAATATTTTTTTTAAATATATAAAAATGCGCATTTCTTTTTGTAAACAAACATGTCCTTCACATCAGATTAAGGATTTGTCTTCAGACTGTCATTATAATTGATAACAAATGTTTAGAGTAAGTGTATACATTCATCCTATCACTGAAAATATGTATGAATTCCCTGTTTTAGTGAACAATGTTATCTGTTTAGTCAAGTGTCCTTGGTTTGTATGACATTTTATTTAAGGTAACCAATTTTAACAAGGTAATTTATCTTAATAACTTTAATAAGAAAAAATTGCTACACTTCTTTAGAAACTAAAACTTATTTCAGTATGCTCTTAATTTCATACTTTTCTATTTGAATAGGTATTGTGTTACATTTTCCTATAAGTGAGTCAATATTTCAAATCTCAAATGACTCCTATGTCTTATTAATTTATCAAGCCATGTAATGCTTGCGTACCGACCAAGCATATCACTATAAGCCAGATTATAATCGAACATTTTGATTTGAAAGTACGGAATACAGCAGATTTGCTGTAATGAGTAGAAGAAAACGGTTTGTTTAATTATTCTAATTGTAGGCCCCAGCCAAAGTGTCACGGTTCTGGCTGCGCCGCTGTGTCACGTTTCCGGCCCCTACATTAGGCACATTTAGGCCAGGTGCCACGTCGTACGAAATTCTTACGTTACGGCTTGAAGAAGTCCTGCTGTTACAAGATTGGAGCCGGGCCATGCCTAGACTGGTACCCTACGAAATTTTTTCTACAAAAATATATTTGGAAAAAAGAGAAAGAGGGGACCAGTCGAGGCCATGCCCGGCTGCCATCACGTTGTGCCGCAAAGTTGTAATCGCGTTCCTGCCACATTGTTGTACGTAGTCGGGAAACATAGCCGAACTCCAAACATATTCAAAATTAAAATTTACAGTTCAGGTTTTGTCACGTTTTTCGACGATTGCTCACGTTGTAGCCACGTTCTTCCACGTTTACCAACGTGCCTAAACATGGTGGACAGAACGTGATACTATGACTGGTGTATAATGGAACATCATGCACAATTTAAAAAAAAAAACCCTGAATGCTTGCACTTGTGTTTATACAAAGCTATGATGGGATCCCATCTCAAGGTACAAGGTATGATTCACAACAAGTCAAGGTCATCTTAAGCTTAAGGTCATCGGATTATTGACATATAAGTTACATAACTTTAATGAGAAATCTGTACATACGATAATAATAACAATAAAAAAATGTGTCTGCATGTATTATAATTATCATACAAACTTGATTACCCGTTTTTTTATGCATAAATAACCATTGTATCGACATTTATTATATATTTCGGTAATGCATGTTCTTTGTCAGAGTTCAAATTCCCATGACCTTTTTTCAATTTACAATACAGTAATGAGATTTTCATATTGGTGTGAATGAAACTCAGATTTACAAAATAATCCTGCCTGTGATAAGAACACGAGCATGTACATTTTGGAATTGTAAAAAGCTACAACCTTAAATCCATAAAAAAAAGATCAAAAACTTATGAACCAAATCGTAGCGTAGAGATAATCTTGTTACATAAGTGTCCCTCCTTTTAAAGGCATATATTCTTAATAAGGGTTTCATTTGGGAAATAAAACTGTCTTAGTTTCTTTATGTCAATATTCGGGAAATAAATAAATAAAATACACCAAAATGCACAAACTCAAATTCAAAATAGCTAAAACCTCCTTTCCCAAGTCACTATATCCACATTTAAGCCAATTATTTCGGTCATGTCCCCCCCCCCCCACCCAAGTGACGCCCCACCTAACGTCAAAGCCTAGATCCGCTCCTTTTTCCAAGTGTGTAAGCTTTTTTTCCATTGTCAAATGCTTCTTAATGAGTGAATATTTAAAATTCGTAATTCAAATTAATTAGAAAAAACACACGTACATGCACGAAACCTACCACGGTCAAAACCGCTTATATACTCCAAAAAACACAATCCACCACGAATTGAAAAGCAACAATTTGCATCCAAAAGACCATCCAAATAATTATCACTATATGTCAAACAAAACTATATCACATATCAGCACCAAGAAATAAATACCCAATTCATTAATAGCGGATTGGAATACCTTATTCAATTAACCGTCGTTCGAAGACAGAAAATTGTAACCAATGTATTGACCAGTTTCCGCCGACTGGATGCATCGAATAATGCCTTCTTTCAAACCACGGACATCTTACCGATATTGAATACGACTTAAAGATTATCAAAAAGCCACACAATCAATCCCTTTTTTCAATAATGGTGAAAAAATCTTTGTGAAAACTTATCATTTGACACAAATAAATCCATTGATATTTGCAGAAGGTTTGTTGTCAGTTCCCACACACCAAGCTTAATTTATGATATACTTTAATAATAAAAAAAAGATAAATATCACAGCTATCAGATCCGTTCAATTTCTGTCATAAGATCACTAATTCTATGTTAATTTATTTCAAAACAAATAGCCACAAAATCATTAAAATGCAGAATTTCCCAATACAGGTCAAGAACTTTTATTACAGTTCCAATCTTCTGTGAAATTCCAAATTTCTTATTATATCAATAATCGATATGGTTACAGTCATCAAACAAGACTATTAACTCTATCGAAGGCTTTGTTTAATTGGCTTTCATTAAATTTAAAGATGTATTTACCATTATAATTTTAGAAGTCCTTTACTAAGGACAGACCATGTTAAAGCAAATAAATTCTGTTAAATTGTGATGATTGTGGGCAAACACCAACCACAAATGTACTTCCGGTTACTGTCGTACATTCCGTTTTCTTACTAAGTTATGTAAAGAAGAAAAAGGTATTCTGCGTACTTTCGTATGTTACCATGTGATATGCGTACTATACCAAGTGATCTTGGTAAAGTACGCACAACACTTGGTAAAGTACGCACACCACTTGGTAAAATACGCACATCACTTGGTGAAGTACGCGCATCACTTAATAAAGTACGCATATCACATGGTAAAGTTCGTATGTCACTTGGTATAGTACGCATATCACAGGTAAAGTACGCACCTGTGATATGCGTACTATTCCAAGTGACATACGAACTTTACCATGTGATATGCGTACTTTATTAAGTGATGCGCGTACTTCACCAAGTGATGTGCGTATTTTACCAAGTGTTGTGCGTACTTTACCAAGTGTTGTTCGTACTTTACCAAGTGTTGTGCGTACTTGACAAAGTGATGCGCGTAAAACACCAAGTGGTGTGCGTACTTTGCCAGGTGTTGTGCGTACTTAAGAATATTTGGTACTTACCAAAGTGATATGCGTATTTTACGAAGTGATGTGCGTACAATACCAAGTGTCGTGCGTACTCAAACAAACGACGTGCGTATTTTACCAAGAAATGTGAGTACTTTAGTAGTTTACCAAGTGTTGTGCGTACTTTAGTTGTTTACCAAGAGACGTGCGTGCTTTAGTTGTTTATCAAGTGGTGTGCGTACTTATGATGTGCGTACTTAAGGAGTTTACCAAGTGGTGTGCGTACTTTAGTAGTTTACCAAGTGATGTGCTTACTTAAGTAGTTTACCAAGTGATGTGCGTTCTTTGTGCGTACTTTACCAAGTGGTGTGCGTACTTTAGTAGTTTACCAAGTGATGTGCGTACTTAAGTAGTTTACCAAGTGATGTGCGTACTTAAGTAGTTTACCAAGTGATGTGTGTACTTTAGTAGGTTAAGTGATGTACGTACTTAGTAGATTACCATTGATGTGCGTACCTTAGTAGTTTGCCAAGTGATGTGCGTACTTAAGTAGTTTACCAAAGTTTGATGCAATAATTTTTGCATTTTAACCTTTAAATTATTTAATTTTCATGATCAAAGGAAGAAAACGTCTGATTCGCGTTCAGATAAAACAAATGAGCGATATTTTTGCTCTTTTTTAACTTGAGAATGTGTCTCCACGAAGCTATTATTTGAAAACTCCGCTTTATAAAGGCTAGCATTTATTATCTGTACACAAACCATATGCTTTTTGTTTTTGCTTTGATCATTAAAGCCGCACTCTCACAGATTTACCGTTTTTCCAACTTTTTTATTTTTTGTCTTGGAATTAGATTTTTTTTTGCGAAAATATCTGCTAACCAATGATTAAAGACTGCTGACAAAAGATCAGATCGCAGATCTTCATATTTCCATTCCAAATTTAATGTTTTATGGCTTAAACCGTTACTAACGGTTTAAGAAAAATGCATAAAACATCAAGTTTGGGACGGAAATATGTAAAGCTGCGATCTGATCTTATGTCAGCAGTCTTTTATCACTGGTTTGCAGATATATACGCAAAAATTTGCTCGTTTCAAGACAAAAAATAAAAAAAAACTTGACAAAACGTTCAATCTGTGAGATTGCAGCTTTAAAGTCAAACGAATAACACGCAATAATGATTCAAGATCGTTTTGTTACATCAACCTATAGTGTGTCTCTTTAGCCACATGCCAGTGAAAGGTACATGTTTACATGATATAACGCCTTAGACTATAAGGTATGAGCACAAGTGCATTCAAGTTTGAAGTGTTTTAAATAATACATTAGATAGACAAAGATATTCCGGCAGTATAAACCATCTAGCACATGCACATGGAAGTTCAAGGCAAATTGAACAAATCAAAATTGATAAGATAAGATAGGATAAGATAATCTTTATTTAAAGTCGGTTATGATAAACATAAACAACACTAGCTGATAGCTATTTTCCGACATAATAGATCATTCACATCTCTATGATCGGGGCTTAAGCACAGTGAGGGGTTAGGCAAATTCGATTGGTGGTGCTATACGATAAATGTTCTTACACTAATTTGATACAGACTATTCGCCAAAAACGGGGCTTCTCTTGAAAAATAACAATCTTAATGATCTCTATGAAAACGGGGCCCTGGATCCAAAATTCCGGATACTATCGAAACTACAATGTGTTGAGCTATTGTCCATTTTTTTTAAAATAATTTTGAAAATAAATCAGCGATAAGCCTCAATACTTTGGTCATTGGATAATCCGGGGAAGTTGTTTTTGAAATATATATTTCTTTTTTTTATCCTTAGATATAACTCATTGATTCCATTCAGTATATTGGCCAACTATTTTTACAGTTTAATTAAAACACCCGGAATTTGATATTAAGATTCTTTGATTTGAGTTAAATCTTAGTTGGACATTGAATACGACCACTAAACATTTGGGCACAAAAGTATCACTCCTGCTAAAAGCCAATCAGAGCAACTAAAAACTGCTAAGAGCCGCACTAAGAATTTTGTTTTATGAAGAACTACTACGAGATGTTAAAAAGGCACTATCAATGTAATAAAGTAATTAATAATGTAAAATACCTGTTAGAAAGAATGTATACGTGTTGTAATTAAGAAATTGCACAGAAAGTATCAAAACGCTTTTAAACTGCAACTAAATATTGATAACTGTATTGCTACATGTCCCGTGATGACACTCTGACACGGTCGCCAGGTTTCCAGGACCATAACTCATGCTCCAGGAAGTACACGCTCCCAAGTCCACCAGGCAGTCGGCAGTGCGCGTGGGATCTGCCACCACCGCCACCACGACACCGCGTCCCGTTAGCTTGTCCACAGTGCCACAGTCGCCATCGTCATACCCGAGTACCTTGGCAATGACTGAGACAAACTTATCATGCGATTCAATTAAAGTTCTCAATTTTATACTTACATATATTTCCAGTGGCAATGCATGGGTAAACTGTTCAAAAAGTTGTGTTCTTAATTTTGCTGCCTATAATTTATGACGTTTATCAAAAGGCTCACTATCCATATAGTGGCTGTGTTTCCAATCCCGGAGTGAAGAAAATACATAGTTTCTTAGTCACATTTTTAAGAGGTTTATTTTTAAGTTTCCTCAATTTTTTTAACAATTTTAGCCCAAAAAGTGAATTATTATTTAACCAACGTCGCCATAAGATGTTAAAAGCATTTAAAATGGTACACAACTAAGTATAAATCTGATATGACTGTCTAATGAACAATTTAAGATATCATTTTCATATTAGAACACAAACAAAAATTCATGTCGTACACTGTTTCAATAAAAAAAAGGTATTCATGTCGTACACTGTTTCAATAAAAAAAAGGTAAGCACTTATCATATTTCAAGAGTTATATACAAGTCTTCTTATTTGTAGAAGGAACATGTAGTACCGATATGCAACTTAATTTAAAACCATTTCTTCATTTATGGCCAGTTGTTCGCGCCTTTCGCGCCATAACAATGGCCTAACATGCTACAGTAAAGCATTGCCATTATAATAATGCATTTATTTATAGAGCATTAAGTTTATAAATAATAGAATAAATAATAAAGAGAAGAAACCAAAACCGGAAGGCATAGAAATAATACTAAATCGCTAAAATAATTAAAAAACCGCAATTTTAAAGCATTTTAGCTCAAGAATGAAGTTCCGAAAATAAGAAAATATAACATGCACGTCTTCTGTGCACCTCTGCGAACATTTATACAAATGACATTTCCACGGAAAGAGATATAGAAATCTGCCATTTAAACCTTCAATTTCTAATTATACAATAATCTGCCAGGGTTTCAAATCTTGGACGAATTTGTACGAAAACCAGCGGTGCTGGTTTTCGAGCCAGGCTCTCAGACCGAGAGCCACCACTCGTACGTGTGGTCGTGCATGGTACGAGATCTGTCTTCTCTTCTGTCTTTTCATTGACTCTCAGAGTCACCATAGTACATGCGTATGTGGTCGCGCATGTTAAGAGAACTATCCAATCGCCTTTCTTTAATACTTCTGGCATTTTTGGTATCTAAGTATTCTTTCCTCTATATCTCCCTTACTCAGCTCTTTACCCATCATCCTTCTCTTATCATTCTTCTGCCTTTTATTTCCAACTCACCCTACCTCTTAACTCTACTTTGACTCCATCTTTTCTTATTTTTCCTTCAAATTTCCCATCTTCTATTCTTCTACCCCACCCTTCTTCTCCTTTTTATCTTCCCTCCTATATCATTCCTTCTTTCATTTTTTTTACCCCCATATTTTCCTCCTCCACCATACTCCATTCTAACCATCTTCACCCTATTGTATCCTCCATTCTACCTCCTATTTCATATTACATTTTCCCCTTCACTTCGCCTATAACCCTTCCATTTTCACTCATCTTACTCCATTTCTCCCCTTTCCTCAATCATCCCCTTTTCCCTCTTCATTTACCATTTTTCTATCCTCAATTCTCCCTCTTCCATATTACCCTTCGTCTTCTTCTCCTCTATCCACTTATCTTTCTTCCTCTCTCTTATCGCCTCTTCCATAATCTCTTCATTCTTCTATCAACTACCCACATTTCCCCTCTACTTTGTGACGACGAGGACGATGAAAATGATAACATTTATAACAATAACATATTTCAAACTTATATGAACTATGATGATACAAAAACGAACAGAACTGAAAAATGATCGGCTTAGACAGAAAGCAATGAAAAAGCCATAGCATCAGCGATTTATGTTGTTGCCAATACACATGGTGAGCTAGTTTTCGAAAGATGCAATTCCACAACCGTTGATAAGGTCAAATTGGTCAAAAGCCAACAGTTAAGGAGCCTGTCATAAGGTAAGCGGCTATTACTAAAAAAATAATGAGCCTGTCTCAAAGTTTAGAATACATAAGCGCTGGTAGTTCTAAGTAGCTCTTAGTATAACTCGTAGAACAGCGCTTAGTGCTTTAAGGTAGCGCTTATCATAGTTTTTAATAGCTCTTAGTAGTTCTTAGTAGCTCTTGTAATAGTGTTCTTAGTTGTCCTTATACATATAGGCATGTTTAATAAAAAGTCAACATTTCGCTCTTAGTAGTAATTCTGTTATATTTTTTATTGCACACAGTTAATTTCAAGATTAAAATAAAATTCTAATTTAATCTGTCCACTTTTTACTCGGTTATGAACTTAAAGAAACTTATGTGAAATATGTTAGTGCTTTTAAGTAGCTATTAGTATATTTTAGAAATTCTTACGTTTTATTGACGCTTCAATACTTCTTTCATTCTAAAACACTACAATTTTGATAAACAATTTAAGTACATGTAACTGATACGATATGTATTTTCTTTAAAACATGCTTCCTCATATAAATCTGAGACCACCTGGGGCGTTTAAATTCTGAATAAACACTACACCATAAATTTCAAGATTAAAGTCAACATTTATTTTAATTAATCCGTTTACAGAAATACGATTAAAGTAAACATACATTTTACGTCTTTTAAGTCTTTTAAGTTGACCTATTAAACTTCTACATATTAATTGTACAATGTATCAAAGCTTTAAAATCACTTTTAAATGTTCTTAGTAACTCTAAGCGGCTTTTAAACGGACCCCAGATATATGTTCCTATCCAATGTCGAACAAGTTTTCGGTTTGAATTTCAACACATATCTCATTTACGATTCCTTTCGTAAATTTGGCACAGCCTCTAAACTTACAAGACATATAAAAATATATGTATATGGTTTGCATTTGCAAATGATTAATTCTCAAAAGAACAGTAACCATGAATTGTTGATACATTTTAATTTTTAGCCTTCCCAATACACCTAGTATTGATGAAGACACTTAATTTGTAGTTACCAATGGTACGGAGATGGTCCAAATATGTTTCGTAGAATTCGTGCATAAACTCTTAAAGAAAACATGCATGAGGTCATGCAAGATACAAAACATGACCTATCGTGTATCTACATTTGGCCATGCAAAAAGGAATTTATGTTTAAGGTCATCTGATTAGTAGAATTTAGGCCTTCTAATTTTTTTTAATTATCTAACTATAGCTAAGAAAAAAGTAAGAAAATATAAAGCTAATATAACCAAGTCTAGAAACAAGTCTAGAAGTCATGTGCCAACCCTAAGTATAGTTTCTTATAGACATGTATTGTGTTGTAAGAACATGTATATAGCTGTCTTTAAGAGTTTTACGTTGTCGTTACGTTTTTCGAGTACCTATTGTATATGACACAAAGAAATTGAGGATTTTTGGTTTTCTCCCGACTGGTTGGTAAGTTTTAAAATTGGACCATGAATCTTTGAAATCAATTTTGAATGGCCTCACTATGAAACCTGCGCCCTGTCCCCGTACTTTTGTGCATGTTTGCGTTAATGATGATTTATCACACTTACTACACTATAGGTCAGCCATCTTATCTCTATTTTGTAAGAGTTACCGTGGTCAATTGTACATGGAATAATGTCGTAATTTGGACCCACTTTTATTAAAAGTAAATATCACTTTCATCCGGGATCTTACATGAACAATGCAGTCAAAACACATCTCACACTGGGGTGACATTTTAGTGTTGGCTGCATACTTCTGTGCAGTATTGTTGGTTGGAGTATGGGTGTGTAAACCTTTCATTTACTGCTGGTGTTGGCTGCATACTTCTGCGCAGTATTGTTGATTGGAGTATTGGTGTGTAAACCTTTCATTTACTGCTGGTGTTGGCTGTATACTTCTGTGCAGTATTGTTGGTTGGAGTATGGGTGTGTAAACCTTTCATTTACTGCTGGTGTTGGCTGCATACTTCTGCGCAGTATTGTTGATTGGAGTATGGGTGTGTAAGCCTTTCATTTACTGCTGGTGTTGGCTGCATACTTCTGTGCAGTATTGTTGGTTGGAGTATGGGTGTGTAAACCTTTCATTTACTGCTGGTGTTGGCTGCATACTTCTGCGCAGTATTGTTGATTGGAGTATGGGTGTGTAAACCTTTCATTTACTGCTGGTGTTGGCTGCATACTCCTGCGCAGTATTGTTGGTTGGAGTATGAGTGTGTAATCCTTTCATTTACTGCTGGTGTTGGCTGCATACTCCTGTGCAGTATTGTTGGTTGGAGTATGAGTGTGTAATCCTTTCATTTACTGCTGATGTTGGCTGCATACTCCTGTGCAGTATTGTTGGTTGGAGTATGGGTGTGTAAACCTTTCATTTACTGCTGGTGTTGGCTGCATACTTCTGTGCAGTATTGTTGGTTGGAGTTTGGGTGTGTAAACCTTTCATTCACTGCCGGTGTTGGCTGCATACTTCTGTGCAGTATTGTTGGTTGGAGTTTGGGTGTGTAAACCTTTCATTTACTGCTTTCATTTCTCTCATTAATGGTGTATGCAAAATTGTACATTGTAACAATAATTTGCATGTAATAACATTTTTTTACAGCAAGGTGCTGCTTGCAAAGAAAATAATTATTATTAATTTATTAAAATATGATTTCCGTTAACTTCTTGGTATTATGAATGCCAGTCCGAAAGTAAAAGGTATGACGGATTCAAAGGAGGAGGATGCCTCCCTCAGTGGATGTATCTTGCTTGTTATATATTTTCTTTCGCAAAAGGAGGTCTTAATTGGGACGGGGGAGATATTGAGCTTCACTTCCCGAAGTATAACATAACTGTATTTGTTGTAAAGCAACATTTGTCTTTTTCATCTCTATAACGTAAAATGAAAATCATTGCCAAGGATTGGTACCCATTGGTCTGAACTAAACTTAAATAAGTAAAATGGATTAAGATAATCTTGATATTGTCATTATAGAGCTTGTGTCGTAAGCAAAGGGGCACGGTGCGAAGCTACTTTTTGGCTGGAGGGTCAATGTCATGGATTCCAGTAAGTGGTTCTCTTATTTGCTTTTAGTTATACAGCTCCAATTTTTATCAATTGTTAAGATAGTTTTATGCTGATATCAAAATTTTGTTCTTTGTAAAAAACAATATTGGTGTCAGTTGGAGAAGTCCTGATAACTGATATTCTAAGATGTTCATACCATGTATTTGTTTTCAAACAATCCACACATTTATTTTAAATTTAGCCACACATAATCAACTAGAAAAGTCATCTGTTGACATATAGGGGCCCCTAAGAAAGCCGGTAAAATTAATCTAACATATATATATATATTTATATTTCACAACGTTATGTCACCATATTTGCGTTGTGTTAAGGTCGGTTTCCCCCTTTTTAAGCAACATCGACAGCAATCATTGCATTGGCTTGACGGGCACATGCAGCGCAAGCAAACTTCATAATGTCTTTTACAAGATGCTTGTAAAAGAAGATCTCACATAACAGATTTAACCTTTAAAAACATTCGGTGTTTCTAGGTTGGGGCCTCGCTGTTTTCAAGCAACATAGGCAGTGAACATTTCATAGGCCTGGCGGGTACAGGAGCGGCCAGTGGATTTGCCATTGTTATTTACGAATGGCTGGTAAACGAAAATTATTTTTGAATTGTATAATATAACATTATTTCTTTTGTTCTGCGTATTTCGCCCAACATGCTTTTGTTGTTGGATTTGAAATACTGATTTAAGAAACTAAATCTTAACCCGCAAAGATCCATGATGCAATAATAAGAACAATGCTCTTTTTAATGACAGAAACACACATTGGATAAAAACAGAATACGGTTTGATTCCCAACACCTACACTTTTGATTGTTCAAACACCAATTTACCTGACGTAATTCAAAGTCTTCCTATTCCAGGCAATGCCGCTGCTGATTGTCCTCGGATGGATATTTGTGCCAGTGTATGTCTCAGCAGGGGTAAGTGTACTCCAAGCTTCTTATATCCCCCTTCGCTTACAATGATCCCATGGAGTCTTAGTTAAACACATAGTTTTCCAGATACGCTTGTTTGTTTTTAGTATGTGTCAGACCGATTCATTTTTTAAATTGATAGATCGAAATACGTTATAAAACAATATATAAACTCCGTAATATAGTTTTAATGGATAAGCATTTAGGTTACCAAAGGGCAGTAACTTATGACTATGTACTTAATGCAAAAAAAATAAAGTGGCAAGTCATGAAAGCCACGACTAGTGTTGGTCAAGTTTGCACATTTAAAAAAAAAATAATGCCCATATATCGTTATATGGTTAGAGCTCTGATGTAAGTGATTACACTTGCCCAAGGATACACTTCTAAGCTTCCGGTGTTCCATGTTCACGATCTAAAAGGATATGACCATGCGTTCCGGAGGCCAATGTATTCGTCTCTACCTCAGTATCAGTGTCCTGCTGTTGTACATTATCACAAAACTTGTAGAACGAGAAACAGTTGTATCTAATTCACTTAATCAATGTTTCAGGTTTACACGATGCCCGAGTACATGGCCAAGAGGTTCGGAGGCCAGAGGATAAGGCTCTATCTCAGTGTGTTGGCTATGGTGTTGTACATTCTCACAAAACTGGCGGTACGGATGCAAATTGTCATGCTGCTGTTTAGAATTCAATATCATATTGTTTTACGAAATATTTCATTATCGGATGCTAGGGTTGCATAGAGGTTAAATGTGTGATTTTTTTTTATCTCGTGACCACGACTTTTTCACGCTTCCGCAGGACTCAATTATCTAGTGACCACGACTTAGTTATATCGTGGCTTCGACTTACTATCTCGTTCCCACGACTAAATTATCTTGGTTGTAGCCACGACCTACTGAGTCACGAGATAGAGATAGAAAAAAGCACATATGTCACTTTATACTACTGTTGATAAAGTGCATTTGTGCAAGTTATAAACATCTGTAATGGATACTGGTTATATCGAAAGTACTACTTGCGACTGAAATGTTCCGATTTCCTTAGTTAATTTAATTGAATTAAATACATTATATTTACGCTAACCTTTTAAAGCAACTGAATGCTAAAAGAATCACGATCCATTCCGATTCCTGAATATAAATAAATAACATCTTTTTTGAGACTGCACGAGAAAGTTCCCCTGGTGAACCGACAACATCTCTGGTGAAAGGCGGACACCTTAACCGTTGCACATCTCTCATCCTATTTTCCTGATTCTTAAATGTATGTCTTCAATAACGTTTGCTAAATTTAGTAACATTTCAGGTGAGTATATTCGCGGGAGCTCTGTTTATTCAGCTATCCATGGGCTGGAACATGTACCTGTCAATAGCTGTTCTTCTGGTAGTTACAGGATTATTCACCATTCTAGGTAAGTTTCCTGTTATCTTTTACTTTATTTATATGGGGTGGAAAGATTAGAATTCAAAAGTACACGTGTTCTTATTTTTAATTACCTAAATTTACGACAGAGTGAAATGTCAACGATTAGATACCACTATTATTTAAACGGAGAGCAACCCAAGATTCCCCATACACTCCTTGAATAAAACTGTTATCTCTGTCTCCACATTCCTTTTTTGGTGTTTTTGTGACACACCTTTTTAAGCCTAAACATGCGTTTCGCTTATCATATCCACACTTAAAATGATCATGTCAATAATATATTTGACTATTTTAATAACTTTGTATCTTTTATTTGTCTATTTTAGGTGGCTTGTCTGCAGTTATCTATACAGACACCTTTCAAACAGTCGTTATGCTTATTGGTGCTTTAATTATGGCCGCCATAGGTAATCCTTCAAAGATTATTGCTTATTTCAAAACCCTTTTTGAGAAACAACTCTTAGCGCACGACACCTGAAAAACAAAAACAAAACACAATTTTGCTTGGTTTGACCTATTTAAAATATGACATAAATAAATGCATTCACTTAATATCAAAATATATACAGAAAACGTCGGTTTATTGATTTGCGTTACGCCAATGTTACATTTTGTCGCAACTCCAAGGTTTTAACAAAATTGGAGGCTACTCAAATCTTCAACCACTGTACATGAACGCCACAGCGTCATTGCGGAACGCCAACAACACGTGCGGCAATCCACGTGACGACGCGTTTCACGTGCTGCGAGACGCAGTGACTTCGGATATCCCGTGGTTAGGCACAGTCTTACACATGTTGTTTGGATCCATGTGGTACTTCTGTTGTGACCAGGTATAGTTTGATATTACATGTAGATACCTCGTTTTGGCCACCATTTTGAACCTCCACACGCATACGTTTTCACTCATACACATGAACTGTTTTCCCTTATTCATCGCTCTCATTCGGAACTCCTCGGCAATTTTTATCGAAAACAACCTCGGATGTATGCCGGGACATCAGCAGAAGTAGTTCGTAAATTTTGAATAATAGTATTAATGAAATGCAGTGTTTAGCTTGTATTTATTGATCAAAGTTTATATTGATTGCCAGTGAAGTGTTTTATGGCAAACATAATTAAGATTTCCAAGAGTTAAGTCATTAAGTTATAACTGCTAACTTTTAAATTACTACGCGATCTACTTGCAGCGGACTTAAACATACCGATTTCTGAGTATGTAAACCGTTCATATACATCCGAGGTTGTTTTCTAAAAAATGGCCGAGGAGTTCCGAATGTCAACGCTCTCCGGCCGCACGTAAAAGCCGATCCCTTGTTGCGCGAAGATGCAGCCAGTGTTTATTATGACAATATTCATTAAATTTCATCATATTGATTTGTCTACTTCCCATAATTCCAGGTGATAGTTCAGCGTTCTCTAGCAGCTCGTTCGCTGTCTCACGCAAAAGCTGGCTCTTTGTTGTGTGCCTATCTGAAGATACTGCCCATGTTCATCATGATCATGCCCGGTATGATATCTCGGATCCTGTACCCAGGTGTGTACAATGTACTTGTCGGTATTAATGTCTTCCTTATCGTACGCATCTTCCCA
The DNA here is from genome assembly GCF_026914265.1 of Mya arenaria. Taxonomy (NCBI): domain Eukaryota; kingdom Metazoa; phylum Mollusca; class Bivalvia; order Myida; family Myidae; genus Mya; species Mya arenaria. The sequence goes on from NC_069125.1 coordinate 30,864,628, forward strand.
CAGATTCAATTAGCACTACAGCCTTTCATGGGTTTGCTTTGTGGTCACTGAAGCCAGACAAGTGGGTTTTCTCTGGGTTCTCCGGTTTTCCCCACAGCACAAAGCCACTCTTTCGCGGAACATCGTACCAACGAGATTGACGTAGCGTAACATTTTTCACAATCGATGTTAAACATGACAATAAAGTTTTAAAGAATCATGCATGATGAAACAGAGCGTCATCGAGAATTCTTGGTATTTGACGATGTGATATTTAGAATTCAACTGTACAGTCTTTTGCAATGACAAACTTTAGTAATTTCTAGGTATAGGAAAAAAATAACTGTGAATGCTAATATATAAAACATTCACCTGTACCGAAAACTCGTGCGAACCACAAGTGAAGAAAATGGGAAATGTAACTAGGTACACGTAATTTTAAATGGAAAAGTATTTATACTCAAACATTTACACTTTCTATTCATACCAATGTATGAGAATTTCAGTACAAGGTACTTTTAAGAATATTGCCTTATAAAAGTAAACTATTATGACACAATATAAGTTTCTGTGATCTTAGTGGTTTTTGCTCAATGCGTAAAGATTCTATCAAACATATATCCTAGGACTGTCATTTGATGTGGATACATGGTGTGAAGGAAACACTCCTATTTTGAACTAATTTACGCAATTTGATCCGCACTGAAATGGCCTCAGTGATTCCGTTCAGTGCATAGATATCTGTATTGATTTATCAGTTTTATAGACCAATGAAAAAACTCGGTCAGTATCAATCAAAGATGATATTGAATATCGTCCAGGCAAACTGCTTTGCCATACACTAATGAATGTCTTTTAAATCTTCAACAAACGTATTTATGTGATTTTACAGACGAAATCGGATGTGTGCTGCCTGAGGAGTGCGAGCGCCACTGTGGTAACCCTGTCGGTTGCTCAAATATTGCCTACCCAAAACTTGTCCTGGAACTTTTGCCGGCTGGTAAGCTTGTCATGAACATTTCCCAGCATCTAGCATAATGACCAAACTTGCTTTAAGAGGGTGCAAATGTGCTTCCAGTTTTGTGTTTATTCAGGAAGCTATTTCACCCCCCATTGTTCACTTGCATGTGTTAGAGCATGTGGACGTAATGAAACTGATATTTGGTCCTGAGCAATACATGACCGCGTTTAAAATAGACTTTACCTTTATGTACCGTGCTCTTTTCGTCATTAACCTCTGGCTCCAACCTTTCATCCCGGACCCCAAGAATTAAAGGACCCCCTCACCATATATGACGCTTGTTTTGGGACTCCGCGGACTGCTAGTGGCGGTGATGAAGCATCTGGGCCTATCTCTAACCCCGTGTTCTCACTTTGTCTTCCACGTGTTTCAGGTTTTCGAGGACCACTGGTGGCACTGATGTTGTCAGCAATCATTTCCTACCTGACCTCTATATTTAACCTTTTCATTCTTTTCCTTGGATCTCTGGCATCGCTTCTGATATGTAGCTTTGCATGGGTGTGAGCCCTTGCCTGAATATATGTATATGTACATGTATGGCCAACAAGTGGCAATTATCTTATCAGCTATTATTATCCATGGCTTCCAATAATAGGGGAGGCTCTCAGTGTATCCCCTAAATGTTTCAGGTCTCCTTGGTTTCCAGTGATGTTATTAGACATAGTGTCCTCACTTACTTCAATATTGAACTCCGCTTCCACTGTCTGTACAGTGTGCGTATACCAAAACTATCGTCCAACCCGGTTACCACAGAGGAAACCTTTCACTTTATCTCCAACCTGTTTCAGGACTCCGTGGCCTGCTAGTGGCAGTTATGTTGTCAGCTATCATGTCCTCTCTGACCTCCATCTTCAACTCCGCATCCACCCTCTTTTCAATTGACATTTGGCCGCGCCTTCGAAAAGGAGCTTCACAGAGGGAACTGCTCATTGTCGGCAGGTGAGTAGCTTGAGCAGGACTGTATAATGCAACTTCTCGAGGGTCGTTGTACCGTTTTAACGAATTTTAATAATTCGCAGAGGTTCACAAATGGGTACACCTGTATTTACTGACAGTTCGCAAAGAGGTTCACAAAGAGGTGCACATGCACGTAGTAAATGGCAATTCGCAAAGATGTTCAAAAAGTTCTCGAGATAATAATTTCACACTTTTTCCCGAACGCGTGTTCCAAAATAAATAAACAATTGCTAGGTATTAAAATTTTCGCAAGTTGTAAAAATTGCAATGACAGTTGAAAGGCAATTTGATAAGGTGTGAAAAACCGTTAACCACTGTTAACGCATGACGTTTCTTCACACAGATTAAGCATTAAAACAGGTAGATGGAATAGACCCCAATCAACACCATTAAACGAACGTATATATGTACCATTTGTAATTTATTAGAGGACGAGTATCATTTTGTTTTAGAGTGCACATTATATACTGAACTCAAAGTTAGATATCTACCTAGATATTATAGACAACGTCCCAGTATGCATAAATTAATGGAACTTTTCAATATCGAAAATGAAGCTATTTTGAAAAATGTAAGTGTTTATATATTTAAAGCATTTGAATTAAGAAATACTACGTTGTATTCCATGTAATGTGTATATAGGTTTGTTGTAATTGTCGTCTATGAAGTACACAGTATTAGTGCACCTCTCTATATCTGCATAATTATGTATTTATTATTATGATTTATTTATATCATTATATTTCATAAATTGTGTTTATTGTGTTATTGCTGCTTTTGTCGCCATTGTATATGTACATATGTTTTGCCAGATGGGTCTATGACCTTCTTGGAAATATATGTTCTGTTCTGTTCTGTTCTGTTCATGACCGATATTAGTTGATATGGGCATTTTAGAAGATAATTATGAGAAGTTTATGACGAGAAGAATTGTGAGAAATGTAAATGAGTAATAAAATATTAATAAACACTACCATATCAATCCAATATCGGAATCTCTGAAAATAATTCCTTCTTGTCACTTTGCTTTGCAATATGGCAATTTTGTAAAAATAAAAATTTCTATGTATTCATTTATTGATATTTCTTTTACATTTTATTTTTAAGATGAGGTAGAATAACATATTATTTTCAATTATTTACATACTTTATAGATAATATGTATGCTCAAAACGGTTTGTTTGACTTGACAAAGTATTTCAATATACAGGCAGCGTTTTGGTCGCTAGTGATTGGCCACGTATGCGGAGTGACCCGGATGGTAATGGATTTTTCCTTGGAGGCCCCCGAGTGTGGAGAACCTGAAACGCGACCCGCCATCCTCTACAAGGTCAACTTCACATATTTCGGCGTCATCTCCTTTACTGTAACTAGTATCAGCATCCTCGTTATCAGTTTCTTCACGATGCCAAGCGATAAGATTAGTGTAAGGCTCTTAGAGTTTATACAGTCGTTATAGTTGCTCATACAGTCGAACCCCGTTGGCTCAACCTCGCTTTGCTCGAATTCCTCATGGACTCGAACAGGATGTAAAGGACCGATGTTTTATACTGAAGGTAAGCATTCCCGCTTGGCTCGAAATTTCCGATGGTCGATGTATTTTCGCCGGTCCCTGGGAGTTCGTGCCAACGGGGTTCGATTGTATGTGGTTTCTTGTACCTGATGATTGAGCTTTAATTAAAAAGGGTAGAATTTATACCGTCTTAATCATCCATTAACTACAAAATACACTCCTGAAGGGTGAAAGTTTCGGAAAGTGCAAACTACACCCCAAACATGGAAATATAAGTCCTAAACAGATCTTCAAATAATTGTTTCCATGCCTAATATTATTCCAGCAACAACTTGGAATTCTACTGAAAGTTAATCTTCTTAAGGCATATACTGTAACATTTCTCATGTTTATAGGGCTTAACATGGTGGACTAGAAATGATGTTCAGCACCACGAGGAACATACACCTTCACCAACTAAAGGTATCCAGAATGTATGGTGTTTATTTGAAGTATGTGTTGATAAAACAATGCCCGGTACATATTCATGGCCATATTGGCATTACAACGTCATATTAATAACGCGTACACTATAGTAATATCTATATTGAACTTTGTATTCCACTTTTTCAATAAAATAATGATAATGATAATAACGATAGAAATGGTCCGCCAATTTTCAAGCATATAACTCTAGGATCCAAGCAAATTCTCCTCATTTTTTTTAAATAAATGGTATATCATTGAATGCAATTAATGGAGTGATTCTGCATTTGTCAATACATATATATACTTTTTATAACACTTTTATCTTTAAGCTGCATAGATATTGCACGCACTTAAATTTTTGCAGAAAACGACGAAGGTGTAACGCAATCGGACCAACACTTCGATGATGACGTCACTAGAAAGAGTAGCTCCGAAAATGACGGCACAAGAAGCCGTGTTGTCGTCATAATGTACAAACTGTGTGGAATTCCTCTTAAGGCGTCGTCGACTTTGGATGATTCCAAAGAATTTCTATATAAGGAGACGTTTATGAAAGAAGACCCTTTATGGAAAAATATTATAAATATTAACGCAATGATAGGATGTCTGGTGATTGCGTTTCTTATGGGATATTTTCACTGAATAAAACAATTACACTTTATTCATTAGACTCGTTTTATGCTTAATAGTTTTATCTTTACCTTTTAATTTTTAGAGAACAACTTAATTGTGTATGCAATTATGAGAGAACAATATAATCACATGTACAATTCTTAGATAAAATCTTAATTATAAATACAACTCTGAGAGAACAACATAATCCTATGAACAATTTTAAGAGAAAACCATAATCATGAATAACATTCATATCGAGAGAAAACGATATCATAAATCCAGTTTTGAGAGAACAACATACTAATATATTCAAAAGTTTTCGTAAATTTTTGTCTTTGTTTTTTTGTTAATAGATCCAGTCGAATAGATTTCATGTGGGAATATTTTCAGATTGTACCAAGTAGCAGGAATATTTTAGCCATCAATATAATAAACATGCATTTGACCTAAAGCCAGTATAGGAGCCACAAATGAATATTTGGAAAGTGTCGTTCATGATACGAGATCCTGTAATATAATAAATCTTTATTAAAATAAGATGCTCTGTAATCACGACATTGCGCTAGCGAACGCAATAGTCTGATTTTAATGAGATTTGAGAATTACTTAGCCTATAGTATAACCTCTACTACAGGGGCGCATCCATAATTTTATGTTAGAGGGGGCGTATCTTAGGGGCGAAAGTTTTTGACGTGCGCCCCTCCATCAGGACCGAAATTAATATGGCTTAAAACGTCCCCCCACGAACATTTTAATAATTTCTAGCCCGAAAAGGTAAACTTTGGACCAAGTATATTCCTTTTTGCTCCTATATTTAAATTAAAAGTATACATGGACAATTTCAATATATATATATATATATATATATATTATTTTTTTTTTTTGGGGGGGGGGGGGCGGTTGCACCACCCTCTCCTGGATCGGCTAGTGTACTATGGAAACATTCCAATTCCCTGTTCTTTGCAGTTGTGCCGCTCAAATGTATTCATAATTATCCTTATGTAGGTCATAAACCAATATAGTGAGTTTCAGTCTTATCTTTATTTTGTAAACATTACAGTTGGTAATTGTACATGGATTTATAACTTTCAAAAGTGAATATCACCTATATGAACAATGCAGTCGAAGCGCATCTCCCACTGGGGTGACATTCTGGTATTGGCTGCCTACTTCTGTGCAGTATTGTTGGTTGGAGTTTGGGTGTGTAGACCTTTCATTTACTGCTTTTCCTCGGCTAAACAAAATCTGCTCGAAACATAGCTCCAGCAAGGACGGTGCTTTTATCGTTAAAGGGAGGTGTGCGTCTTCCGATAGTCGAGGCGTTTATTTATTTTGATAAAAAATGTAGGTATTGTGACCGTCGGTGCGTGCTGAAGATTTGCGCCGAGCAGTTATGGTTTTGGTACGCCGGCTTCTGTCAGTTGAGAATTTCGAATGCCAAGGCTTGATGCAATGTATTGAACTACTGAAGCAAATTGGATAAGGATTCCGTTTACATCCAACCCTCGCCCCAGAACCATGGTTCAAGGGATATGGGAAACGAAATAAAGTTACCTTTCAACTTATTATTGCTTTCAGTCGATTTGTTGGCTATCACAACTCGGGACCAAAATTCAAATGAAAGTAACTGACTATTATATGACCAAACAGACCAATATTGAAAAGAAATGATGAGAAATAAAACAAGCAAGTGCTTTTTTCAATAGCTTTTATTATTTATAAATTTCCCGTCAAAATCATGCGGTATTTGAATATCAGTAAAAACAATAATCGGTATCCCGGATTCTAGTAAGAGTGACACCTTCGAAGATTATAGTTTGTGCTTTCCCGCAAACAAATGGTTTAATGTAACCCCACTCGATCAAATAGAGCTTCATTTTCCGATGCATATTGTTTTGTTATGAAAGAAAAAAGGCGTCTTTTTTACCTTTCCCTTAATTATGTCGAACGAACATCGATGCCACGGATTATTTCATATCTTAAATGCCTTACCAAGTCATGATGTTGTCTTTACAGAGCTTGTGTCGTAAGCACAGGGGCACGGTCCGAAGCTACTTCTTGGCTGGAAGGTCTATGTCATGGATTCCAGTAAGTGCACTGTTCCCCTTCTGGTTTGTTTTTAGTTTATCCGATTTATTATACTTCTTTGTAAAGATCGCTATGGCCTTGGTGACGTCGTGTTGACGTCAGCATTTAATAGCTTTCAATGTTGTACCGTGGAATGTCACGTGATCTAAATGGACCAGCCAACTTTATTATTGTAAAATAAAGCTATAAGATACATTTGATAAAAAAACAACCTTCCTGACAATTGTTTAATACATTTCAAGAAAAAACACACACCAAGATATAGAAAATCCGTACGTCTTATACCGTTATTACAAACATTTGGACACATTTATTGGGTATTTAATAACTTGGCCCCAAACTCATAGGCTATGAGTTCTTATAGCTTGGTTTCCAAACCTTAGGACCCGATTCATCAAAGCTCAGAAACAAGTTTCGGAGGATTTTTTTTACGATTTTGACATTTTTTCTATGCGTCTTTTAACCAAAAACATAGATTAAAAGTTTTTTCCTCGGACTTTTCACAGATTTTTTTCCATGCGTCTAAAAAAAACCTAGCGTCTTATACCCAGTCATTTACGGTACTTATTTTAAATAATCTGATTTTTGATAAATGGGTGAACTTGAAAACTCAATGACAATCTGGAATTTACTTTCGGTTTTATGGCATGTTTGTTATTGCGACCAATGCATTTTTTGTTTATCAAACTTGGGGTTAAAATATCAAAAAGGTTAAGTGACGTCATTTGAATAGTCTAGGTACCAGTCTAGATATTCATGCCCGGGATGGCCAAAGAATTACGATTGAGAAAGTTGAGAAAATTAGAGGTTGTCCGCACCAATATTGTTTGGCTATTTTGTCATGTGATGATTCCGTTTTAGTCCAAATATCCGTGTTTATTCGGAATGTTTACAAAAATATAAATGGCGTATAATATAGGTTGATAAAAAAAAATCTTATTTGAATGCATTTTCATGATGAACTCATATGACTTTAATGATAAAACCCCAAAAAGCATATGATTTAGGTACAGATAAAAATATTATAAGCCTTTATCAATATTAATATCGCTAATATGTTTTTATCTGTATCTAAACCATATGCATTATGTTTTGATCATTTAAGTCAAATGAGTTAAACGTGATAGGGCATTCAAAATGGCATAAACCTATAGTGTGCGCCTTAAACAATTAATAAATATGTTTGTGATTTGCGTTTGACGATGTATGTCTGTTAGATCTTTAATCAAGCCCATGGTAGCTGCACGGCTGCTCCCTGTAGTGTTTTTCTATTGAACACTTTATGCGTTATCTTGTTGTGTTTACTAAAAAACAACATGAATTGGAGCATTCGGAGCTCCTCGGTCATTTTTATCGAAAACAACCTCGGATGTATACCGGTACATTAGTAGAAGAAGTTCGTAAGATTTTGAATTATATCATAAATTGAGTGTAATGTTTTAGCTTGTATTAATTGATCTAAGTTTAAATTGATTGCCAGTAAAGTATACAATTGCAAACATAATTAAGATTCTCAAAAGTTAAGTCATTAAGTTTAACTGCTAAATTAAATTACTACGCGTTGGAACTCCGGTGCGAAAAAAATAATCAAGCGAGGATCTACCCCGAACTTTTTTAAATAAAGCATCGAAAAGACAAAGCATTCTTTCTTAAAAAAAATATATATATATATATATATATCCATTCCGACACGATACATTTGTTAAGTGCGTAAAATTATCAAAATATCTCGTCACTTGTTCTCACGAATAGTAATAAAAAGGGTTAACCGGACGTAGATTAGTATATGCCCTCTCACCGGTCCGTGCCTCTCTTAAATGTCATACCGTGTAACAAAATATGAATAGATTTAACCTTTCTCTTACGAAAATGTGACCTCTATAATGAAGTAGACGTATGCGATTAAAGTTTTCTTTATAACAGAAACAGAATATTAACAACAACAAATGTCCACACACTTTGAGTTTATTATTTATCTACTCTCATGGACAGCATGCAATATATTGTCCGGTACACTTATGCTGAAGTTGTGCATCCGAAAGTCATTTTAGGGTCTAGACACCAGATTGTCCCCAAATCGGCAAATACAGTATTTTCTCAAAACAAGCCTAAAATTGTCAATGCGAGGTAGTAAGATGCCGATAAAACATCCTTTTACATAATTAAAAGAATAATCGGAACTATCATGTTGCTGTCAAATCTGCGTCCCTGTTTAAAAACAGCTAATAAGGGTTTCCCAGTATAAATATGTTTAAGCGGTGTGATACATTAGTAAGTTAGATTCAATGCGTTGTACTCAACGATACCATTTTAATGCAAGTTTTTTTTTATAATTTTCATTTTTTGCAATTGTATCATCTGGTGTCTAGTCCCTTTAAAGTGTTAAAAACGGGTAAATATACAAATAAATTAATTAAGTGCATAATAGTACAAACTACAAATATATATATATATATATATATATATATATATATATATATCGTTTATACATTCAAACAAGTTCACTTTATTCTCATAATCATAAAAATTATCATTTAAGTTTGTTTGTTTTTCATCAAAACGTTTTTAAGAAATATATACAGTATCTCAATATCTTCTTCCTAATATGACATGATATTTTTGATTTAGTAGATATTAATTCATCATTTTTTTTATCATTTTCTTCGTAAGGAATGGCCTGTACTGTCAAAACGTAGCGTTATTATTTCTCGCATTTGTTCCACTTCCCACTTCGAATCTTGTATCCGGTCCAGCACCAGTTGTAGCTATAGCCGTATTTTTTACATGGGAATCCAGGCTGACAGCATCTGCCATAGTGCAGATACTCATCAACGTAACACCAATAGTAATCTGTTCGGGAGTTTACATCAAGGTGGAGACCGCATGGACTCGTTGGCAGGCAATTCATGTTATGCACGGTCTTGGTACCGGGGTTTCCGCAGTATTGCCATGTACTTCCGGAGTGACACCAGTAGTAGTTTTCTCCTCGTCGTGCGCATGCGTCTGTACAGCAGTAGTCCCACTTTTTCTTGCCGTTAACTGTGTAACACCACTTATAGGATTCTCCATAGAAGTCACAAGGTGTGTCTTCGCGGCAAATAGAACTTCCAGCCGTCATATAAATTTGATTGTGTTCAGAGCAAATGGTGCCTTGCATTCTACGGTCTGTACAAAGGCTAACTTCTTGAGGATAAATGCTTAATTCGTCCAGCCTTTGCAACATTCCCGTAAATGTTGATGGACTGTAGGGATTTAACGGTTTTGACATTGGAAGGTTGGAACATTCGGTAAGACATTGGTTCATGTTGTCAACAAACACTTCTTTCGGGTTGCAGGTGCAAGCATTTCCCAAAGTTGACGCGATCATTTCCTGTGCGCAGTTCTTTAAGTTCTTATTTCTACAATATGCCATGAACCTATTGACGTAATCTACAGTCATTCGTTCTTTGTAACTTTCTTGACAACAGCAGCATACGGATGTTTTCAGAAGACAGCTATATAAGCAGCCTTGCAGAGTTTCGGTTCCCAAACATTTCCCCATGCACTGTTTTTCAGTGATTGGTTGCTCCATTTCAATCTCAGTTGTAGCCTTGTCACTTGCTTCAATTAAAGACCTCTTTGAAATGTTGAATACTGCGTCGATGTTTGAGGGCTGCGGGGAATAACATTGATGCGTTAGGACGCGAATGCCAGCGTTACGAAGTCGTTCTCGAGTGTTGGCGTTGCGTTCCTCAGATATGTAAGAAAGAAAATGGCCCTCAGTTGTGTGCGCAACGACCCTATGCGGAACGCGAACATACGGCTCAGAATTAAAGTAGTTTAAGATCAGATCCACGCACTGTTCACAGGGCATTATCCAGGAGTAGTGCAGCATCAGCGTCGGTGTCTGGTTGAACCGGTTGATATAGTTGTTCCAGAGTCTTTGAATGTGCCCCAATGAGATTTCCTCAGCATTAATCACGTCTTGAAGCTGTGGTATGTAGCCAGGCCGTGAAACTACATAGTTTCCGAAGTCGGAAGGATTGCTTGGAGAGAATGGATGATTGTTGTCTGTGACAGGTCGATAGACATTCGTGCCGACGTGTGGATAAACATACATATTCAGATTATGGTTTTCCGGGTTGCCCAAGAAAATAACTCCGAATTGAGCTCGGTCGCATGACGGCTGGTGATGGAACAAATCAATGACATTCTGTACTAAAGTTGTCCAGAACTCGCCGGTGAATTCGTCGTCGCCAAGAGGTTTTAATTCTAATGGTTCTTCTGCCAAGGATACTTTGAAAAGTATCAAAAACACGACTTGGGGCCCCAGTAGCACCATTTTGTCTACAATATGATAAAACATAGATGTTAGTACAATCGTGTTATGAGTGTATACGCATTAAGAGGACAACAAGGTTAAATGTCCATTATGTTTTAACTTTTAACGTATCCTATGTTTAATAATGTGGCCATATCATTTTGGTATCAATTTTTAAGGGGGTTGATGTATAGAGAAAGAAAATGTTCAACATATTCTGAAGCACATTAACAAATACGCAATTTTTACCTAGAAAGATTGCAAAATTGGTAATTGTACGTCCGATTACAGTTAACATAAAGAACACAAAGACGAACTCCCATAACTTTATCTGTTATAAATTTTCGGTCATTTATTTTTGATAATGGCAATCAGTGACAATACCATTTTATGTGATACTAGGCATACATTATTCATTCATTCGGAACTCCTCGGCCATTTTTTATCGAAAACAACCTCGTATTTTTTTTAATTATATCATTAATGAAACATAGTGTTTTAGAGTTGTATTTATTGATCTAAGTACAAATTCATTGCCAGTGAAGTAAATTATTGCAAACATAATTAAGATTCCCAAGAGTTACGTCATAAAGTTTAACTGCTAAATAAAATTACTACGCGGTCTACTTGCAGCGAACTTAAACGTACCGCTTTTTCAGTATGTAAACCGTCCAAATACATCCGAGGTTGTTTTCGATAAAATGGCCGTGGAGCTCCGAATGTTATTAATTAAAACTACCGACAATTGCTTAATAAATTGACAAGGCTATTTGTACAACATATACCTTAAGTACGTGTTAACATTTAATACATTTAGGATACAATCTACATTTTACATTGACAATGTGTCAGCCAATGAGGTTGTGTTCTAAGTCAATTAGATGACATGAAGTGAAATCTGAATCTACGCTCATTCCGCTCATTCTTAATCATTAAGATTTTACTTCATGTCATCTAATTTCTACGAAAAAACACACATTTATTCAAAGCAATAAATAATATAATTACAAAAGTACTTACTTGTAATGCAAGCCTTAGTCCGTCATTGCATCCGTCAAGGATCGACGTCTCTCTTTGAGTAAAGTAAATATGAAGACTTAAAGGATGTCCGCGATGCAATCGTTGCACTTAGGAAATTCGAAAATGGAATCGAGGGATGTCCGCGATGCAATCGTTGCACTTTGGAAGTTTGAAGATGGAATCGAGTTCCGAAGGTCCTAGAAAATTTAAATATCCGCATATGAACTTAACTTATCACAGGAAGCACATTATATTCAAACTAAGAGATAAGCATGAGCGTTCATATATTATTGAAATCATTCACTATATTGGTCAGTTATTAATAACAAGTAATCCGATTAGCTACATTGTTTTTAGATTCAATTAAGACAATTATTGAATAACAGCCAATATAATTTTAGTATTAATTCAAGGGGTTTGATGTGTAGCGAAAGAGCATGTAAAACATATATACCGAAACGGATTAACAAACACTCATTTTTTTACCGCAAAGAAAAATTTTCATAACATACAAAATCGTCCTAGTATACTTTTTATGTCAAAATCGGAGAAAAATGTGATAAAAAACGCAAAAAGCGCACCGTTTCGGACTAGAAATTGTTAAAATGTTCAAGGGGGTGTGACCATCCCCCACGCCCACGCGCACGCCAACACTTTACACCATTTAATTACGATCCAGAAATTTCGATTCTGGTGGATAGGTGAATGTCAAGAGGTTGTGATCCTAAGTTTTGCCCCTCTTAATTCAATTTCTGGATCCGCTCCTAATTAGTAACGGAACAAATGAAGCTGACAAACCCAACAATTGTAATAGACTTGTGAAGGCCATTTCAGATTTACCAATACATGCACTGTCAGTGAAAGCTGTATTTCATATTAATATATAAATATACATATATAGGAAGGATCTCAAATCAGTATCGAATTTATCAAACGAGTTCATTTTAAAACGATAAAGCGAGTCTCTGCCAAGTTCTTATCGTTTTTTAATGACGAGTTTATTAGATTTGATAAACAATAAATAAACACGAATTTTTAGATTATATTTATAGCGTAACTCATTTAACAAACATACATTGTAATTGTAAAATAAAATGATACAAAATGTTTGATAATAAACAACCTTTATGAACTAACATTTGTATAAACTGATTATTAAGGAAAAGAAACAACACCAATTAAACGTACCGTACAAATTGAGCCTCGTTATTTTCGAGCCACATCGGCAGCAAGCATTGCATATGAGTTGTCAGCCTGTGAACTTTGCCATTGTCATTGTATACATTTTTTTTTAAATTCTAGGTTGGGGCCTCGTTGTTTTCGAGTAATATAGGCAGCGAACACTTCATAGGACTGGCGGGTACAGGGGCGGCCAGCGGACTAGCCATTGTGATGTACGAATGGCTGGTAAACAATAAATTATCTTTGCATTCTATTACATTCCATCCGTTGTCTAGTATGTTGTTGTTGTTGTTGTTGTTGTTGTTGTTTATTTGAAGCACTGAGAACGAAATGCCACGATCCATGATGCAACCATAACTTGTTTCTCTGATAAATGACAGAAACATACATTATATAAAGTTCAAATACGGTTTGACTTCCCAACACCTTAAACATAAGATAGTCTAAAATCCAATCTACTTACCACAGTGTGTGTATACCACGTGATTAATTACGTCATAAATACTTCGTCGGAAGGCAATATTTTGCTTCGTATGATGACTTAAATCAAAGATAAACTTTTCGTTTTCTTCCCCATTTTAAATGAAACTAAGGGCAGTCTATGCTTTTATTGCCAGAGTTTGACTAGGTTATTAGTTTCCTCAAACACTTCGACAATCCTGTTTCCGAAATAATGTTTTTACAGTGCTCCATCAGGCGGCGGTCTTGTGAAAAGGTTTGTCGAAGTGCATTAAGAACCTAAACTCTCAATCAAACTCTAGTTAAAGATCAAAGGCGAAGCTGTGTAAGCGGCATAGACTGCGCTTTGTTTCATTTAATATGGTGAATAAATAGTAAAGTTATGTCTGTTTAAAGTCTTCATTTAATACAAAATATTGCCTTCCAACGTAGCATTTATGACGTAATTTATCACGTGGTATACAGACGCTGTACCATATTCCCAAATGGAATCTATCTATTCCAGGCAATGCCGCTGTTGATCGTCCTCGGATGGATATTTGTACCAGTATACGTCGCCGCAGGGGTTAGTCTCGCCAAAGCTTCTTAGACAACCTTCGCTTACAATGTATCCAGGGATTCTAAGACAAATCAAATCCATCGAAAACCTCAGCAGCCTTGTGTCTTTATATCAGACACGATCGCTTTCTTTCTTTAAATATTTGAAACTACATATATCACGTTTTTAAAATTTATTTCAGACAATGTACCGCTATTTGGTTAGCTGTATTTTAGTGATTTCCAGCGTAATCCTATTTCGTAGTTGACCATTGCTACATACTCCGCTCCAGGTGTACACAATGCCAGAGTATATGACCAAGAGGTTCGGAGGCCAGAGGATACGTCTATACCTCAGCATACTTGCCATGGTGCTGTACATTGTCACCAAACTTGCGGTACGGGTAGCAGTTGTAATGTTGTTTAAAATTTATTGTTGTTTATTGCACTTTTGATAATCAGTCTTTAAAGCTTCACTCTCACAAATCTATTCTGTTGCCTTTAAATGAGCTAAGTTGTGTTTGGCAAAAATGCATAAAAACCAGTAATATACATCCACATTCATCAAAAGTTTGATAATGATAAACCTAATTCATAGATCATCACTCTGGTGAACGAGAATGGTGATATAAGACTGCTGTTAAAAAATCAGATCGCAGGTTTTCACATTTATGTTCAAAAATTGATATTATGCATTTTTTTTCTTATAGCGGTAGTAACGCTTTAAGCCATTAAACATCAATTTTCAAACAAGAATATGAAAAACTGCGATCTGATCTTTCAGCAGTCTTATATCATTGGTTATCAGGTATTTACGCAAAAATTGGCTCTTTTCAAAACCAAAAAAAGTAAGTTGTCGAAACGATAAAACTGGGAGAGTGCGGCTTTAATACTCTCTATACAAAATACAAAGAATACATTTACACTGACTATATCGCACAAGTACTACATGGGGAATCATGGTAACATTGAGTTTGAATTAGATTGAGAACACCTCCATTTCCCTAGTAATCTATTCTAAATTAAGTATACTTTCAGGTTAGTATATTCGCCGGAGCCCTGTTTATTCAGCTGTCCATGGGCTGGAACATGTACTTGTCAATAGCCGTTCTGCTTGTCGTTACAGGATTATTTACCATTCTAGGTAAGTGCTTTTTATTGAAGAAAGATTCAACCGCCCCACCATCCCAGTTTTGTAACACATTCATTTATAATTATAGCAGTCCTTTAAATAAGGGCCAATTTTATTGGTTTGGGCTGATGGGCTTGTGTCTGTTGCTACTACTGTATTGTATCTTTAATTTGTTTATTGTAGGTGGTTTGGCTGCAGTCATCTACACAGACACCTTTCAAACAGCCGTTATGCTCATTGGTGCTTTAATTATGACAGTGATGGGTAACTCTTTTAATATACTTACCTGCATTATTACTTAGTGTTAACTTAAAGGTGCACACTCACAGGTATACCATTTTTACAACTTATTTCTTTTTTGTCCTGAATAAAAGCAAAATTTTGCGTAAATATCTGCAAACCAAAGATATAAGACTGCTTACAAAAAATCAGATATTATTTTTGTCAGCAGTCTTTTATAACTGGTTTCCATAGATTTTCGCCAAAATTGGATCGTTCCAAGACAAAAAAAAATAAAAAAAAGTTTTCAAAACTTTTAATCTGTGAGGATGCAGCTTTAAGAAATAACGCAAGGCACTTAGTATTATATACAGCCCTTGAATACATTTCAGCCGGCATATTAAGTCTCCGGAAGCAGAAAAGATATGTTCCAAATGCCATGCTTTAATTTTGGCTTGTTTTTGTGAAGCCAGTGTTTCTTGTATAATTATATGTTTTCACACAAAGAAGTATGCAAGGAATGAGTTATCGGACAGGACAATACAATACAGGCGATATCAGTTAGTAGATTTGATTTACCCTCCTACGCACAGGGTACAGAAGAAAAAACAGCTTTCTATAATATATGTATACATATAATTTATGCTTATCAAATGTTGCTCTACCTGAGCCGACCACGATGCGCAAGAGTGTTTACTTTAATGTAACATTCTGTCGTAAACTCCAAGGTTTCAACAAAATTGGAGGCTACTCAAATCTTCAACCACTGTACATGAACGCCACAGCGTCATTGCGGAACGCCAACAACACGTGCGGTATGCCGCGCGACGACGCTTTTCACGTGCTACGGGACGCTGTGACATCAGATACCCCGTGGTTGGGCACCATACCGCACATATTGTTTGGATGCATGTGGTACTTCTGTTGTGATCAGGAAAGAGAATTTCTTCATCGCCTATGTTGACTGCATTTGCAGCCAATATATATATATTAAACATTAAAACTGCGGTCGTTCGAACGAGCGCACGTTCGAGTACCGGCGTTCCCTCGAGGTCGGAGCTTGGTCCCGAACATTTTTCCTTCTATTTTCATATAAAGTATACCTACGCTGCATCGAAACCTAATTATGTTGAGGAGTCGAGCAATATATATTAACGCATGACCGATATTAGTTGATATGGGCATTTCAGAACATAATTATGAGAAGTTAATTGTGAGAAATGTAAATGAGTAATAAAAATATGAATAAACACTACCATATCGATCCAAAATCGGAATCTCATAAAATAATTCATTTTCGTCACTTTGATTTGCAATATGGCAATTTTGTAAAAATAAAAAAAATCTATTTATTCATTTATTGATATTTCTTTTACATTTTATATTAAGTATACATATAGTATACGACAGCCTTTGAACATATCAGCGATTTCCACAACGCAACACATAATCGGTGTCTTAGAAAACAGACGACTTCAAACTTAAAATACACTGAATTATATGTCATAACAAACTGGAGAATTGAAATCGGGTTGTTCGAAACATCGGTTCCTTCGAGGTTTAGGGTCGGTCCCCGGCGACCTTGAGCGATCGCAGTTTTACTGTACATGTCCTCGTATTGGTCTTGAACATTAAGCTGTCAAACTGATAATTTTAAATTAAATATAATTCTAAATCCGGTTTGAATTTCGATCATATTTTTAAAACATCAGTCCATACACGACAGTATATCTAAAAGCATTTTGAACAATGACTCCTTCAGATTCATTTAAACTTTATTTATAGTAATAATAAGTAATGAGAAGCGAACACTGTAAAGTCAGTTTTCACTCTATACGTGTACCATATTGGAATGGCTTCTTCATGTTCGTTCATTATTATTCTCATATCAAAAAGGTAACCATGCAGTAGGTTGAACCGTATCTTAAGTAGCGTGTTGATAAATTACAACGGTATTACATAAAAAGATAAGCTTCTTTCTGAATACTGTCAATGAGAATATGGTACAAAATAGTTTGTGACTGAAGTATACATTCGCGCACCTCCGTTGTACAATTCAATATGTCGAGTAAAGAGTGCTATAACAATAGTGACTTAGTCACTGCTATTACACTTCCTTTTATCTAAATACAGGTCATAGTCCAACGGTCCTTGGCGGCTCGTTCGCTACCCCACGCTAAGGCCGGTTCATTGGTGTCCGGCTATCTGAAGATACTGCCCATGTTCATCATGATCATGCCCGGTATGATATCTCGAATCCTGTACCCAGGTGTGTACAATGTCGTATTTTGCTTTGTTCTGAAGTTTCCGTTTAAGGTCCTGGGATCATTAGTCTCCGGCATCCACTGACCGTCATTACGTTCCAAGGCGGCAGTGTGTTTAGTTTATACTGCGGGTCCCGGCGTGAGCACATTGAAGGGTCCCAGAGTGACAGTTCAACCTCCGCACACCTATCCTGGGCAGACTATCAGGCGGTTAACAAGTACTAGGTGCCTTCCCCTCTGCAAGGAACTGACAACTTCTGTACATGCCAGGCATGGCAGTAGTACAGTGCGAATGGTCGTAGAAAGGATTTCATAACCAATCACAACAGGAGTGACCTGGTCCGCCCGGTTGCCCGATTCACCGTCCAATTGAGCTAACCGGGCGGATTTGCGTTCAAAGGCGGTAACCTCAAAACTTATAAACGGCATCTTAATTGAAATGAAATTTGGTGACCCTTTGTGTCTTGTTGAAGCTCAAAGTTAATTTTGATTCTGGACTACGCTTTAGTTTCTTTGTACTTATAAGAGTTTCCACTAGTGGATCCAAGGGCACACGGCGCCCCCACCCCCCCCCCCCCCTCCTAAAATCATCCAAGTTCACGTTATATGTTAATATCGTGGAAAAAAAGTCGTAAATGCGCTCAAAATGCACCATGTTGGACTTAAAATATTGACATATTCTGATGGGAGTACCCTTGAATCCCCTGTCAACAATTTGAACTATTTAAATTTCGGATCTGAAAGAAAGGCAAATGTCAAAAGGTTGGGACCCGAAGTTACGCACCCTGTAACGTCAATTCCTGGTTCCGCCCCTGGCTTCTACCTACTTATTAAACTGTTCTTGTTTGTAAGCACATCATGATAAAACAGAATGTCATCGATTAGTTTGGTTTTCTGACGATATTCAGTAGTACAGCCTTTTCCAAAGACAACATAGACATGTCAGTACAAAAACAGAACAACAGGAACAGGACTATTCGCCATTATAGCACATCATGAACTATTCTGGGCAATTGTTCTTGTCGTGTACCAAAGATTGTTTTAATATAATTTATTTTAAATCGTTCACAAACATAGATTAATATCTTTTTACAGACGAAATCGGATGTGTTCTGCCTGAGGAGTGCGAGCGCCACTGTGGTAACCCTGTCGGTTGCTCGAATATTGCTTACCCAAAACTTGTACTAGAACTTTTGCCAGCCGGTAAGTTTCACAGGGTAATTAATAAGCTGAGTCAATCTGTAAGGTATATCAAGTTGTTGTTTCTGTTTTGTTTTTAATCAGAACATACCAAACGCGGCGCTTCAATTAACCAGCTTAGACACCTTTATGAGACATATGTAAGGCCTTTTTAAAAAAGAAGGAAGGAAGGAGGAAGGCTTGCGCTGTCTTCTAGGATTTAACGTAATCCTTTGACAGAATGTGGCGCGTTTGACTTTCTGCAAACGCTTGTTTATGTAGTGATTGTACGATATTTAGCTTTGTTTCCTTGTATGGTCTCAGCTCTCCGACCTAAATAAACAGAAGCGTCTTATTACTTCAACCCATTCAGCTAGAAAATAGATACATGTCGGCGTTTCACAGAGTTCTAATATCGGCCCTCGTTTATTTCTTATTTATGTTAAGTACAACCGTTTTAAATTTTGTATCCTTCAAACAGGGACACATTACACAAATTAATATGGCCAAAGTCGCAGTTACTAGTAGTATTTGTTTACGCTGCCAAAACGAACTCAAACACGCAGCAGACGAGATCATGAACTTCATTTCATAGTCTTTTGTTTCTAAATGACAAATTAACACCTACTGTAAAAAAATCAGGACTCCGTGGGCTGCTAGTGGCGGTGATGCTGTCAGCTATCATGTCCTCAATGACATCAATCTTTAACTCCGCATCCACATTATTCGCCATGGATCTTTGGCCACGCATCCGACATGGAGCTTCACAGAGGGAACTGCTCATCGTCGGCAGGTGAGGAGCTTTGGAAAATCTCGTTGCACTGTCATAACGAATAGTAAACCAGGCCGAGGGATGAACGTTAAAATGTTCTATCTGCAACTTTATTCCCCTGTACACTTGTTCTCTTTTGCCCCACGAGGTGCCAATTTGCAAAAAGTTTATTCGGCATTTCTTTTTTCCATTGAATAAAGTTATTTAGAACGTACTCCTGAAAACATTTGTAATTGAATCTTATTTTCAAACCTTTGTTAATCAGGGCGTATTCTGGAAATGTTTCGCCTTGCAATGCTTCCGTACGTGAACACCAATTATGTAACATGTGTATGGTAATGTTTTGTAAGGCTTTGATCCTTATGACTTTAAACAAGCGCACTATAACTATTTTGCTACTGTGTTCGCCCTTGTAATTTTCATTTCATCATTTACAGAGTCTTTATCCTTGTCCTCTGCGTCTTGAGCATACTGTGGATTCCACTGGTGAAATCTTCAAAAAGTGGTCAACTGTTCATGTATATACAGGCAGTCCAGGGCTACCTTGGAACACCACTAGGACCGATTTTCATATTCGCCATTTTCTGGCATAAAATGTCTGAAAAGGTTGGCTTTAAGTATATTTTTATCGGTGTTTTGTCAAGCCCATTGTTCTGAAATCATTATAGAGACTAACTTCGTCACAAATGTTTAGAATTTCCGTAGCAATTGTTTCGGTACTGCCGATACACTGAACTAATCGTGAAGCCAAACATTTGGCCATTTTCATCAAAAACAACCTCGGATGTATTTGGACGGTTTACATACGGTACGCTTAAGCCCGCTGCAAGTAGATCGCGTAGTAATTTTATTTAGCAGTTAAAATTTATGACTTTACTCTTGGGAATATTAATCATGTTTGCAATAATACACTTCACTGGCAATCAATTTAAACTTAGATCAATAAATGCAACTCTAAAACACTACATTGAATTAATGATATAATTAAAAGAATAAGGACTACTTCAACTAATGTACCGGCATACACCCGATGTTGTTTTTTTTGTTGTTTTTTTTATAAAATGGCCGAGGAGCTCCGAATGGAATGCAAACTTCCTCTGGCGTTAATAAACTTCATGTATTTCCAGTAAGGGTATACAAAAAGAGAAGTTAATCGTAAGATAAGGCAAAATGATGTATTGAATTCGTTGTTCTTTACATAATATATGTAATCATGCAGGTACATTTGACTTGACACAGTCTTTCATTACACAGGCAGCGTTTTGGTCGCTAGTGATTGGTCACGTGTGCGGAGTGACCCGGATGGTAATGGACTTCTCCATGGAGGCCCCCGGGTGTGGAGAACCTGAAACGCGGCCCGCCATCCTCTACAAGGTCCACTTTACCTATTTCGGCGTCATCTCCTTCACAATCACTAGTATCTGCATCGTCGTCATCAGTTTCTTCACGGAACCGAGCGATAAGATTAATGTAAGAATCTAAGTTCATATACAGTCGTGTCTTTTGATTTACTATCAAATATATCAATAATTCTACTAGATACATTGTATCGTTTGCAACAGTTTCTTCACCGATAAGATTAGTGTAAGATAGAATCAGCTTATACGTACATTGATTTACATGTGCACTTCTTTCATTAAATTGATAGTTGGATAGTTAAAATGCATGTTTTGTTAGCTTTTATGTAATCTTTCATCAAAGACAATTGCAATTCATTACACATACATTCTTTGAGGGAATGTCGGTAGCATATTGCCTAATTATTATAAAAAAAGACCTGAACAGATCTTCCAAGAACTGTTTCCATGCATAATATTACTTCTGCAAGACTTGGAATTCTTCTAATTGTTAATATCTTTTAAGCAATTCTTTGTAAAATTTACACATTTTCAGGGATTGACGTGGTGGACCAGAAATTATATTCAGCACGAGGAAGAACATAAGCCTTCACTTAGTAAAGGTATTTAGAATTTATGCCTTTTAATTACTTGTTGGCTGGACAATGCTCTGTGAAAGGTAAATGATGCATTACACCGTGTGGATATTGAAATAATATCTAATGAACACTTAAACTATATTGAACTTGTGTTGAAAAAGGAAGTTAGACCACTTTTTCAATAATAATAATAATAATAATAATAATAATAATAATAATAATAATCCTATTACAAAACGTCAAAAGGAGTTAACCAGAAACACCAGCCGCAGAACGTTAAAATATTTTTAATCAGAGATATATCAAATCAAAGGCATGTTTGGACATAAAAAAGTCCTTCTACCTAGAATATTATCATCATTCAAGAGCATGACATATTAACAAATCACGAAGTTAAAAAGTAGTACTGTTTAATATGTTATATTAATCGGTACCTTAACCAAGGTACCAAAGTATACATATAATATAACATATTGTATTATACCTTACATAAATGTGTCCTTTACATGTACATATAAAGTCGATCGGTCCGTATATAAGTGTATTTTAATCAAAAATCCAGTATTATGACGTCAGAGGTCCATATCATATTTTTGGCCGGTCCGGACCTCGCCAAAAATGTAATATGGACTTCTGACGTCATCCAACTGGTAAGTGCGGCTTGCAAGTAAACATTATTAGCTTTATTCAATAAAACAAAACTTAAGTGCTTTAAAAATATTGAATGGTTATATAAAATGTTCGGTATAATATAAGAAATATTAACACACCACTTCGGGCCATATGGCATTATAAGGACCGGCCAGTCAGCCCCCGAAGGTGAATGGACCGAGGCGTTATACACTTTCGGTAGCTGACTGGCCGGACCTTATAATGTCATATGACCCTCAGTTGTGTGTAATATTTCTTAATTAATATTAGTTAAATATCATGTGCACGCGTGTTCCTAAGCTAAAGGCGCTATACCAATATCTTAATAGACCGACTATAAAAAAATGTTTAAATGACATAAGATAGATGATATTTTGTGTCTATAACTTTTATATTTCTCACCCATTGTCACTGCCGCCTATGTGCAATCCATTGAAATTTGAAAACGGTTTTGCAAAGGTTATGCTCTCTATATTACATGGACGTTTGAGTGGCAACGTGTTCAACGTATCAATTGGATGATCTTGTGTTTTGAATATACGATAGTCCGACCGCTTCTGGTGACGTTATTCAAATATAACCATCTCATTTTCACAAGCTTTTAATAAGCAAATCAATACCTGGAGACCATTAAACTCACTGTTAATATCTTGATGTATGTTTCCCAAACATACTAGCTATAAAGATATCATTTAAATTGCAGAACACCTTTTTGAATGAAATGATGGGTCAATTTTTCATTTTTACAAGACCAAAAGAGCTGTGGTCTTCACAAATTTTGGTCAAGCTTTCGACATTTTTGCTCTTAAATTGTTCTGAAAATGATATCAACGCGTTATGTGTTACAATACATTATAATTTGGCATTGTGGGCTGAATACCTTTAATTTGCGTGTTCACTCCAGTTTCCACAACGTGAATGGTATGTCACTGAATGCAATGCATTGCATGGACTATTTCCGAATCTGTCAAACGATATATATTTACACATAAATATAACTTATATATTTTCAGCTGCATGCGTTTTACGTCCCCTAACATTATTTTGCAGAAAACGACGAAGATGTAACGCAATCGGATCAAGGCTTTGAAAATGACGTCACTAGAAAGAGTAGCTCCGAAAATGACGTCACAAGAAACCATGTTGTCGTCATGATGTACAAACTGTGTGGAATTCCTCTTAAGGCGTCAGCGACTTTGGACGATTCCAAAGAATTTCTATATAAGGAGACGTTTATGAAAGAAGACCCTTTATGGAAAAATATTTTAAATATTAACGCAGTGATAGGATGCCTGGTGGTTGTGTTTCTTATGGGATATTTTCACTGAATAAAACAATTAAAGATGTTATTCATTAGAAGTAGCTATTCTTCGTTTGGCTCGTGTTCGGCTTATTGGGATGTACCTTAACTATTTGATTTTGAGAAAACAACATACCAATATATAACTTTTGTTGAAATAAAGTCAAGATGTTGTTCAAACCCGACGTGACCCTCCGTATTGCTTTGAGGTGCATCTCAGAACGTATTACCAATGTTATACATAACAATGTTTGTGTGACGCTCTGCCATGTTTTGAAATGCATCTCAGAGCCGATTGCCAATTTTATAATAATATTTTTTGTGTCCCGCCGCACTGCTTTGGAGTGCATCTCGGTGCCCGTTGCCAATGGTACACATACTACTATTTGTGTGATCCTATGCAGTGCTTTAGAATGCATTTCGGTGCTCATTGCCAATGTTACACATAATATGATCATGTGATCATGCGCAGTTCTTTAGATTGCATCGCAGTGCACATTGTCAATGTTTCACATAATATGGTCATGTGATCCTGCGCAGTGCTTGGGAATGCATCTCTGTGCTCATTGTCAATGTTATACATACATGTAATATGGTCATGTGATCCTTCGCAGTGCTTTAGAATGCATCTCAGTGCGCATTGTCAATGATATACATAATATGGTCATGTGATCCTTCGCAGTGCTTTAGAATGCAGCTCAGTGCTCATTTCCAATGTTATACATCATTTGGTTATGTGATCCTCCGCTGTGCTTTGGAGTGCATGTCAGTGCACATTGCTTATGTAATACATAACATACCATGTGATCCTTCGCAGTGCTTTAGAATGCATCTCAGTGCGCATTGTCAATGATATACATAATATGGTCATGTGATTATTCGCAGTGCCTTAGAATGCATCTCAGTACGCATTTTCAATGTTATACATAATACGGTCATGTGATTATTCGCAGTGCTTTATAATGCATCTCAGTGCGCATTGTTAATGTAAGACATAATAATAGTCATGTGATTATTTGCAGTGCCTTAGAATGCATCTCAGTGCGCATTGTCAACGGTATACATAATATGGTCATGTGATTATTCGCAGTGCCTTAGAATGTATCTCAGTGCGCATTGTCAATGTAATACATAACATATCATGTGATCCTTCGCAGTGCATTAGAATGCATCTCAGTGCGCATTGTCAATGGTATACATGATATGGTCATGTGATTATTTGCAGTGCCTTAGAATGCATCTCAGTGCGCATTATCAATGGTATTCATGATATGGTCATTTGATTATTCGCAGTACTTTAGAAAGCATCTCAGTGCGCATTGTCAATGGTATACATAATATGGTCATGTGATTATTCGCAGTGCCTTAGAATGCATCTCAGTGCGCATTGTCAATGGTATACATAATATGGTTATATGATTATTCGCAGTGCCTTAGAATGCATCTCAGAGCGCATTGTCAATGGTATACATAATATGTCATGTGATCATTCGAAGTGCATTAGAATGCATCTCAATGCGCATTGTCAATGTTGTATATAATATGGTCATGTGATCCTTCGCAGTGCCTTAGAATGCAGCTCAGTGCACATTGTCAATGTTATTCGTAGTGCCATAGAATGCATCTCAGTGCGCATTATCAATGGTATACATAATATGGTCATGTGATTATTCGCAGTGCCTTTGAATGCATCTCAGTGCACATTGTCAATGTTACACATAATATGGTTTAGAATGCATCTCAGTGCGCATTGTCAATGTTATACATAATATGGTCATGTGATCCTTCGCAGTGCCTTAGAATGCATCTCAGTGCACATTGTCAATGTTATACATAATATGGTCATGTGATTATTCGCAGTGCTTATGAATGCATCTCAGAGCGCATTGTCAATGTTATACATAATATTGTCATGTGATTATTCGCAGTGCCTTAGAATGCATCTCGGTGCACATTGTTAATGTTACACATAATATGGTTAAGAATGCATCTCAGTGCGCATTGTCAATGTTATACATAATATGGTCATGTGATTATTCGCAGTGCTTTAGAATGCATCTCAGAGCGCATTGTCAATGCTATACTTAATATTGTCATGTGATTTTTCGCAGTGCCTTAGAATGCAGCTCAGTGCGCATTGTCAATGTTACACATAATATGGTCATGTGATAATGCGCAGTGCTTTAGAATGCATCTCATTAACGTTGCAAACAAAGTATGATCATGTGACCCTCCGCAGTTGTTCATTTAGAACAATAAATTTAATCTACCTATATATATTAAATATACTTATGTTTCAAACTTTACCAAGTAGCAGTAATTTTGAGCTTTCTAAAAGTAGACTTTCTGATGCCTTACATTCGTTTGTACGAAACTGGTTCTATTGCATAACTGTGCCAAGTTTAGAAGTTCATAACAACTGATAAAGGGTCATAGTTTAGTTGTAAACTAGTCACGTTTCATGATGGATATTAGATGTTTTCATTTGTTTTGTGGTAAATTTATATTTCTCTCTTCTATGAGTTTATTATTTTTAAAAGCTGTATGCTTGATTCAGAATCATTTTTTATAAAGAACATTGTGACGTAAAGCTGCACCAACACAGATTATCACTTTTATCATTTTTGTTTAGTTTTTTAGACGAGAGAAATACAAAAAATGTCAAAACGGAAACCAGTGATTATAAAGATTAAAGATTATATCGCTCATATGTATCGTAGAAGATTATTGTTTTATGGCTAAAAGCGTTACTAGAGCTAGTGCAAACAAACAACCACCGTCGTTCTTGTAATTCCGTACAATACCGTTTTGTGATTTACAGCCACAACACTGCTCACGTGGTTATGTGTGCAAGGTCAAGGAAATTCTAACTGCGACACCGTTTGTGACGATGAAACGCACGCGCCAGCCGTCTGCACTTCAGACGGCCAACTATACAGTAAGTCGCAAAAAGTTTTGTACAAATATATAGAATACTATTTATAACAATATGTATATAAAACTGTAAATAAAATCGCTTCTCCCCCACTTAATTTAAAGTGAAACTCGTGTTGTTTTTTTAAACAATTATAATACATACACATGTATATGAATAATTTTGAATGATAATATTTATGCAAAAAGCTACAGAAACATGCTCAGTAGCAAAAAGTTTAAACATAAACCCGGTTTAGTGGCAATGGGCAAACGCCAAAGACGTTGAACACAAAATCACAAACAAGAAATAAACCATTAGCTACTTACTCAATAATGCATTGATGGAAGATGTTAACTACTGATAACAATATTGTAACGTGTATTTAAAAGTTGGAAACGCACAAATATTAAATGACTGGTGGGTTTTAAAAGATTTAAAGTGATCAGCTATTGACTCATAAGGTAGAAATACCGTGTTTTCTGCACTTTTCTATTAAATTAAACGCCATATCATTCATTTCAAAAGAACCATTATTTTCAAATTGTTCTCATCCTTTTCGGTCAATTAAAACATTTGTATCAATTGCAATACATCTAATTTGTGAGAAAGAGTGCACCTTTAACAGAATACATGTATTACAATTATTTTCAGATTCCGTTTTCATATTCTAACAAACCTGCACGCGACACCATACGGTCAGCACCTTCAGCACTTTGATTTATGAATCAGCTTATTTTGACACAAGCTGTAACATGATTTCGTAAACGAATTCTTAAGACATATAAGCATTTATACAAGATATATAAAAATTATAATTGTAGCCAGCAAATGTCAGTACATGAATGCTGAGTGCATGGCGGCCCAAAATGGAGATAGTTTAACGATGATCAGTATCGGTACATGCGTAACAATGGAGACATCATGTGACGTCATGAGGTCAACTCAGTGCACACGGTTTTTGGGAACTGCAGATGACTTCGGAAAAGTGTGTGGAACAGACGGATTCACCTATGGTAGAATATTTAAGTTTTCTCTCTCCCCTAACACAACACAATGAATTGATCGGAATAAACTTCTACTTTGGTGCCATTTGACCTGTACAAAATTTAGTGACATTTAACCTTAACTATATTTTCTTCATATTTACCAACTATTTAGGCATTTCGAGATTTTCTGACATTGTTCAAGTGTAGTAATTCATAGTTATCGTATGCCAGATAGTTGGTAGGAGTAACTCCTTTGGTAAAACTGAAGAAAAATATATATAAATTATAGGTTAAATCCCACAGGTCAAATGACACCAAAGAAGGAGTTCATTCCCATCAAATCATTGTGTAACACAACGCCTTTACATGGTTTTCCCGAGCGTCAACGAGATGGCATGCTTTCCTTCATTCATTTCACATGGTTGGAAACAGAATGCGACGATGTTGTTTATGAGAAATTAAGATATTGTTTTCTCTGTAAAATAAAAATTTATATGTGTAACATATAATGTGGTTAATTGTTTGGCATTGGATATATATATATGCCAGATCTTTTCAATCCAATCTGTCTTAAGCCTTTTTTGTGACATAGATGAACCTTCAGAGGCTAGGATGCGCAAATATAAAACATATGACGGAAAAAAGTCACTGCCCTGAACGTTTACTTCCCTACCCAACCTGCCCTGACTTAAGTTAAGGCTAACAGTCTTTTGTATAATCAAACTGATTTGCTATGTATCCCGGTTACATCGCAGCTCATACACTACAAGCGGTGAACCAAGGCGCAGACGGTAATCGCAATCACCGTTAATGAACTTAGGGCTGTTGTCAGGACATTGATTCTTGTGTTACCAAGGCGCAGACGGTAATTGCAAACATCGTTAATGAACTCAGGGCTGTTTGTCAGGACATTGATCCTTGTGTTACCAAGGCGCAGACGGTAATTGCAAACATCGTTAATGAACTCAGGGCTATTTGTCAGGACATTGATCCTTGTGTTACCAAGGCGCAGACGGTAATTGCAAACATCGTTAATGAACTCAGGGCTGTTTGTCAGGACATTGATCCGTGTGTTACCAAGGCGCAGACGGTAATTGTAAACATCGTTAATGAACTCAGGGCTGTTGTCAGGACATTGATCATTGTGTTACCTTAAGATTTTTAATAGGTGTTTTTTCCTGTTTAACTCTCCAGAACCATGTTTTAGGTCTTAAATGCGTTAAAGCTACATATACTTAAGTAGTTAATGTAATTTCATGATTTTTTCTATAAAGCTTGTTTTCAAACACATTTTTTTCAGCGCATGCTGCTTAGAACAAGTGTTATATTTTACAAAATAATGAGTTTCATTGAAATCACTCTTATGAATATACTTAACATCAATGAATTGTATATAATTATAAAGTATATCTACAGGTGCACAGTGTAACTATTAGTTTGTATGCAGAATGTGTCCATACTACTGTGAATATAAAGAAATGCGGCATGTATTCTACACTTCAGCGACCACATGCTTGTTCCGCGAGTCGCAGTGTCACAACAGTTCACTCCAATTTGCCCATGAAGGCGACTGTACCGCTGTGGACAACGCCAACAAAACAGCGGTACTTGTTTTCTTACATTGCAACTACAACGTCAGTATTGACATGATGCGCCCAACATGATGCGCCCAACATTATTAAATACTAAAAACTCGTTAACGCCAATTTCTATAAAAAATAACTTTAACATCCTAGAACTTGTATTTCGATAGCAAAACATTACATTGCTCTAACCTTTGCTCATAATTATTTTATTATTGTGTCTGCTTTAGATTCCGTTTAGTTCATCTAATATTGCGTCAGACTCAGTTTAACACATTCAAC
Organism: Mya arenaria; assembly: GCF_026914265.1. Taxonomy (NCBI): domain Eukaryota; kingdom Metazoa; phylum Mollusca; class Bivalvia; order Myida; family Myidae; genus Mya; species Mya arenaria. The sequence goes on from NC_069125.1 coordinate 30,893,988, forward strand.
ATTGCACCAGACTCCGTTTAATTTATTCCACATTGCGTCAGACTCTGTTATGCTCATTTCATGTTGCGCCAGACTCCGTTATGCTCATTCCACATTACGTCAGACTCCGTTATGCTCATTCCACATTGCGTCAGACTTCGTTAGGCACATTCCACATTACGTCAGACTCCGATATGCTCATTCCACATTACGTCAGACTTCGTTATGCTCATTACACATTGCGTCAGACTTCGTTATGCTCATTTCATATTGCGTCAGACTTCGTTTAGCTCATTACACAATGCGTCAGACTTCGTTATGCTCATTGAACATTGCGTCAGACTCCGTTTAGCTCATTACACATTGCGTCAGACTCCGTTTAGCTCATAACACATTGCGTCAGACTTCGTTATGCTCATTCAACATTACGTCAGACTCCGTTATGCTCATTCCACATTACGTCAGACTCCGATATGCTCATTCCACATTACGTCAGACTCCGTTATGCTCATTCCACATTGCGTCAGACTTCGTTAGGCACATTCCACATTGCGTCAGACTCCGTTATGCTCATTCCACATTTCGTCAGACTTCGTTATGCCCATTACACATTTCGTCAGACTTCGTTATGCTCATTACACATTGCGTCAGACTCCTTATAAAAAGAAGAATTGTTACGATCGTGTTCGTAGTTCGTCTAGAAACGCATGTATAAGGTCCCTTATGCAATAAGGAAGAGCATGAACACATCTTCCACGGTTAAACAAAATAAAAAATGTCATGTCCCAATTTAACAAAAGGATGAAAATCTAGCAATTAATCTATATTGGACAAGCCAATAAGCTTAAAACCATTAAACATAGATTTAGTTCAATTACAATAGACAAAAAAAGTATTCGTTTGAGAACATTGTGTGTGTGTTGTTTTTTTGAAACTGCACTTTTTCGGTCTACAAAAGTATTATATTAAAATAAACTACTTAAGGGAGTATATACCCTTACCTTCAAATCCACAGTTCCATTTGCGTAAAAAGTCCTATGATATGAGGAGTCTCACCAATTTCATACGGGTGAATTGTACCCAGAACTACACGATAGTTTCCGGTCTGGCAGTTAACGGCTCCGTGTAATAACACAAGAATCACTGAGCATTACATGTTTATCTATTTGCTTACAAAAAACACAATCATATAAGTAAACCGTACTCAGTACGGTACAACAACTTCTGGTCCGGCGGTAGATGGGGAGGGGGAGGGGAGGGCATCGCACCCCTGCTACCCAGGCTTTGCCACAATGATACCCAGATCACTGAACATTGTGTACTGATCAAAATATTGATCAACGCCCTTCTTATACAGGTGAACTGTACCCAATACTATGCAACAACTTCCGGTCTGGCGGTAGAGGGAGGCGGCTCTGTGGCTGTGCGTCCCCGACCCTGTCCTAAGAACCTTCACCTTGTCTGTGGGATGGACGGACGAACGTACGGGAATGAGTGCATGTTCTGTACCGCACAACTTGCCTTCAATCATGGTACGTTTGAATACATTAAGGGTTTCTTTGTAATAGTTAGATGACACAAACTCTTAAACTCTTAATTATTAAGACTGGGTGGAGTAAGCGTAGCGAACGAGTCCTTCTTAGTCATTAAAATATTACTTCAAGTCATCTAATTGACTAAGAATACAACCTTATTTGCTGATACATTGTCAATTCAAATTTTCTGTCGCAGGGAATGTGTATCTGATGAGTATCAGTAGGCAGACCTTTAAACAACTGCGAAAGTGGAACTTCTTTAATGATTAAGTCTTAGTCTAGTACTTAATGGTTGCCTTTTTGTAAATACATTATTTGAAGATGTAGGTTGTATTCTAAGTGTTAGATAGAGGTCGGAAAATGTGTACGTTCATATTTAAACAGTTATTTTGGTGGAGTGTTCATGGTATTTGCTATTTAGTGTGCTGACACATGTATAACGAAAACGAGTGTATTCCATTGGTGACGTGTACGTTTCATTTTTAAAAGATACGCTCAAAAGCGCTACGTTTCTTTCAGCAATAATGCACCAGTCAATTGTATCCACGGCCCCCCAGGTCCGGGTATACCGGGGATAGCCAGGGAAATGGGCCGTGTTTTTACCTTTCAGGTGGCCCCGCATTGCCGGGTGAATGCGGTGGTTTTGTCTTCGCTTTAAATATAGCGAGGAATGGGCCTTACCTAGAGTCCCTGGGGTGCGGGGGCATTTGGCGGGGATTTAATCATCTGTTCGTCCCCGCAGATCGGGGATTTAAGCCGGAGTTGGCTGGACCGAAAGGCAAAGTCACCGCTATTCCCCGGACCTGGGCGTGGTAACAATTGACTGGTGCATAAGACGGACGGACTTGTGGAGCAAACGTTATTGAGTCAGATTGTAATATTTAAAGTAAAATGTAATATACGTTCGACTGACAGAGGCAGTCACGGATGGATGACTGTGATCTTAACTCAGTGTACTATTTGAGATAAAATGTTACTGGGACTGACGGAGGCAATCATGGATGGATGACTGTGATCTTAACTCAGTGTAATAGTTGAGATAAATGTTACTGGGACTGACGGAGGCAATCACGGATGGATGACTTTGATCTTAACTCAGTGTACTATTTGAGATAAATGTTACTAGGACTGACGGAGGCAATCACGGATGGATGACTGTGATCTTAACTCAGTGTAATATTTGAGGTAAAATGTTGCTACTAAAGACGGAAGCTATTATGGATGGATGACTGATGAAATGTTTCAAGTAAATATCAGAGTTTTTCATCTTATTTTTAGGAATTGAACCCACGAATACGTATCTCTCCAATGAGGGACCATGTAACGGTGGATCATCCATTTTCGGATAACGTCCATATTCGGATACCGTCCATATTTGGATGATGTAGACATATATTCCGATGACGTTCATAGCCGGATAATTTATTTTCATATCATGATTATGATATTAAAAAATAAATAAATGAGTTTTGAGTTTTATTTCTATATATTAAAAACAAAACTTAACAATAATGCATGAATTAATTAAAATGGGAATAAAATATAGGAAACATCCATGAAAGACACGACGTATGAATATGCATGAGGAGGTAAAAATAGTTAATAAGTTCGTGTATGCAATGCTATGCAATGTAAAAGATTGTTCATTGCTGCTTTAAACTAAAAGATGGATATGATGTGCATAAAAAGTTTATGAATGCACTTTTATGAATGTCTGAAGTAGTCAAAGAAACGTACAATTCAGATTCTAAATCTGGGATGGGTTTTTATATGTCTGAGTAACGTTCAAAGGTAGCATCCGGATTTGGTCTGACAGACGTTTAAAGGTAGCATCCGGATTCGGTCTGAAACATGTTCAAAAGCGGCATCCGGATTCGGTCTGAAAGACGTTGAAACGTATCATCCAGATTCGGTCTGAAAGACGTTCAAAGGTGGCATCCGGGTTCTAGAACTGGGAAGTCGTTGACAGGCCTAAACAATCCCCTGAACACGATACAAAGAGAATCAAACTCCTCCCGGAAGCCTGACACAGGTCGCTCCCACTGGAGAGGCGACCGCTCGTTGAGGCGCTTGAAGCCGAGGGACCGCAACAGGAAGCGGAAACGAGACCATAAGTCGTTCAACGATCGACGGCAGGCGGCATCTATTTCATTGCCCGCTTCGAGGGATGGCAGCTATAAAATAATCAATAAGCAAACTAGTGAAAATAAATATTTTAAAAAAGAAATCAAATACATTTAATAATTTTTAATATGTTAGTCTTGACTTGCTGGTGCACTTTATATTTCGCACTGGATATTTTATAAGTAACACGATGTATTAATTAATAAAATGACATACAAGAAATATATTAAGAACCTTTTGAACAAAAACGCAAATAGGCATTTCTTACTGTGTAACTGAGAAATTCCCCTTGATCGATGTCCATTCGGATGAGGAGTTGCAAGTTTGTCCACGATATTTCTGCAATATTAAACCGATTTTGAATGGTGAGTATCCTTAACCTTGTTACTTATGCAAACACAAATTACTTCACACTCTGGATTTGCTCTCAAGCTTTGCATATGCTATAGTTGACATAGATGACATGAATCAAAATCTTAATGATTAAGAATGGGCGGATTTAGCGAAGCGAACAAGACCTTCTTAATCATTAAGATTTTAATTCAGTTCATCTAACTGACTTCGAATACAACTTCATTGGCTGACACAGTCAACGCAAAATATGACGCAGGGCTTGTGCATCGGATGAGTGGCAGTGGGCGGACCTTAAAACACCCGCAAAAGTAGAAAATCTTAATGATTAAGCCTAGTACTTAATGATTGCCTATCTGCAATTTCATTGGCTGTAAATTAGGTTGTATTCTAACGTTTGTTGAACATTGTTACTTTTGTGTGTAAAAATACGAGATTCAAAATTATCTTAATGAATGAATAAATGAATGAATGAATGGATGAATGGATGATTGAATGAATGAATGAATGAATGAATGAATGAATGAATGAATGAATGAATGAATGAATGAATGAATGAATGAATGAATGAATGAATGAATGAATGAATGAATGAATGAATGAATGAATGAATGAATGAATGAATGAATGAATGAATGAATGAATGAATGAATGAATGAATGAATGAATGAATGAAGAATGAATGAATGAATGAATGAATGAATGAATGAATGAACGAACGAACGAACGAACGAATGAATGACCTGCTAAGCAAATCATTCAAATATTTGTTTATTTTAAACTTACTGAGGAGGGATTCCACAATTTGAATCCGTTCAGACAATTGACGTCAGTATGCTGACCAATAGTGACGTCAACATAGTCGATATTGCGCGTCGTTCCTGGTGACGTCGTCTCAAGACCCATCCCATCAATGATTGTCAACCAATCACAGATAAGCAGACTTTTAGGGGCGGAGTTTTCCTCGATAGGCACACTCGTCCCGTGACCTCCAGAGAACACGTTGATGGCAGCAGATGTCTTAAGAGGAAGTATTACCATTAGAACTTTGAACATGTAAACATGGTACTTTAACGGTGATTTAAAGGCGCACAATTTAGGTTGATAGATTTTTTTTTTTTTTTTAATGCATTTTCATTTTGACCGTAAATCAATTGACTTAAATTATGAAAAACACATATGATTTATTGGTATAAATATATATATTAACCTTTATAGAAAAAAAGCTACGTGGCCACATATGCCTCAGTTAAAAAAGCGCAAAAAAATCTTATAATTTTTTATCTATGCCTAAACCATTTGTTTGTGTGTTGTTTTTTTCATTAAAAGTCAAATGAGTTAATGAGTTAAAAAAAATTAAACATGATAATGCATTTAAATATATTTTTGGCACCAATCTATACTGTACGCCTTTATAATCATTGATTAGCCCTAGCTTACTCTGTTTGTGTACAAATCAACTTCAATGTAAGTAAGTAAAACGTTATACTACCCTGGTTGACACCGAATATTTTTAAACTGGTGGAATATTTGTCGAAATATATTTAATATACATTATTGAAATATGAAAACGAAATGTTACCCACGTTTTGAATTAAGAAGGTCAGCTTTCTTCTCAAATCAGTTTCATTCTTGCATTCTCTGAGTATATGGAACACGCCAGTCCGCCATTTTACATCTGGATGTGTCGTCTGTATCAACCGCGAAATGTCGTCTGATGTCTCTATATCTGGACTTGTGACGTCATTCAGCCTTTTCCATTCCGGAAGTGACTTCAAGCCATATCCCAAGATGACGTCATTACTTTGTTTGTCGGCTCTCTCTAATGGTCTGTAAACCTCGTCTGAAATGTTATCGAACATGATATCTTCTTTACCTCTGTATTGTTCTAGCTTTTAAATATTGACGTTGATTTCAAAAGGGATTTGAAATCTGCTATGTACTACAGTACAGTGTTTTAGAGACTACAGTTGTTATGAATTTGGATAAAATATTCTTAGAATTCATACTCCTAACCGCTTATGACCAACTTATAAATTCAACTTTGACAATAGTCTCTTTATAGTCATATATATTTTTAAGGGAGATATTCTCATTCTTACTATTAAATTTATAAAATGTAAATATAATATGGTTAAAGCTTTATGTAACTTCTGAATGGTAACTTGATCGTTGATGGTCCTTAAAGATGCACTCTTACTCCCAAATAAGATTTATCACAATTAATAATATTTTTTTAATATTCCAAATAGGATGAATACATGTAAAAAAAATGGTTCTTATTAAGAATATCGAGTTAAATTTGAAAAGAAATGAGCATTAAACACAGTATTTCTTCCTTATTCGTCTATAGAAGACCACAGTAAATCTTTTAGCATTCACCAATCATTTAATATTTTTGCATTTTCTGCTATTAAATACATGGTTACAATCTTGTTATCAGTAGTTAGTTTTTTCCATAAATGCATTATTCAGTAAGTACTTTAAGGGTTTTCAGTCAAAACTTATGTTTGTTAAACATGTTTATGTATTGATTTTGAATAAGAGTGTCACTTTAAATAATGTGCATACCGAATTTTATGATATAATGCAGTTATTCACTCCGGTATAGGTTTAAATTATTGCCTGCAAATAGCCTGCATATTGCCTGCATGTTTAAAATCATATTTATGGACTTTCAACATATTTTCAACTTTCGTTTTTCCCTGTGCATTTAACGCAGTATTATGAGTTTTTACCCGCTTGTTCTAACATTTTTACCATTCCAGACCTCGTATACCTCATAAAGTTGGTTTTTTGTTGTTCTTGTTGTTGTTGTGTTTTGTTTTGTTCTTGTTGTTCTTGTTGTTGTTTTTTTCTTCTTCTTTTTTTTTTTTTTGGGGGGGGGGGTATTTTCTCTACTTTTATAAAACAAACTAATACCCTATTCAATAATCCTATAAAAATGTAGGTTTTTACTCTGTTCATTAAAATATAGCTTAAGATTGTTCTAAATTGATATGTAACGTACCAAAATGTTCTGTTGGCGACTTTTGAATGTCAGCTAGACTGTACTTGCATTTTCGCCGCTGAAAGCATGATAAATGAAAAGTGTTACGGTTCAGAAATACGAAAATATACAAACTATGAATTAAAAATATTCAAAAAGAAATATGTTTCTGTGTGGCCTAACTCGTTCCAAATACAAAACTGCTTGACGCACACCTCCAGTTAAATTGAGGTAAGCGTCTTCCGTTTGTAGAGATGTGCACATTTTAGACAAAATTGAAGGTAAGCATTTTCAGTTATTGTTATTTGTTAAACATTTTATTATTTGTTGCCCAAAGTCCGAGTACGTAACTCCAACTTAAATTAATATTTATGAACAAAGACTCTACGTACATATCTATATACTGACATAGACATAATAAAGATGCAAAGAATCACATCCCAAATAATTGTAACCTAAACTGTGACACTTTTATTTAAAATCAATACATACACATGTATAACACACATAAATTTTGAGTGATAAACCTTTAACTACTTACTAAATAATGCATTTATGGAAAATATTAATTACTGATAACAAGAATGTAACCGTGTATTTAATAGCTGAAAACGCAAACATATTAAAAGATTGGTGAATGCTTAAAGATTTAGTGCGATCTCCAATCGTCTCATAAGGTAGAAATACCGTGTTTTCTGCACCGATCTTTCAAATTAGACTCGGTATCCTTCATAAGAACCATTGATTTCGACATTTATTCATCCTTTTTGGTATATTAAAACAATTGTATTAATTGTTGTACATCTTATTTGGGAGTAAGTGTGCATCTTTTAAAGTACGCTTACCTTAAAGACGTCGAAAATGCCATCTGCCATATCACCATAATATTCATTATACAATCTTCGTCCGTCATTCTTGATGTTTGAATACAGTATGTTACTTCAACTCCTCTGTTATAGTCTATATACATTGTGGAAGCGTGCACTATACTCTATTCATTCTAAGAGGTGTTGAAGCAGTGCTTCAACACCTCTGTTCTATATATATATGCAATGTATACAGCCAAAGATTTTGAAACTTTACTTCAACTCCTCTGTTATAGTCTATATACATTGTGGAAGCGTGGACTATTCTCTATTTGTAGATTTGAACCTCTGTTATAGTCTATATACATTGTGGTGACGTGCACTATTCTCTATTTGAATAGAGAGGTGTTGAAGCACAGTTTCAACACCTGATCACCTCTATTTATTCTTTGTCCAGTGAAAATGAAAAATGGGAGAAAAATGCATAGATTTTTTTGAGGGGTTTTGTGTTATAACAGACACCACATTTAATATACTATAAGTATAATACAATCACATTGTACAAAATATAATTTTTTGGGCAAAATGTTTTAAAAGTTAAATGAAAATGAGAATTTCTGGACTTAGCATCAACTCTGCCAAATTTTGCAATAAAAAATACCCAAATAACTATTTAAAACAGATATTATACAACATTATAAGATACTTGAAATATAAAAACTATGTATTTTGTAAAATATGATTTTTAGTTAAATTTGTTAGAAAAAAAAATATGAAAATTTCTGCATTTTGCCAATAACTTTGTCAAATTTCGCAATAATATTACCAGAATTACTGTTTTTAAAAATATTTGATATTACAGTATAATAGACCTTAAGTAAAGAAACTACATACTTATGTGAAATGTGCTTTTGGGGCACAATGTTTGACAAATGAAATGAAATGTTTTGAAATTTGGTCACCTAGGTGTCAAAGAATTTTAAGTTTTTATATTGCAGATATTTACCAGTCGCGCAAAATGCACAATTGCAAACAACATGCAAAAGCACTTTGTAACCAATATAATGAGACAGGCGCTTTGGTTTGCCAAGCCTTGCCTTGCAAACGTCTACATAAGCCTAAAAATGTCTGTCTGAGCTACCAGGCGTGAAGCTGCATATAACACTAGTACGCGGATGAATCCACATGATTCTGATAAAAACATTAAAAAAATCAGCCAAAGTTGCAGTATGCGTACTTGACTATATGATCCTACTGTCATTTTTATTTTGCAGTACAAAATAAAGCATCTCAGAACGCCCAGAATGCACCATAATTTTCAAAATATTCTGAGGGGGCATGCCCCGAGACCCACCTAGCAATTATGAATCCACATATAAAGGGCTAGCTAAGCCCCTTACTTCTTTATGCAAAACAAGACTACATGCTCATCTTTTCTTTATCTATTCTGCCTGTTAATTTGCTTGTAAGGTTATGTTAATCAACAATATAATAACATCAGCTGGGCCAAAATACAAAAGTCTCTTCTTATGTTGAGTAAAAATTTGAAAAATTCCGTCATTGTTAAATTTCTGTGAATGTTTATTATTCTTTTGCAAAGAGGTATGCAATTATGATTGCCAGGTTTATATAAAAATACGATATCAGGAATGGTCTGAAACAGCCCTAAAACACACAAAAGCCTTAAATGAAACAAACATAATATTAAAGAGAATTGGAGTACTGTCTATAAAACATACACATATGTAGTAATTTTCCTTATAACACAATCTATAAACAGTTTTTGCCAATGTCTTTTATAAAAAAAGCTACAACAAAAATATTGCTGGAAATACGCCCGTTTTCTTTGAAAAAGCAGAACTTGTAATTCAATGTGCTAGTAGAAGGTAAATTGTTGTAGCATTATTATACACAGTTGGAAATACCATTTTCAATAATTGTTTTCATTGTTAATGCTGCACTCTCACAGATATATGCATTTTTATTATTTTTAACTTGGAATGAAAAACTTTTGTGCACATGTCTGATAACAGTTATATGAGACTGCATACAAAATCACAGTTTTCCCTATTACCATTTGAAAATCTATGTTTAATGGTTAATAATGCTTGAGGAGAAATGAAATTTTTGGCAGTTTTTCAGACAAATGAGTTCTGTTTCATTGAGAGCTATCTTATATGACTGGATTGAAGGCATTCATGCAAAAATCAGCCTATTTTAATTAAATTTTTCAAAGCAAAAGCGAAAACTCTTAATCAGTGACAGTGCAGCTTTAACATCCTTTTAGATTTAATCACTATGATTTCAAAATTATCAAACATACATGATACTAGATGTATACTGTCTTCTTTGGAATTCTTGCCCTAATTCAGTATTGGTTCAATCATAGCATTATTATTTGAACTGCCTCTAGGTTGAAGTGTGATAAAATTCATAAGATGTCAAATACATAATTATATAAGATTCACAATTATTTGAAGGAATGAACTCCTGCTTACATGTCATATGACAAATTATGGACAAATACAGAACCTAGTCCTAATAGTTTTTCTCCAGAATTATCAAAGGGGTCACTCTTAACAAAGATCTAGTATAAATTGAATAATAATTTCTTTAGTTTAACAATGTTTTAAAATCTTGAAAGGCCATAGGCAGGTAGTTCTGACATTCATACCCTTCAAAAACTTCGACAAGAGGCATGTCTATCAAATATAAATATAAATTACTGGTGTAAATGGGTAGTGGGTAATGCACATGTCAATTGTAACCACCACCACCTCCGTCCGGGGGTATACTGGGTGTGAATGCGGTGTTTTGTCTTACCTAGGGTCTGTTGGGTGCAGGGGAATTTAGCAGGGATTTTACCATCAGTTCAGGGAATTTAACCTGGGGTAGGCTGGACCGAAAGTCAAAAGTCCCCGTTATTCCCCGGACCTGGGGACGGGGGTGTGGTTACATTTGACTGGTGCATTATGCAATTCATTTTGTTGTCCACTCTTTTGTTTTTCTTTGATAATTCATTGCACACAACTATAGATCAGGATCTCAAATACCATATATGTTGAAAATTGACAACTTTTGACATCAATGTTTTAGTTAGAGTTATGAATCATGAGCGTTCATTCATTGCTTTTTTATCAAATCACAATCATAGGTGTTAGCAAAGCACACCACTTTGTGCAGTAATGTTTAATGCTGTGGCTCCTCTTATCAACCAAGCACTTGGGCTGTTGGTGGATAACCATTTCCCTAGTTTCCTCCCGGTCTGGTCACCTGTTTGAAAATTAAAACATTGATAATATATATTATTGACAAAACTTGAAAGTATCCAGAATTGTACACTATGTTTATACATTTGCTGAATTAAATGAATAAGCTAAGGAAATGTACATTCAAAACAAAAGGGCCAGCATGGCCCTTAATTGATCACCTGATTAAAATGACCAACGAGTCAGTGGTAACAACTGGTTATGAAGGGTGTTGCTATTTGCTTAGCAGGTTTGTGATTGCTGTGTTATTTGATGGTTGATAAGGACTCCACAAAGAAGGCTGTTCTTTGTTAACAGAAATGAGAAGTATGGTAAGCTGGTTGTTCCCATGGTCAATGGATGTTATGGTAATGAACCTGAAAGTTGCTATGGAAGTCAATGATTACTAAGGAAGTAATTGGTTGCTATGGATGTTGGCTGTTGCTCAGGAAAAAAGTGGTTGCTAAATAAGGCATTGGTGCCTATAAAGGTAGTTAATGGATGCGTTGGAAAGAATTGGATGCTAAGGAAGTCATTGGTTGAATGGGAATTCATTTGTTGCTATGGATGAAGGTAGTTGCTAAGGCAATCATTGGTTGATAAAGAAGCCATGGATTGTTTAGGAAGTCATCATTTTTTTATGGAAGTCATTGGCTGCTGTAAATGAGGTATTTGATAAGGATGTCCTTGGTTGCTTATGAAGTGATTGTTAAGGAAGACATTGTGAGTTTGTATTGTAGTCACTAAGTCAGACAAGTGGGTTCCTTAAGGGTATTACAAGGTCTACGATTTCCTCAACAAGGCCAAACCTTGCTTAACATCGTGCCAAAAGGTGATTATTATATTGTTGTAACAACTTGTTTCATAATCTTTGAAACTAAATAACTTTTAGTTTAGACATCAGTTTCTAAGGAATTCATACATTACTGCAGAAGTCGTTGCCTGATTTGAATGTGTATCAATTTTTTTTCTAGAAGTCTATATATAGATCAGTAACATGGGAACACTGGTTGGGACAACTTTGACCCCAAGGACGAAACTTGAACAACATTCATGAAAAAAAGCACTTAACAACAATCAGTAATTCTTTTTACTGTACCTTGCAAATTCGGTAAAAAGTCAACTTTGGGAAAAATACAAAATCAGGCCAAAATAGCTTATATAATGGCAAATATAGATTTTTTAACTTTTTTATGCATACCTTATGCTGTGAAAGAGTAAGACTTGTCAAGATTTTGTTTATATTTCAAGAAATTCATTGCTATTTTAATCCGGAATGTAATGTATTTTTTTTTAATTTTGGGTAAAATGGAGTTTTTCACAAGGGGAAACAACCATAAAAAATCACTGACAATGAACTACAAACTCCAACATATAAACACCACATACACAAAAACAAATTGATTACATATATAAATTACTGAATATTCTCATGGTCTTATGATATTATTTATGAATATTATAATGTTATTTTTAGATACCGGAAGTAGTAATGAAGAATACCGGATTACAAAATCAAAGTGGAAATTGGAATTATTTGAGAATCACTTTATTTGTGGGTAGGTCACTTAAATATTCATTGAGGTGAAAAGAAATTACCATATGATTTATTGCATATGTTTAACCGCTGTTGCACAATCATCATTTCCAAGTGACTGTCTCCAAGTCCAGTACTAGCTTACAAAATCCCTTTCTAGGTAGTCAAAGACTTCATCTGATGCATCTTAAAAAGGAAGAATACAACACAATAACTGCAAATAATGTTGGGTATGCTTTAAACATGATTCAAATGCAAAACATCTTAGCAATTATTTCTAGAGCAATCTAAATGTCCTACATGGGATTTATTCTCTTATGAAAAAGTGATGTTTATGTACAAGCCAAATAAACTAGAAATGTTTCAAGTGGACATTTAGAAGTCTTGTGTTGCTTGTTGAATTGCATATGTGAATGAACATAATTAACAAAACAACAGGGATTTCTCATAATATGACAAAGTTTTTTTTACCAAGTTTGGTGAAAATTATTGAGCCGTACAATGTTTTAATCTGGACAGCATCGTCTTTTATTCTTGGCAGCATAATATGGAAATCCAGGCCATGTTTACATCTGGGTTTTATCTGTAATGGACCACATTTTCCAAAATGTATGTAGGCAAATGAGTTACATGGAAACAAAAACTATCTATACATAATAATAAGTAATTTGTATACATGTGTTTACCTTGGTATTATGTACTCATAGATATATTATATGACATAATATTGGGTTAATACAAAAATAAATGAAATAATATATAATTAGGTTAATGATAAATCAAGCAAATTTAAACTAACACAAACAATTATATATATATATTTACATTTCACAGTAAAATATAATAGAAATTTATAAACATTGGCATTTTGCTTAAATCAGGTATCTATTTCAAGGCAGTTGTCATTAAATCATAAAAATTTAAAGCTACACTCTCACAGATATACCATTTTTACAACTTTTTTATTTTTTGTGTTGGAAAGAGCAAATTTTTGCATAAATATCTGAAAACCAATGATATGAATTTTGATTGCTGCCAAAAAATCAGATCGTAGATTTCCATATTTCCATTCGAAAATTAATGTTTTATGGCTTAAACCGTTACTAATGGTTTAAGAAAAATGCATAAAACATTACTTTTTAAACTTAAATATAAAAATCTGCCATCTATTTTTTTGTCAGCTGTCTTAAATAACTGGTTCTCATGGATTTTCGCAAAAATTGCCTCATTCCAAGACACAAAAAATGTCAAAACGGTTAATCTGTGAGAGTGCAGCTCTAAGGTCCAAACAACGAGAAAATGGAACTTTAAACAATAAACTTAAAAACCATGACTTATGGTACAAGTATTTCCACAATCTCAATAACCATAAACTTGATGATCAGACTGTAACCGAGCGGCTGGTTCTTACACACTGACAGTGACACACAATACACTCCACTCCTCTCCATTAACCCTTTATATATATTAGTTTAAAGCTGACGGAGTCACTCCTGCCATTTACCGCTGCCACGATTTAAGTAAACCTGGGAGGAGAAGTGCCCCACACACTTGAACCAACAACAACTGCTGGAACACTACCACGGCGTTGGCATGGCGCTGTAACCAACTGAGCTAACTGAACGGCTGGTTCTCATTGACACGATCTACATCTACAGTAACTTTACATTGTAAAGTTGAACATAGCTTCGATCAAGATATTTCTGTCTGAAAATGACATTGAATACACTCTAAAGCCTAAAAGGCTGTAAAATATGCATTCAACATCTTGATAAGCAACTATCTTAAATAAATTAAAATATTAGGATACAGAATGATGTGAAAGAGACTTTAAAAATATCGCTGCATTGTTGGATGTTGGTGCTGTCATCTGATGATCTGTCAGCGGCAATGATTGAGGCAAGCATCAAGTATATTTAAATAAAAATTGCACTCTAGCAGATTAAATGTTTTGACAACTGTTTTATTTTTTGTTTTATACAAGCCAATTAATGCAAAAGTGCAAGAAAACCAGTCACACAAGACTGCTTAAAAAAATATCGGATTGCATATTTAAGTTAAAGCTTCACTCTCACAGCAATACCAATTTTTTTTATTTTTTGTCTTGGAAAGAGCAATTTTTGTATAAATATCTGCAAACCAATGATACAGGATTGATTAAAAAATCAGATCATAGATTTTCATATTTCCGTTAGAAAATTAATGTTTTATGGCTAAAACCGTTAATAAACGTTTTAGAAAAATTAACAAAACATCAATTTTTGAACTTGTATATATCCTGGATGTACCAATTACCGGTGTAATAAGCAACTATCCAATGGAATTTTGGCCAGGTTACATGCAAGCTTCTTTAAATTTCACTCATATTTATGAAAAATCATTTTGCCATCAGTAACAATAAGTTTTGTATACCAGAGAACACAATTATTGATTTCTAGTCGCCTTTTGTTTACCGACTGTGGCTGCCATCTTGGATTTTTTAGTTACCAAATTCCGGTGGAATCATGGGAAATGTAGCTACTGCATTAAACTTCCAGTTATTAAGCTAAAATTATTATGTCAGCAATGTTGGCAAGGCTTGTTTCTTTTTGTATATCAAAGACACTAAATATCTTCAGATGTGTTGTTTATCTCATTGTATGTAGCCAAAACGGTTTTAAATAACATTTTAGTGACAAACAATGATTCAGATGCCTGTGTGAGAATGTAGATAAGTTAGTTAGATAAATAAGTATGGAAAAAAGTTAACAATAAATAAATTATGCTTATATTTCCCCCATTTTAATCAAAACAATGTTATTTTAGCCCTATCAAAGGATCCCACCACCATTTCTGGAGTTCAATATTGGCATCTTTATTAAACATTAAAAAGTCAGAAGTTTAGTCAAGTAGCACCCTAAGGAACTAAATATTTATTGAAAGTTTCATATTGACATATACGAAGAGATATTGTAAACAAAGAATACCGGAAGTGCTCTTCATGACCTAGAAATTCAGACTTTTCGGATTACACCGGTAATACATGTGTAGGTACCCACCGGTATTTTGTACGTTGGGGATATATAAAAATCTGCGATCTAATTTTTGTCAGCAGTCTTATACATTGTATATCTGGTTTCCATGGATTTTCGCAAAAAATAAGTACATTCCAAGACAAAACATAAAAAAAGTTGCCAAAATGTTCAATCTGTGAGAGTGCAGCTTTAAGAAAATGATGTTTTATGCATTTTTCTTCCAACTGTTAGTACAGTAGCACTTTTAGGCATAAAACATTTTTTTAACGGAATATGTAAATCTGCAATCTGTTTGTCAGCAGACTAATATCACTTATCTACATATATTTACACAGAATCTGGCTCATTCCAAGACAAAAATAAAAAATATAAAACAAAGTTGTCAAAATATGTGAGAGTGCAGCTTCGTTATGTCAATAAAATATACTCGTTAAACTGTCAATCATTTACGTATCTACATAAATTCACTTACCTTTTGAACTAGAAAGTGTTATATTTTCAAAGAAAATAGCCATATACCTCTGTTCAGTGTCGGTCAAATTCGATGTTTTGAACCCGTTTGAACCACTCTCGCGCGTGCTAAATACCAAACAAGAAAGACCATTGATGCAAAGCATCAAAGGGCGCCGTTTAATAGTTTATGCACTTGTTATATGTTGAAAAACAAGGAATGTCAAGGCCAACAAGCATATTATGGTGTATTGAATCGCATCTATGATATTCTCAAAATGTTTGTAGTTTTCTGCATGACAACATAGGCAAAAGCATTGAAATTGAAGATTTTCAAGTTGAACATTTCATTAGGTGTGGGGTACATTAATGAACACGACAGAATTAGGGTGCTTGTGCACTGTACTTTTGTCATTGCCACATACCCATATACCAAGTTTTATTTCAATACCATAAGTAGTTTTAAAGTAATGCTCTGGTCAAGAAAAAGCGGCAAAGGGCAATAATTATGTAATTAGCTTAAAAACAGCTATAGTCATTCTGCGCACTTCCTCTCGTTGTGCTAAATACCATTGAATGATGTTTAATGAAATTCCAAAAAAAGTAGTTTTCTAGTTATGCTCCGGACAGGAAAAGATACAAAGGGAATAACTCTTGCAATACGCTGAAATAGAATTATTGTTCATGTACACTGCAGTTCTAATCATATAGGGGGAGGGGGCAACGTCACCATGCTGGAATGACAACTTGTAGGGAAGAATAAGTTACCTCATTCATCATGAAGAAGTGATATGAAATAACAATTCAACAATTTGTGTAGTACTTTAATAAACATTATCATTTCGTCCAAAAGTTGCAAACATAATTATTGAACTGTAAAGTTGCAAACATAAATAGAACATAATTATTGAACTGTTATATAAAAAGTGAACATTGTTTACTAGATGAAACGCATTTATAACATAACATGCCTTGTTTTTAGCTGTTTAATAATACTAATGTTAACTTCTTCATTTACATAGTAAAGAAGAGTAGAAAATGGATGTTTTAGTTGATATAAACACAAAAACAGCATGTGTCTTATTGGACAATGGCATTTTTTTTTTTCAAATATGATAAAAATAACGCATTCAAACTGAATATGTATCAGACTATGTATGAAGGAAATAATAATGTTTCTATTTTTCACAAAGGTTTTGAAATACAACAATGCACATATAAGCATAAATAGGCCAAATATGCAAAAAAAATAATAGTAAACAATGTGTGAAAGTGATACTGAACACTTAAAATAATTTCTTTGTGCATTAAATGAATATATACCAGAAAAGCAATACTAAATCAAGTCCAAAATGTATAATAACATGAAGAACACCCCTTTATGAATATCTTCATAACAAATCAGAGTACATGTAAACAATAATCATTTATATCATTAGTATCAAATGTGTCCAGTTTAAAGTGTGTTTTCATTTGCATTAAATTACATTGTAATATATACCAGAAAAGCAATTATAAAAATCCTTAAATGTACAAGAAACTGAAGACAATAAAGAATAACACCCATTTATGAATATCTCCAAAACAAATCAAAGGTCACCTATATATAAAACAATAATCATTGGTATAATCAGTATCAAATGTGTCTAGTTTTGTTTGTCTGTTCATTATCTTTAAATGAGCGTCTTTAAAGTGAAACTCTTATTTGAAATCAATACATATAATTGTATATATAACACACATCAAATTGAGTGAAAAAACAATAACTACTTACTAAATAATGCATTTACTGAAATATTGTTTACTGATAACAAGCTTGTCACCCTGTGTATAATAGCAGAATGCATGACAAATATTAAATTATCAATTGGTGATTGCTAAAAGATTTACTGTGGTCTACTATAGTATCACAAGGCAGAAATACCATGTTTTAAGTTCATTCTTATTAGCAAATTGAACTCCTTCATTAGAAACATTGTTGTTGACATCTATCAACCCATTTTGAAAAATGAAAACAATAATATTAATTATCATAAGTCTTATTGGGGAGTAAAAGTGCATCTTTAAAAATAGTGTGTGTGTTTTTTCACTTAAATATGTAACAATTCAATTTGACAAATGAGACAAAAGTTAGGAAATTGAAGTAGTAATTGTACATAAAACAAAACATCAACACAAATTGACAAAGCTCAATATAACAGGAAATCTATATTATGAAAATACAAATCCTTAAAGGCCATAATTATTTGAACTGAATTAAGGTATAAGTAATACACACTTTTATAAAGCTTTTACGGTCAACATAGTTATCATCATGGTACACTATGGGACTTTTATCCAAATTTTGAAGATTTTTTACTGTGAATTTTGTCTTTATTTGATTTTTTTCACATTATCAGAGATTATGAAATAAACACAACAGTTTCTGGTAAAATAAACTTCAGTTAACAGAAAAATTACGTTCAACCGAACATATTATTGATACACATGGAAAAAAAATCATTTTGATTGATCTTGTGAGTCTTCGGAACAGAGCAGTATTTCGATGTTTGAAAATATATAGCAGTTTTATAAATTCCTAAAAAATAGTTAATAATAAGACAACCTGCTGAAATCATTTAAATATTTTCTATGATGTCTAATGAACAATTCAAAAGACAATTTATGATAGTTTACCGTTCAGTTTTGAAGAAAATACACATAATGTCATGTAACTATACATTTTTATAACTAATAAAATGCTTAAAAATCAACCTTTTTCTTGTAAAAAGCTCAATTGGACTTATTCATAAAATGTAATCATTCAAATAAATGAATTTTACTTATGATACTAACTCAGAATTCAGATTTAAAAACAATGAATGTACTTTTAAATTAAAATATGTAAAGAAACAAGAACACTAAGTAGGCGGTAATGCCCCTCCAAAAATGTCAGAGTGAAAGTTCTCAACTAATGTATTTTTAATATTATAACATGTTAACAGTCTCTGCTGGTAATCGATGTCTATTTGTTTTATTTAGTCAATGGTATTCTAACATTTATAACTTTTCACAATAATTCTTCACTCTTCAACATTTGAAGTTTGGTTTGTTCCCATGCGTTTGTACTTGTAGTGTCTGCACAGATGAAAATTACTCAATGCTGAGTCAATGCTGATTTAACAGGTCTTTACCCATCTAGAATGTTTAGTGCTGTAAAAGAAAAAAAAAGTACTTTTTAACTAATTTGTATAGATAATAATACTGCCATACATATACAAAATAAAATATAAACAGTTTAATATTTCTCAACATTATTTAAAAACAACAACAATAAGCTGATACATACATGTATATAATATAAAGAAAATTAGTAAATTTATCAATAAAATTCATCATCACCACCACCATCACTACCACCACCACAACCTCTGGATTATTGAAAACAGTGAGTTTATAAAACAACAAACACCAACTCAAATATGTTTTATATGAAATACTCACATCATCTCTATCAGATGTGGATAGACATGGATGTCAAATCTGTCTCAATGATCCAACAAAGTATTTAATGCAGGCTGGAATTCTTCATATAATAGTAATATTCAGTCCTTTTCCTGCCTGAAAGAAATTAGACTTCTGATTATCAACCAACAGAAACTACAACCGTAAAATGCACATGTATTAATTATACATTCTGCACTAATATCCGTTATAGCCAAGAGTAAGGGTTGGTAGGCACAAATGTGTAGATGTTGTGCATATAATTGATAATGATTCACAACAGTATGGCGTTCAACGAGACCTACACCAAGCAAATGAATGTCGCTTGTGTCCAAGCTGTTGTGGCTTCCAGCCCGAAACCATGTACATCTTTTAATACAAGTTTATTTTGAAAATATGCAGTTTGTAAACAAATAATGGGTATTTTTAAGTCTAATATTTTTCTAAGATAAAACAATCAAATAAAAGATTACATACTCATATCATATACATAAATGATGTACATAAGTACATTTAAAAATATGTAACATGTACATAATGCACCAGTCAATTGTAACCACGGCCCTCCAGGTCTGGGAAAATGCCGGGGAAATGGGCTGTGTTTTTAACTTTCAGGTGGCCTCGCAGTGCCGGGTGAATACGGTGGTTTTGTCTTTGAGCCAGATATAGCAGGGAATATGACTTACCTAGGCTCCCTGGGGTATGGGGCATATGGCGAGGATTTGACCATCAGTTCGTCCCCGCAGGACGAGGATTTTACCCGGGGTTGGCTGGACAGGAAGTCAAAGTCCCAGCTATTCCTCGGACCTGGTGGGGCTTTGGTTACAATTGACTGGTGCATTTTAAGTAGATGTAAAGTATGTAACATGTATATTTATAGTACATGTAGAAATATAAAAACGCGGTCTTAACGTTTAGCAAATAAAAATGATTTAAGAATTCCAAAGAAATTAAAAAACAAACATTTTTGAACACACAAACTTGCACAACTACTCAAGGATACTTACATGAATAGCCCTTTGATAGGAATATCCCAATTTCATGCTGATTGTTGACATTAGTTTTTTCGACAGAAAATCTTCTCTTACGCGTATAATTCACTTATAATCCATGTTTTACTGTAATGACTCAAATTGTTAGATATATCGTAATCAACTGTCAGTGTGCACTTTTAGTGTTTACTTTTTAAACGTATATTCATGACAAAACCGAGTTTCCAACTATTTATCGACGATGTAGAAATTCCATTATTGACCTATGAATAGCGGGGAAATACCTTCTGGTTCTAAAAATAGCAACATCCGGATATGTGTAGTGTTCTAAAAATAAAACAACTCGGGGGCAATCGTAATACAATTTTACTTATGTCACCTTCAACACATTAAAAAATAAAGTTAGGTGAACGTTTAATCCAATATCGATTAAATTAAAGAAAACAGCTTACCTCATTGTTTATTAATGCAGTAAACATAACAAAACAACATAAAACATAATTATTCCCATTCACATAATTACCGGTCCACACATTTTACATTTCATTCGGAACTCCTCCGAATATTTACATTTCCGGCACATGATATTACAGTTAACCAATCGGAAAACGTAAACGAAACGGGAACAGTTATTACACTTATTTGTCGTTCTTCAAATATAATGTTTTGAAGATAAATTGAAGACAATCTATTCAACCACAAATAGCATTTTTAACACCCATGCAACGCCATCCATTTGCATTTTTTAATCATAATAAAATAACAGTAAATCCCAACTGTCAATCAACTTAAAAACCGCTCCTACCACTAACTAAAATAAATTCCCTTTCCATAATAGGCGCGCTCTTCTGAGCGGCGCCAATGACGCAATGTTTTGGACTGGTCTTCATTTTCTTCGATACAGGCACAACCGAGCGTAAATATTAAGCGAGAAAGTCTAGTGGAACGATGCAAGGTTCATGGGGTTTGTTTACAAAAATTCAAGCATCCGGTTAAGAAGACGACAAATAAGAATGGTATTAAGTTGGTAGAATGGAACTCCTTCCTGATTCCTGCACATGTAAGTTGCAAGTATTGACTATATCGGGATACCATACAGGACACTCAAGTGTTATTTTATATTTTCTTAGTTATCATGCAAATGAAAATAATCACTATCATTTAGAGGTTATTCAGGGATAGTTGCAAATGGTTTGTTTACATTAATTAGTAATATGAATTTAATTGAATACACCAATATTTATTAGAGCTTTGCACCAAATTAAATTGAGTTCATTTTACGGGAGTAACCCACACTACAGTATCGGATCCAAAAGGGGGTGGGACCCCCCCTCCCCCCCAAAACAAAATCGCCTGAAAACTTCTACAACCTGCCAAATTAAATTGAGTTCATTTTATGGGAGTAACCCACACTAACGAATCCAAAAAGGGGGTGGGAACCCCCCCTCCCCCCCCCCCCCCCCCAAATTTCTGTAATGAATCTCAGGACAATTATTCAATAAAATCTTTTACTCTTTGATATCATAAATGGTGAAAAAAATTTACCAAAATGTAAAAAAAAAACCAAGTCGGAGAATGGGTTGGAACCGGTGTCGCCAAAATTGCAGTCCAGTGTTGTATCCGCTGTGCTATGAAGGCTTATCCTAAACAGTTGGAATATTTAATCTATATACCTAACTTGTAATATATTGGCAAATTTATTTATTGTAAATTATGTGGTACTTCAGTTAGTAAGTTTTAAGTTTTCGTCAATTTTCTTTTTTTCCCTATTTCATTAAACGTACAGCCCCTTTTAAGTAAGTCTTTGGGAGGAAGACTTGTCTTCGACAACTGTTGGGGATTGTTATTAAAGCTGCATTTTCACAGATTTACCATTCTGACAACTTTTTTTTTCATCATGGAATGAACCATGCAATGTTAGTGCATATGTCTGCGAACCATGATTTAAAACTGTTCAAAAAAGATCAGATCGCTGTTTTTCATATTTACATTCATAAATGTTGTTCTGTGACTTAAATTTTACGAACACTTTCAGAAAAATGAAATAATAAGCAGATTTCTCAATACATGACATATGTTTTATTGTGATTTATGTCTTATTATTAGGAAATTTAAGGCATTGATTCTCTGAGATAATAATAATGTTAAAACAGTCAATCTGTGAGTGTGCAGCTTTAAGACTCATTTTTCCTAAGATCAGCCAAGTTAGTATTATAGCTAATTTTAGCTTAAAAGTAGGTGAATTTTATATTTATTTCAGACCAGATACTCTTGAGGGACCAATTTAAAGGCAAACAGACAAACGTTTTGATGCAAAGAAAGCATTGGATTTGAAAGGTAGATTTTTAACACATATTTACATGTACTCAATGTCATTTACTAGTATAACATAATGTATTCAAGTATAAGATATTTCAAGTATTTGGTCAGGTTGTTAGGTTTAATTGAAGCTGTTAAGCAAATAAATGAAAGTTCATGCAATTTTGCATGCACATGTTTGTTACATGCAGATTTTACTCAGATGGCATAGGGTACAGTTACTCTTGTAACTTGCTTAAAATAAATGCAAATAATTCTGCATGTGTCTGAAGTCATGTTTTATTTTTCTCTACAAATTGTTTTGAAAAATGCAATTGTTTGATTTCCTTTCTTATGTGTTCTGCATTGCAGTTCCCATGGAGAAGAAAAATGGAGAGATTCTAAAAGTATGAAGATACTCCTGTGTATAATGAGGAAATCTTGTCAGTGAATGGTAAGTTCTCTTTGGATTAATTCTATGTATAACAATATAAATATGAGGTAAGCTAAGAAATGAGAATTAATATAATTATTCTGTTCAAACATACATTGACATATTAAATATAAAGACATATGATTTGTCTCTGCTATTATACTCCTACCACTTGATGGTTAGGGTTCATTTGGACAAGTCTTCTTTTATCCATAATTCCAAATGCTTCTGAGATTTCTAACACATATTGAATATGTTGAGGAGAAGTGCTGTGCAAAAAACATTTTTGTTTATGGTATTTTAGAGTTATTGGTCTTTGATTATTTTTCTTTCACTTTTCTATGTTGTTGAGGTATTAACTTCAAACTTCATGCACATATTGGACGTGATAAGAAAAATAGCTGTGCATATGAATCATTAAATTGTGTATGGTAGTCAAAGAGTTGTAAACCTTTGATTATTATTTTTATATTTTTTTTTATTTTTTTCTTCTCTTCATAACTTTTTTCATTTTTTACTTTAATTTAACAAAACACTATTCTGTTTTTGGTATATTAAGGATTATTTTCTTATGTTTATTTTGTGCTTGGCAGTTTTAAAATTATTGCCTAATTGGTTACTGTATGCTTAAAAGCAAACATCACTCTCAGTGAAACCTCTTATTACAATAGGTGATAGCTGTAGTTTTTCATGAAAAACAAAAGTGTTTGACAGTATGAGTCATTTTTAGTAGCAGCATATTATGTACATTAGGTATAAGTTCTCTTTTTTTAATTGTTCAGTTGTTTTTCAGTTGTTGCAATTGTGGACCAGGCCAGAGTTGTACTAAACCAACTAAGACACAATGAGATACAGGAATGACACAATGAGAAACAGGAAACAGGAAAGTGATGACTGATCGCCACCTGTTACAAATTCAGGTACAGTTTTTATTCCAGATTTGATACAACTGTAAACTGTTTTATGCATGCTATGATTATGTTCATCATGTTTGTTTAAGACCATGATGATGAGGACTAATCTATTGAATATCCCTTGCCAAAAGGCAAAGTGGATACAGTAATTGTGTAATTGTGCACGTGTGTGTGCGTGTGCACGGAATGTAATCTTGAGCATAAATCCCCCAGGTATTAACTTCAAACTTCATATACAGATAGATCCCTATTGAGGAGAAGTGCAGTGTTAAGGGACCATAACTCTGTTTACAGTTCTTTTTGTAATAACCCTTTGTTATATTTCATACTGAGTTTTTGTCAGCAGAACTTGAAAAGTCTTTGAGGTGTTGATTTCAAACTTCAAATATGTACAGATAGATCTCATTTAGCAGAAGTGCAGTGCACAGAAACCATAACTCAAGATTTTTTTTGTAGTGGTTGCCCTTTGTTAGTTTTCAATGTTATCCTTTGTTGTAATGCACAGTTGTGATCATGCTCAAATATGCTCATTCACATTAAAAGTAATTGTCCAAGTTCAAATCCTGTAATAGAAACAATTATTTTCTTTCTGTGTTTAGCAGAGTTTATATGAACTATCTATCAATGTAAAATAAACTAATATTCGTGTTTTTTTATCATTTCTTATTTATTTGTTTATTTTTTGTTACATATTTTTATGTGCATATATATAAAATCTATATCACAAAAAGTGTGGCTAATTTTTAATATTAAGATATAATTTGTATAAGAACTATCATATTTCAAAATCAACCATAGAGCTTTTGCAAGATGGATAATAACTTAATGTATCTGATGAACAATAATGTAATTTTGGGATGCCAGCAATAACTTTTCAAGGTGAAAATATGTTCTTGTCATTGATTTTACATATAAGTAATCAGTATGCAAAGCCCTTTCAAATGATACTTATATTATATGGGGTAACTATCAAATTTTAACATTGAAGCCAATGGCACAAATGAATGAAAAGCTCCATAATAGTTCAATATTTGAAGCCAACAATGGAACTGTGTTTATGTATTGCTTAATGTTCCCTTTTCTTTCAGAAAACCCCCCACATCCAACAAGAGACAGTCTGACTTCAAAATCTTCATTGAAGACAACTAAATGGACAAGACATCCGTCGCATAAAGATTCACTTAAATTGGAATGATATACCAATTTTAACTTTTAACAGCCAAATACATTATAGATTTGAAAATAGATTACCCTTAAATAAGTTTGATGATTAACATTTACCTCAACACAGTACAAAGTGCTCATGTTGAACTATTGTGATTGATCATAGTCTGTCCTTCATTTTTATTAACAGTTTCATACAGCGTTAACACTTTAGTATGGGGACTCACTTTTAGCTCGACTATTCGAAGAATATGGAGAGCTATACTACTCACCCAAGCGTCGGCGTCACCCGGCGTTAAGGTTTTATCTCGGCAACTACTTGAGGTATTGCATTGAGACTTGATACAATGGTACTCAACCATCCAACCAACTCAATTAACCAAGTTAGATAACTATAGTTTGCATTTAATGCAAATAATAGGCCTTTATTATTTGACTTAGAAATTCTGGTTAAGGTTTTGCGTGCAAGCACACATCGGTTAATATCTCAGCAACTACTTGAGGTATTGCATTGAGACTTGATACAATGGTACTCAACCATCCAACCTACTTATTTGAACAAGTAAGATAACTCTAGTTTGCATTTAATGCAAATAATAGGCCTTTATTATTTGACTTAGAAATTCTGGTTAAGGTTTTGCATGCAAGCACACATAGGTTAATATCTCAGCAACTGCTTGAGGTATTGCATTGAGACTTGATACAATGGTACTCAACCATCCAACCTACTTAATTTTCCAAGTTAGATAACTATAGTTTGCATTTAATGCAAATACTTGCCTTTATTATTTCACTCAGAAATTCTGGTTAAGGTTTTGCATGTAAGCACACATAGGTTAATATCTCAGCAACTACTGGATGAATTGCATTGAGACTTTATACAACCACCCAACCTAATTGAATAATCAAGTTAGATAACTGTGTTTTGCAAATAATGGCCCTTTATTATTACACTTAAAAATTCTGGTTAAAATTTTGCATGTAACCACATTTATGTTAATATCTCCACACATCATGTATTGCATTGAAATCTAATCTAACAGTGATCCATGCATGTTTCGCCAAAACTTTTCAGTCCTTACACTGAAAAGCAGCGGAATAGTCGAGAGCGCTGTCTCTGTGACAGCTCTTGTCTCTTTGGTCTTTATTCATACTGGCCAAAATATGTTTACCAAAGAAATCTTAGTAGAGATTGATAACTGTTCAGGTTGCACAAAAAGCATGTAGGTTGTTTGTTCTAATAATATAAACTGTAAATGCTTCAGAAACTATATATATAATTTTCATGATATTTGTCAGTATTTAATCTCGTCAACATTTAAATAATATTAGGTGAAACTTGTTTATTGGTCAAAATGTGTTTGATTAGAGTGGCCTCAAGTTCCACTTTATATGAATGAAATTTGGTCAAGTTTTAGAAAAAAACTATGTTCTAGTTTTATAGGCCATATTCTCTTCCCAAGCTTTCCTTAAAGAAAGAATGTAGGTAATATGAAACAGGAGTCACTAAGTCAAGTATTTAAAACCTTAAAAATTGCTATTCATAGAGGTATCGTTTCCTCATCATAAATCACAACTTAGCCAGCAAGACTTTTCAACAAATAAGGCATAACAGGTAAAAAGTTAATAATTAGGCACATATTTTAGTGAATAAAATCTTGTGAACATATTATTGAAACAAATAATGTGTCTGGTTCTGAGGTGAGCAATAAAGCACCTTGCTTAGTAACAATGGAGCTAGCTCATTATTAAAAGTTTGTTTTAAACTTGAATGAAATGAATGCAAATCATATATTATTATTTTTAATCTATATTTTTTTTAGTTACCTTGTTCTGTTGTTAATTTCCATACTGACTTGGTCAATTATGGCTACTTTGTCTAATTATATTTTAACTTCTAACCTAAATGTTTCATTGTACTTTTGAGTGTTCTGTTAAATATATTGCACAATTACCCTATATGACAGTATAAATTCAATGAAACCATGGTCATTAAGTTCCATACATATTGGAGCACATGGTAAGCCTCTAGAAATGTCACTTCTTAAACCTAGATTCTTGATCTGTTCGCCACATTGTTTTGTTAATTTTTTGTTTATAAAAACAAATGATTGTTTAATGTCAAGGAAACCTTTTTAAAGTTAAAATGTAGATGTACATAGGTAACTGTTAAATATTATTTACCATTTAGTAACTGTCTAAAGGCAAAATTTCCATTAATTTTTATATTTGATTTGGGCCCCTAGGGTCATGGTCACTGTAACTAAAAATAGAAAAATGCTTGGTACTGAATAACTTCAGTTTTAATACATTTAAAACTGAATCTCACAATAAAGGCTGAAGTTCTTGTTGCATTGCAGCATTTCTAGTTAACTTTTTAATTTGACTCTTTTTATTGCTTTCGACAGGCACATATTACATCATTATTGTATTCATTTTTAAGACAAAGCCTCATTTAATTGAGCGTGCTGTCCAAAGACAGCTCTTGTTGACATTATTATAAGACACCTTATGTTATGGTTTATATGAACAATAGCTGTTTCTGTGTATGATTTAGAAGAAACTTCCATTTCTTATCATATTGATGGACATAGATATACATACATGTACGGGATTATTGACATCAGATTCTTAGGATTAAATTTACTAATGTTCTGTTCATGTTCAAAATAGATACAGTTATGGTAAATGCTAGTCTTGTTTGTTTATAACATAGACAACCATGTCTTTTGGTTGTCCTGGTCTCCTGTCCTGTTATGTGAATTGGGTTTTATGGACATCTTCGATATTGTAGGTCCAATTCTAGTGTCTAGCTGGAAAAGTATTTAGCCTAGGGAGACCTTAGTTTGGGTTATCATGTTGGATATGTGTAAATGTTGGCATGTCGGGAAATGACAATTTTAGGCTATGACAATTTAAAAATGTAGACGTTGCTGGGCAAGGCTCCTCACTCAAGTGACTGTCGCATTATATTCGTGAAAAAGTGCCTTGGGCTTTTGGTTTGTTATGAATTTTGCGAGTCTGGCAAATATCTGCATTATAAAATTCATCGACATACAGGTGACAGAGAAAAAGGTCAATTTTCAATGATTTCAAAAGATTTATTAACTAAAAGGGGATCATCATAAATGAATACAGAGAACAAGGTTAATTGATTTGACAGAGGAGTTGATGCAGAGCTTCAAAAATTAAGGAGACAATTTCAGAAAAATGCACATAAATGATTTTTGTTTATTTGTGTTGTTTGATAACTGCTGTGTGTCGATTTTTATTTAATTTTATTTTACCCCCCAAATCACACTTCACACAATACATGGTTTCTACACTTTAGGTTTGTTATACTGTATAATAGTATCTATTGAATACAGTAAAATTTCTGGTCATTGTATTGCAAAATTTGTGCTAATAATTTGCAATTTCAGAAATTCTCATTTTTATTTAATTTTTCAAACATTTTCCCCAAAATTCACATTTCACAAAATTACATAGTTTCTTTACTTTTGATATATTAAACTGTAATATTTATGAAATACAGTAATTCTGGTCATTCTATTGCAATATTTGAAAAAGTTATTGGCAAATTCCAGAAATTCTCAATTCCATTTAATTTTTCATACATTTTACCCCGAAAATCATATTAAAAAAAAAACTGTTTCTATATTTTTTATATATAATAATGTTAAATGATATATATTAGCTGCAGTAGTTCTGGTGTTTTTATTGCAAAATAAGGCAGAGTTATTGGCAAAATCCATAAATTGTCATTTTCATTTAATTTTTCCAACATTTTACCCCAAAAATCATTTTTTGCGCCATGTAATTGTTCTATGATTTAAGTATTTTAAATATGTTGCCTGATATGACATAAATTCATCAAAATTATTTTTGTGCAGTTTTCTCCAAATGTTCAAAAATCTCCGTTTGTATGCATTGAATAGATAACAGAGGTGTTGAAGCATTGTTTAAAACAAATTAAATTATATTAAATTTTAAACAGTTTATTAATTCTAATGACAAACCCTTGCTTATTGTTTTACTTTCTTTCTAATAATTAACCGTACTAATTATGTCAATCGCTAAATTAGTTTATTGAATGTAGATGCTTTGTTTTCCATTTTTTCCTAATATTCTCAAGGTCAATATGAAGTGATTTATTCAATACACCAACCAGTCCTTTTGAATAGAATCCAGAATATTAGGAAGCCATAAACAATTTACCGGTGCAGGGCTTTTGGGCTTATGCTTTATTTTCACTGACAGCCTGCCGTGCAAATTATGATTATAAATTACGCAATTTAGTTTAAACTTTAAATTCAAATTTTACAGCAATTGTGAAACGAATTATTACAACATAATAATATATAAATCACTCTATTTGTCACGATGCTGATGCGAGAGAGTGGTCTTTTGTTTTGAGGCTGGGGTTTTGGGGTCTGAGTACCCGAAGAAACCCGCTTGTCCATCTTGGTGGCCACAAACCAAACTTACGTGCAATTTAAATGAAACCATTCAAAACATGTTTTTTAAGTAAGCCATCACAATGCTCGATTTTACCAAATACAAATTATTAAATTCAAGTTTACACAGTTTATTTTTTCATAAAAATGACAAACCTTTGCTCATATTCCATTTTGTTTGCTCATATTAAGCAAACTTGTAGTGCCTATCGATTAATTTGTCAATAGTTGTTAATAAATCATGGGGTGATACGTACCGAGAGAGAGAGAGAGAGAGAGAGAGAGAGAGAGAGAGAGAGAGAGAGAGATTACAAATCTTATCAGCAAAGCTATTTATTATCATAAACACCAAAGTTTCAAAAATTATTCATACACTCAATGCAGTCATAGTTTATAAACATGAAGATAGCAAGTATAGCGAGGCTTTTTACAGGCACATAATAGATACAGATATGAGTATACATTGAGTTGTGCAATAAACACAGCGTATCGTATCGGGTTTTAAATTGTTCAAAAGGAATAATTCATTGAGTTTCAAATGCTGTCAAATTACAAACAGAGTTACAATTATCAAAAAATCGAATTATAATTATGTCAGGATATAGCATTTTAGAACAGAAAAAATCCACATAATGCCAATTTTCAAAATTCTCCGGAAGAAACTGTAGATATAATCTTTAAGTATAAATTACGGAAGAATTATCCAATTATAATACGCAAAATAACGAGTGATATACGATAATGTTATAAACAGTTTTTAACACTAAGTGCTAAATTATATTTAAATGTGTTTAACAAATATTGATAGTTTCAATCAATATTAAATTTTTAAATACCATGTAAGACGGTAGCACGGCCCCAACAGGACAATAATTTCTAGACATACCTTCGTTATATTGTGTTTGCGTCAGCATCCACACCACATTGCTATCGGAATGTATACATGAAATCATGTCTTACAATCCGATAGCTATTATTTCCTTTGTTGTCATCTTGTCAACTAATGGATGTATCACATAAAATAATCCTGAACAAATATTACAACCGGTGGTACATGTCTAATTCCTTTGAGGTTGTATACAATAGTATCGAATTTGCGACTGTGCGAATCCTGAACATGCAAACCGAATTTGAAAAACAAAAAAGTCTTACACTTCCCTTAATTGTAGTTTACCCAGTGTATGTGTTTATGCTATACATATTCAAACTGTTAAGATTCGATCATGAAGAGGCAATATTCAAACATAAGTTTCATTATGATCGTATATATAAAATTCATTTTCAGGATTCTTCGAACCACAATAACCAATATGGCGGCCTATTCTCGTGTGCTTTGATGATGACGTCATCGACCGAAGTATGGTAGCGACCATATTCGGACAGCGACCACGGTATGGTAGCAGTTTGGCGCAAACCTCAGACCGATTCTTTTCTGGAAATAATGTACCGATTTTATACCAAATGGTTTAAATGTAGCTGGGTATATAAGGCGTTACCATCTTTGTTTCGGGATCTATTTTTTAAATATCACTAAGAAACGCAAGGCTTGCGACATTAAGATTTCGGTAATAATATTATATATTTTAAACATTAAATAAGCACACTGTAAGAGTTTAAGGCAAGTAACGTTGTTCTATTCAGATTTAAAAGCAGTAGAGCCTATACCCATAATAGTTGAGAAATACACCCTCACTCGTGCTCTTCGCGACCTTTCTTCTACGATTCAATTGGCTGTCGTGATAAGACATATACATATACATTTGGATGCAGACTTTTTGTTGTAGTCACTATTTTTGGTATTGAGATACAGAATTCGAGCAATAAACGTATTCAACTGTATATTTCACTGTTTGATTTGAAAGCCCACAGGGGCACGACATATTTCTGGTGGCAGCGTTGGAATCGGCATTGAACGTAAATGCCGGTCCAGTGATAAAAACTACGCCAGATAGCGGACTATATGCTTAACATAAGTCTATGAGACATTAAAAATCATGAGTGCATAAAGTAGTGATGACGAGGTGATTGTAAACTTGAATAGGCAGAACACCGAGAGCGTCATGGACACGCAGGTCTCCGACGACGGCACTGGCGCTTTTGACGTCGAGGTCGTCCATGCAGAGCAAATGCGCATACCACAGGTACAAACCCAACGTATGGTAGGTGTGTTAAACGATTTGTCCGACGCCCTTTGTGAGATCGTAATCGAACTAAGGGACTTAGATAAAGATAGGCGTTCGGGTAATTAACCACCATGATCGTGGTCGCGGTCAAGTGACCCTACAGAAGGGGTTCGCTACCGCGAAAGGTCGAGAAATTATAACAACTCGCAACGGTTCAACGGACCCGATACAAAATTCGACATCGCGCTTGTCGGTAGCGATGTTTGTCCAGACGGGGCGGATGTTGTCGTGGAGAAGGGAACGGTTGCTTTATATTAACTCCGTTGCAAGACTTGAAGGTGAAGCCAGTGATTCCGTGTTTTCTAAAGTGTCATTGGAGGCTTTATCAGACTATGACCTGTTTGAGCGCGAGATCACCTCCCGGTTCTGGGTGATTAAAACCCGCAATCATTTGTTGCAAAGTTTAGCCGACGCAGCTAGAAGTTCGGTGAATCAGTAGAAGACAACGCCACGACTTAGAGAAACTGTATGACAAAGCATACAGGTGAAGGGTCCGTAGGACAAGAGTCGAGGATCTCGTGAGGCGCTTCCTGGACGGCATTATCGACAAGGCAACTTGGCTATAAGTTGAGTTTCACAAAGAGCCGCATGGCATGGGTGAAGCAATGCATCATGTGGTCAACTGGTCACAACTTAAACATGGCAGCAAGCCTGACAGAACGTTCTGGCAGTACACAAAAAGAGCTACCGAGGAAGAGCAGGGACGACCGGAAGTGGGCAGTGGACATTGAATTTAGTTACATTGTTTAATTAAGATTAAAAGATCTAATATCGTATAACGTTATGAAAAAAGTATAAACGTAAAGATAAAACAAAATCCTCTTTGTAAGTCAAAGTTTAAGCGATAGCATAAATAATGACCTTGATCATTTCTAACTTATTTTCCTTCTTGCTTGTTAAACCAGTTTTGAATTTTATTTAATATGGATATTATAACATTGAGAGAAACATTAAGGTAGTAATATCAATTATACTATTTCAATACCTTGTATTAAACACTCAATGGAGAAAGGAAGAAAAACAGTGAAATCCATTTACTTTGAGAATGAGTATAGTATAGTGCACGCTACCACAATGTATATAGACTATAACAGAGGTTCAAATTTACAGATAGAGAATAGTGCACGCCACCACAATGTGTATAGACTATAACAGAGGAATTGATGAAAAGTTTCAAAATCTCTGGTTGATACATTGCATAGAGAACAGAGGTGTTGAAGCACTGCTTCAACACCTCTGAGAATGAATAGAGTATAGCGCACGCTACCACAATGTATATAGACTATAACAGAGAAGTTGAAGTAAATCTTCAAAATCTCTGGCTGTATACATTGCATAGAGAACAGAGGTGTTGAAGCACTGCTTCAACACCTCTAAGAATGAATAGAGTATAGTGCACGCTTCCACAATGTATATAGACTATAACAGAGGAGTTGAAGTAAATCTTCAAAATCTCTGGCTGTATACATTGCATAGAGAACAGGGGTGTTGAAGCACTGCTTCAACACCTCTGAGAATGAATAGAATATATACCGTGTACAGTATATACTGGTATAGAATATAACACCAGTGTATGTACTGTCGCGGTGTATCGTGCATATCCATATAGTGTATAGAGTCTATGCACTGCGTTGACATCTAAGATCTCAATCTCAACTTGGACTAAGTATTCTAGATTTAATATTTTTTTCTAGATTCAAATAATTCACTGTTTAGTGCTGTTATGAAGGCTTCGCACACTTTAGATGTTTTACAGGTTAAATCCGAACTACTTTGCTTCATCAAACGTATGAATGACTCAATGTCGTATCAGGGCATGTGTGTTAGAATAAATTGAAAGCCTTATGTCCAAAACAATGGCAGGAATACACCGGAACGAAGCTACTACGCAAAAAATTAAAACATCTTAATAGAAAAGTTTACGCCTAAAAATCATAGAATGAATAGTATTTTGTAATTGAATAGCAGGCAAATCATAGTATTTGAAGCATTAGCAACGCGAAACCTGAGATACAACTATTTTGACTGTCAGACAATCATTTTTTGTTTCTTATCTCATGAAACGGTAATCTCATGAAACGGTAATATCAAAAATACACCATTACAAATAAGCGTGCTTCAGGGTCACACCAGGTTATAATAACAAACCAGGTAGGCGATTGGACACTTGCGGTAGGTAATACATCTTGGGCTAAACTCAGAGTGGATATCAGTATGTTAACTGCCTACCAGAGCCTCCATTATTTTGACCCATTAATCTTGTAAATATAACGATCTAAAAATAGTTATGTCCTGCTAAAAATAAAACGCCGGGATACAGAAATACAGCGCGGAAATAGCCGAACAAGCAAAAACTCATACTCGGAACGCAATACAACTAATCTATTTTTATGATTTTGTCGTCATTCTGCTAAACATAGAGTGCATTGAGACAAAAATACTGGGTTAAAACGACACGAATAGAAGTAGTTCTTTGGAATTTGCGGTCTTAAGACTACCTGCGCGCATGCGCAGATAGTCTAAAAACGAATATTGTGATAAAAGGAAGAAATGAATCAAAGCCATACCGAAAATATTAAAGGGATCCCAAACCTATGTATGTAAGTAAAATGCAATTTGTATTGCAAAATACATTTCTGCAAATTCGAAGAATCTACATAAATATAGAAGTATAGGCTAGGGTTTATTGCGCGGGCGCATCGGCGCCCGGCGCATATATTGATTGTCTTAGAAGTGTCCCTGGTGCAACGGGCTTGCGCATGCGGCGTTTTAATTGTTTTGATCGCGCATGCGCCGTTTCTTACCGTCCGCTCTCGGATAATTCCGAAGTAATTCCGAAGCAGTTCGCCATTAGACTAGTTCCTGTTCGATTTTGCAATAGAAGATTAAGATTGATAATCTTCTAATATGTGAAGCCTTGAAAATATAAGCAAATTAAAACCAGAGATTTTTTTTAAATAACTCTTTTAGAGAAAAATATCATAAATGCACAGTTGTTGAGAAAACTTCTCTTTTTTCATTTAAATATTTTTACATAAAAGAACAAAGCACGAATGCGCAGAATGTATCTTATAATAATCTTAGAAAATCGGTGAAGCAGTCTATTATCTGATTACCCGGTCATGACACGGGTCAGATGCAAGCGTCCAGCAGACTAGGAATATCGAGGTCAACACGCTGGCTGTTGGGGAAAGGTATTTTCATTTGGCGCCGCACCGAAGTGCGCGCCTATTATGGAATGGGAATTTATTTTAGTTAGTGGTAGGAGCGGTTTTTAAGTTGGTTGACAGTTGGGATTTACTGTTATTTTATATGATTAAAAAATGCAAATGGGTGGCGATTGCATGGGTGTTAAAATGCTTTTTATGGTTGAATAGATAGTCTTCAATTTATCTTTAAAACATTATTTCGGAAGAACGACAAATAAGTTTAATAACTGTTCCCGATTCGTTTACGTTTTCCGATTGGTTACCTGAAATATCTGAAATATCTGAAATATCATGTGCCGGAAATGTAAAATGTGTGGACCGGTAATTATGTGAATGGGAATAATTATGTTTTATGTTGTTTTGTTATGTTTACTGCATTGATTAACCATGAGGTAATCTTTTTTCTTTAATCCAATCGATATTGGAATTAAATGTTCACCTAACTTTATTTGTTAATGTGTTGAAGGTGACATTAGTAAAATTTTATTACGATTGTCCCCAAGTTGTAACACACACCGGATGTTGCTATTTTTAGAACCAGAAGGTATTTCCCCGCTATTCATAGGTCAATGATGGAATTTCTACATCGTAGCAGTTGGAAACTCGGGTGATGATTTTACCATGAATATACGTTTAAAATAAGTAAACACTAAAAGTGCACACTGACAGTTGATTACGATATACCTAACAATTTGAGTCATTACAGTAAAACATGGATTATAAGTGAATTATACGCGTAAGAGAAGATTTTCTGTCGAAAAAAAGAATGTCAACAATCGGCATGGAACTGGGATATTTGTATCAAAGGGCTATGTATGTAAGTATCTTTGAGTAGTTTTGTACGTTGATGTGTTCAAAAATGTTTGTTTTTTTAATTTATCTTTGAAATTCTTAAATCATTTATATTTGCTAAATGTTAAGACAGCGTGTTAATATTTTTACATACATGTACTATAATTATATTTTATTATAAATATACATGTTACATCTACTTATGCACCAGTCAATTGTAACCACGCCCCCCCCCCCAAGTTGGGGGTTTACCGGGGATAGCGGGGGAAATGGACCGTGTTTTTACCTTCGAGGTGTCCCCGCAGTGCCGGGTGAATGCGGTGGGGGGCGTGGTTACTTTGACTTTCGGTCCAGCCAACCCCAGGTAAAATCCTCGTTCTGCGAGGACGAACTGATGGTCAAATCCCTGCCATATGCCCCCGCACCCCAGGGAGCCTAGGTAAGGCATATTCCCCGCTATATTTTGCTCGAAGACAAAACCACCGCATTCACCCGGCACTGCAGGGCCACCTGAAAGGTAAAAACACAACCCGTTTCCCTGGCTATCCCCGGCATAACCCCGGACCTGGGGGGCCATGGTTACAATTGACTGGTGCATTATGTACATGTTTTCTATTTTTAAATGTACTTATGCACATTATTTATGTATATGATATGAGTATGTAATCTTTTACTTGATTGTTTTATCTTAAAATTTTGTTTAAAAATGATGTGTTTTGGTATGTGACCTATTTTTAACATACCATAATACATGAACATACCCATTATTAGTTTACAAACTGCATATTTTCAAAATAAACCTGTAAGAAAAGACGTACATGGTTTCGGGCTGGAAGCCACGACAGCTTTGACACTAGCGACATTCATT
Organism: Mya arenaria; assembly: GCF_026914265.1. NCBI lineage: Eukaryota > Metazoa > Mollusca > Bivalvia > Myida > Myidae > Mya > Mya arenaria. The sequence goes on from NC_069125.1 coordinate 30,930,814, forward strand.
TGCTTGGTGTAGGTCTCGTTAAAACCCCGTACTGTTGTGAATCATTATCAACCATATGCACAACAACTACACATTTGTGCTTACCAACTTACTCTTGGCTAAAACGGATATAAGTGCAGAATGTATAATTGATACTGTCATGTGCATTTGTCTTTCACAGTTGTAGTTTCTGCCGGTTGATAATCAGAAGTCTAATTTCTTTAAGGTAGGAAAATGACTGAATATTACTAAGTCAACAAATTGGGGTTATGAAGAATTCCAGCCTGCATTAAATACTATGTTGGATCATTGAGACAGATTTGACATCCATGTCATCCACAAGGCAGTCACATCTGATAGAGATGATGTGAGTATTTCATATAAAACATATTTGAGTTGGTGTTTGTTGTTTTATAAACTCACTGTATTCAATAATCAGGTGGTGGTGGTGGTGGTGGTGGTGGTGGTGGTGGTGGTGGTGATGGTGGTGGTGGTGGTGATGATGATGATGATGATGATGATGATGATGATGAATTTTATTGATATTTAATAATTTTCTTTATATATTAGCTACATGTATGTATCAGCTTGTTGTTGTTTTTTTTAAATAATGTCGAGAAATATTAAACTGTTTATATTTTATTTTGTATATGTATGGCAGTATTATTATCTATACTAATAAGTTAGAAAGGCTTTTAAAGTACATTTTTTTCCTTTACAGCACTAAACATTCTAGATGGGTAAAGAACCTGAAGGGGCATAACAACCAAATCAGCATTGACTCGGCATTGAGTAATTATCATCTGCGCACACACTACAAGTACAAACGCATGGGAACAGACCAAACTTCAAATGCTAAAGAGTGAAGACTTATTGTGAAAAATTCTAAATGTAAGAATACCATTGACAAAATAAAACAAATAGACATCGATTACCTACAGAGACTGTTTACATGTTATAATATTAAAAAGACAAATTAGTTGAGAACTTTCACTCTGACATTTTTGGAGGGGCATTACCGCCTACATGTACATAGTGTTCTTGTTTCTTTACATATTTTAATTTGAAAGTACATTCATTGTTTTTATATCTGAATTCTGAGTTAGTATCATACGTAAAATTCATGTATTTGAATGATTACATTTTATGAATAAGTCCAATAAAGCTTTATCAATTTTTACAAGAAAAGGGTTGATTTTTAAGCATTTTATTAGCTATAAAAATGTATGGTTACATGACATTATGTATATTTTCTTCAAAACTGAACGATAAACTATCATAAATTGTCTTTTAAATTGTTCATTAGACATCATATAAAAATATTTAAAATGGTTACAGCAGGTTGTCTTATTATTAATTATTTTTTATGAATTTATAAAACTGCTTTATATTTTCAAACATCGAATGACTGCTCTGTTCAGAAGACTCACAAGATCAATCAAAATGATTTTTTTGCATGTGTATCAATATTGTTGTTTAGTTGAACTTATGTTTTCTGTTAACTGAAGTTTATTTCACCAGAAACTGTTGTGTTTATTTTATAAGCTCTGATAATGTGAAACAAAAATCAAATATAGACAAAATATTTACTTGTCGCTCTTTGTAGCCCTTGGAGTTTGGGGTTGGGTAATGAAACTTAAATAACTTTTTTAATTCACGGTAAAATATCTTCAAAATTTGGATAAAAGTCCCATAGTGTACCTTGATAATAACCATGTTGTCGGTGAAAGCTTTTATTAAAGTGTGTATTACTTAAATACCTTAATTCAGTTTAAATAATTATGATTTTTGTTTTCAAATAGATTTCCTGTAATATTGAGCTTTGTCAATTTTTTGTTGTTTTGTATTATGTACAATTACTACTTCTATTTCCTAACTTAATTTTTTTGTCTCATTTGTCAAATTGAATTGGTACATATTTCATATAAAGTGAAAAAAAAACACACTATTTTTTAAAGATGCACTCTTACTCCAAAACAAGACTTATCACAATTAATATTATTGTTTTGATTTTTCAAAATGGGTTGATAGATGTCAACAACAATGTTTCTAATGAAGGATTTTGAGTTCAATTTGCTAATAAGAATGAACATAAAACATGGTATTTCTGCCTTGTGATACTATAGAAGACCACAGTAAATCTTTTAGCAATCACCAATCATTTAATATTTGTCATGCTTTCTGCTATTATAAACAGAGTCACAAGCTTGTTATAAATCAGTAAACAATATTTCAGTAAATGCATTATTTAGTAAGTAGTTATTGTTTTATCAGTCAATTTGATGTGTGTTATAAATACAATTATATGCAGGGCTTCCATTTAAGGAAGTTTGGAAGTATATTTCTCCTTAGAAATGGGTTAAAACTTTCAAAATTGATTTCTAGGAAGTACAAAAAGTTCCATAATTTTGAAGAAAACCACCAAAGTAGAAAGCTTGGAAGTTCAAAATATTCAAACCTTGTGTCAATATTACTTTTATGGTCACAATTTCAATCAGTCTTAAGATAAAATGATTTATTATAATATAAGTCTTTGTATTTAGCAAGTTAAAGTTACAAATTACTTGATTTTTAACATTCTAATTGAAAAATAGTGGAAAAAGATATTGTATTCGGGAGATTTTATCTTCCACATTTCAGTGTAAAACTTCCAAAATTGATGGACAGGAAGTTTATACTTCCAGTTTCATATTCTTAATGGAAGCCCTGTTATATGTATTGATTTCAAATAAGAGTTTCACTTTAAAGATGCTCATTTAAAGATAATGAACAGACAAACAAAAACTAGACACATTTGATACTAATTGTATGAATGATTATTGTTTAGGTGATCTCTTATCTCTGATTTGTTTTGGAGATATTCATAAATGGGTGTTATTCTTTGTTGTCTTCAGTTTCTTATACATTTAAGGATTTTTATAATTGCTTTTCTTGTATATATTAATTTAATGCAAATGAAAACACATTTTAAAGTAGACACATTTGATACTAATTATATAAATGATTATTGTTTACATGTACTCTGATTTGTTATGAAGATATTCATAAAGGGGTGTTCTTCATGTTATTATACATTTTGGACTTGATTTAGTATTGCTTTTCTGGTATATATTCATTTAATGCACAAAGAAATTATTTTAAGTGTTCAGTATCACTTTCACACATTGTTTACTATAATTTTGTGCATATTTGGCCTATTTATGCTTATATGTGCATTGTTGTATTTCAAAACCTTTGTGAAAAATAGAAACAGTATTATTTCTTTCATGCATAGTCTGATACATATTCAGTTTGTATGCGTTATTTTTTTTCATATTTGAAAAAATTGCCATTGTCCTATAAGACACATGCTATTTTGTGTTAATATCACTATGAACTAAAAACATCCATTTTCAACTCTTCTTTACCATGTAAATGGAGAAGTTAACATTATAACTCCATTGACCAGTTTTTTATGCAATTTGTCCAATTTCATACATTTTAGTATTATTAAACAGCTAAAAACAAGGCATGTTATGTTATAAATGCATTTCATCTAGTAAACAATGTTCTCTTTTTATATAACAGTTCAATAATTATGTTCTATTTATGTTTGTAACTTTCATACGAAATGATAATGTTTATTAAAGTACTACAAAAGTGGTTATTTCATGTCACTTCTTCATGATGAATTCCCCATATAATCAAGAAACTTATTCTTCCCTTCAAGTTGTCATTCCAGCATGGTGACTTTGCCCCCTCCCCCCTTAATGATTAGAACTGCAGTGTACAAGAACAATAACTCTATTTCAGCGAATTGCAAGAGTTATTCCCTTTGTTTCTTTTCCTGTCCATAGCATAACAAGAAAACTACTTTTTTGGAATTTCATTAAACATCATTCAATGGTAAAGCACAACAAGAGGAAGTGCAGTGCACAATGACTATAGCTGTATTTCAGCTAATTACAGAATTATTGTCCTTTGCCTCTTTTTCTTGACCAGAGCATTACTTTCAAAACACTCATGGTATTGAAATAAAACTTGGTATATGGATAGGTGGCAATGACAAAAAGTACAGTGCACAAGCACCCCAATTCTTTCGTGTTCATTAATGTACCACACCCCTAATGAAATGTTCAACTTGAAACGCTTCAATTTCAATGCTTTAGCCTATGTTGTTAAGCAGAATACTACAAATATTTTGAGAATTTCATGGATGCGGTTCGATGCATTGTAATATGCTTGTTGGCCTTGACATTCCTTGTTTTTCAACATATAACAAATGCATAATCTATTAAACGGCGCCCTTTGATGCTTTGCATCAATGGTCTTTCTTGTTTTCTTTTTACGTAGTGAACTGAAAAACTATTGTTATTTTATATTTATCATTTTAAAAGCAGGTTTCGTGTCTTTCGATTTAAACAGTAGCACGTTTTTTTTTGCGGTATTTCTACTTTCATTTTGGACAACATTTGAAGGCTTTTCCAAATTGCGTCATTGAAACCTGGGATGATAGCCGTCCAATGAAAACGCTTCTTGCATTTCAGACATAGGCGAGTGTGCGGTCAAGGTCAAGGGCGAGAGGCGAGAGGGTGATTCGAAGTGAAATACTGCAACAAAAAACGTTCGATTTGGACATTTACGCGTCTAACTCAATGAGTCACAATGGTAGGGATGATATTTCAAGCACCTCTTTGTAATGCATGCGCAAAGTTTGCATGTCAGTCTGTATGTAACGAGTTTTAGGTGATTTGTTCGTAGTCATTAAACTTTTGCATCGTTTTCATTATGCACCAGTTATTATTTTAGACTAATGCATCAGTCAATTGAACCCCCCCCACCCCCGTTTCGGGGAATAGCGAGGACCCTAACCATAGGCTAAAATCCCGTCCTGCAGGGATGAACAGATGGTTCAATCTCGCCAAATGCCCCGTGCGCCCAGGGGCCTAGTCTAAAATAATAGACGTGTTATACCGGATTCTTCCAATCCCTAACGTCTAAACGGGAATGTGCAAAAAACGGGGGTGTTTTAAAAATATTGAAATTGTTTTAAGTGAAGTATTTTATGGTTGAAATTGATCATAAAGACTTATATTCATGTAATTAAAATGTGATTTTGCACTAAACAAGCATTTAATGTATTAAAAAAAGTTGTTTACCTTTCCAATAAAACGAAAGTTGACTGACACAGACAACAATTATGCGAAGGGGAACAACTCGATACAATCGTAATAACTCGGCCTCCTCCGACAAAGCTTCGAGATAGACCTCGTTATACAATCGTAACAACTCGGCCATGGCCGAAATATTCCGAGCGATTTAAAACTGTGCCTAAAGCCTTGCAGGTGCCCTTTATGTATATATCGTTATGTTTTGACAGAATGAAATGAAGAAAAGCCGTCAAACTCATAATTATAAGTTGGATATTTATTTTTTGTATACGGAACTATTATAAAATAACATTATCTGGTAGTATTTCTTGTTTTTATGATATTTAATAGACGCTATATGCTTTAACCCGGAATCCTGATCGGAACAACTACCCACGTTTGATACTAAACAATTTCTACGTGAAGGATTTGCCATATCAAAAATCTAAAAAATCCGTCAACGTACAATTATTTGGACTACCCAGGGGCCCTAGGTAAGGCCCATTCCCCGCTACATTTAAAGCAAAGACATAACCATCCCATTCACCCGGCACTGCAGGGCCACCTAAAAGTTAAAAACATGGTCCCTTTCCCTGGCTATCCCCGGTATACCCCCGGACCTTTGGGGCCGTGGTTACAATTGACTGGTGCATTAACTTTTGCATCGTTTTAATTATGCACCAGTTATTGTTTAAGACTAATGCATCAGTCAATTGACCCCCCCCCCACCGGTTCGGGGAATAGCGAGGACCCTGACCATAGGTCCAGCCAACCGCGGCTAAAATCCCGTCCTGCAGGGATGAACAGATGGTTAAATCTCGCCAAATGCCCCGTGCGCCCAGGGGCCTAGTCTAAAATAATAGACGTGTTATACCGGATTCTTCCAATCCCTAACGTCTAAACGGGAATGTGCAAAAAACGGGGGTGTTTTAAAAATATTGAAATTGTTTTAAGTGAAGTATTTTATGGTTGAAATTGATCATAAAGACTTATATTCATGTAATTAAAATGTGATTTTGCACTAAACAAGCATTTAATGTATTAAAAAAAGTTGTTTACCTTTCCAATAAAACGAAAGTTGACTGACACAGACAACAATTATGCGAAGGGGGACAACTCGATACAATCGTAATAACTCGGCCTCCTCCGACAAAGCTTCGAGATAGACCTCGTTCTACAATCGTAACAACTCGGCCATGGCCGAAATATTCCGAGCGATTTAAAACTGTGCCCTAAAGCCTTGCAGGTGCCCTTCATGTATATATCGTTATGTTTTGACAGAATGAAATGAAGAAAAGCCGTCAAACTCATAATTATAAGTTGGATATTTATTTTTTGTATACGGAACTATTATAAAATAACATTATCTGGTAGTATTTCTTGTTTTTATGATATTTAATAGACGCTATATGCTTTAACCCGGAATCCTGATCGGAACAACTACCCACGTTTGATACTTAACAATTTCTATGTGAAGGATTTGCCATATCAAAAATCTAAAAAAATCCGTCAACGTACAATTATTTGGACTACCCAGGGGCCCTAGGTAAGGCCCATTCCCCGCTACATTTAAAGCAAAGACATAACCATCCCATTCACCCGGCACTGCAGGGCCACCTAAAAGTTAAAAACATGGTCCCTTTCCCTGGCTATCCCCGGTATGCCCCGGACGTTTGGGGCCGTGGTTACAATTGACTGGTGCATTAACTTTTGCATCGTTTTCATTATGCACCAGTTATTATTTTAGACTAATGCATCAGTCAATTGACCCCCCCCCCCCGGTTCGGGGAATAGCGAGGACCCTGACCATAGGTCTAGCCAACCGCGGCTAAAATCCCGTCCTGCAGGGATGAACAGATGGTTAAATCTTGCCAAATGCCCCCGCACCCAAGGGGCCCTAGGTTAGGCCCAGTCCCCGCTATATTTAAAGCGAAGACATAACCATCCCATTCACCTGGCACTGAAGGGCCACCTGAATGTTAAAAACAGGGTCCATTTCCCCGGCTATCCTCAGTATACCCCCGGACCTTGGGGGCCTTGGTTACAATTGACTGGTGCATTAGTTTAAAATAAAAAACAACAACATGTTTTACGGGATTCTGTCTCAATAAAATATATATTTATATTTATCATCCTACATTCCAGTTTCTACCACAAGAGTTGTTATATATTGAACAGATAGGGCTTCATCTTCAAGATGAGAACTGCAAAACACAGCACCAACAATAATGGGCCAGGACCGAGGAGTTCCAAGAAACGAGTATTCTTCAGCCCACAAATATCAGTGCTGCCCCGCTGCCCAAAACCAGGTTTGTTCTTTTTCTTAGTTTCCTGTTAACTTGATGGTTTCAGAACAATAGCCAGCATTCATATTAAACATGAAATCCAAAACCTTCTGCATTTTGTGTTGTTATGTAACACAACTAAAGCTAGGCAAATCTTTTGCTAAGTTTTTAACTGCAACTTTAAATAGCATTGCTTTTGGTATTAGCATTCAACCTTTAATAACACAAAAACATATGGATGTTTCGATGCATATCAATAAATAATTTAATGTATTTACAATTATTCACAATTTCATATAATGTTTAAAAAAAATAACTCTACAAGCTTACATTATTTCGCAATATAATCTATTTTTAGACATCATTTTGATATTTATTTCGCACAAAATACATGACCTATAAACAAGCCTTCCTAAAAATTAATAACATTTTTTCACTTTTTCTAACAAAATTGCTTAACTCAATGGCTGAATAAATGAAGGAAATCATTACTTGTATATAAATACTTAATCTTAATTATTATTCTGTAATTCATGCATCAATCTTTGATTTGTATAACCTGATTCAGAATTGACATCAAATTGCAAATTACCTGTCAATTTATCATGATATCATAACAAATTCCTTTCATATCTTTTAGAGTGTGGCAACAAGTAAATGGACCTTGACAAATGTCCTCTTTGTTAGAGCCAGTCCCTTACATAAGTGGCCTACTTTTGCACAGCTGAGGTTGTTATCAAACGCAGCAGTAGGTATGAAATGCGGAAACTGTTCCAACTTGATCTTCAACAGTTGAGTTACTCCTCATCACAATACCTGAACTGAAAACAATCGGTGACGATCCTTCACTTCACTTTTACCTCACAGTGCTCTTCCCTATATATAAACGCTAGAGGAAAGTTTGAAAATGGAAAACTTGTCATTGCAAGCGTGAAAAGACCAATTGACTCTTAACGAAACAACCTGCTTCAATGCTTAAGCTGACACTACATCAAGTCAACACAAGGCAATTTGTTTTTCTCGCAACCTGACCGGTATGTTGAATCTGATCAAAATTGTACACAACCACTGGTCAAGAGTGGGAATATAGACATAAAAGTTGTTTGATCAGTAACCTAAAATATTCTTGAATATTTGAACATATAATAAAAGGGTATTTGTTAAAGTTATTCATATTGGGTGTAGTGTAGGTAAGATCAATGTCAAGGTTATTTTGGCTAAAAAAAGAAAGAAAATGAGTCTTGATTCATAACATCGATGAAATAGCAAGCCTTAAGTATTTTCGATAAAGTGATACATATATTTTGTGGTGATGTCATAACATTGTTTTACTGTTTTTGAGGAGAAAGCACATGTTATAAATATATCATCACATTTGTGTTTTTTTAGCTCGACTATTTGAAGAATAAGGTGGGCTATACTATTCGCCCTGGCGTTGGCGTCCGGTTAAAGTTTTAGGGCAAGTTGGAATTTTCACTTATAAGTCCAATACCCTTCATTTAATTGACTTAATACTTCACACAGTTGTTCAGGGCCATCATATAATGGGAATAGATAACTCCTTTATACAGGTTATGGCCACTGATTGACTATCGAACTTAGGTTAAAGTTTTAGGGCAGTTTGGGATATTTATTAATAACTTCTATACCATTCGTTCATTTAACTTAATACTTCACACATTTGTTCAGGACCATCACACAATGAGGTTACATTACTCTGTATTATCCTTAATACAAGTTATAGCCCCTGATTGACTTAGGTTATAGGTTTAGGGCAGGTTAAAGTTTTAGAACAAGTTGGGTTTTTCACTTATAAGTCCAATACCCTTCATTCAATTGACTTAATACTTTACACAGTTGTTCAGTGTCATCACATAATAAGGTAAGATTACTCCATATCATATTTTATACAAATAATGGCCCCTGATTGACTATGGAACTTAGGTTAAAATTTTAGGGCAGGTTGGGATATTTATTGATACCTTCTATACCCTTCATTCAATTGACTTAATATTTCACACAATTGTTCAGGACCATCACACAATGAGGTTACATAACTCCATATTATCCTTAATACAAGTTATGGCCCCTGATTAACTTAGGTTAAAGTTTTAGGGCAAGTTAATGTTTTAGGGCAAGTTGGGATTTTAATAAAAAAAACTTCTATAGCTTCATTCAATGCACTTAATACTTCGCAGCTATTGATGACCATCTTACAACAAGGAACAGAACTTCATGTTAGCCCTAAATACAAATTATTGCCCTTGAATTTTTTTTTTCTTTTTAACTCTTCTTTTAATTTCTTTTGAAAGGCACATTTTTATATTCCTTACCACATTTTCATAAAAGGAAAACAAGTTATTTACATGACCTGTGTCATTGTTCGGGCGGGCTGGTGTTAGGGCAGCGTCAAAGTCAACTTATGTATCGAATAATTTTAGCTACGAGTGACATAAAGAGACCAAACTTGGTATATGCAAAGAGTTTATGGAGACCTTTTATGGGAATGCGTTTGCGGCCCCTATGATCAAGGTCAAGGTTAATATTTATAGAAAAAGGGTTGGTTTTAAATAACTTAAGTAAGGGTCTTTATATTGGTACCAAATTTGGTATATACCGGTAGGAAGAGTTTATAGAGACCTTTCCTGAGATTGTGTTTTTGGCCCCGAGAGTTATGGTCTAGGTCAAGGTCAAAATAGAAATATGGTAAGTACTGAATAACTCAAGTAAGGGTTGATACAGTGTGACCAAACTTGGTATATAGGACAAGTTTATGCAGAGCTTAAATGGATGCTTTTTGGCCCCCTAGGGTCGAGGTCACTTTTACTAAAATATATTACTGTTTCAGTTAAGGCTGACATACTGTGACCAAACTTGATATATGTGAGAAGAGTTTATAGCGCGGACACGAGTTTGTGTACTCTGACATTTAAATAGCTCGTGTGACCTTGATCTTTGAGTTATGGACCCTGGTCAATGTCACAGCTCATCGTCTCAATGAGGACAACATTTGTACCAAGAAATATGGTAATCCATCAATGCATAAGTAGGTTATAGCACGGACACGAAATGTTACAGCCAGACGGACAGACAGACTGACGAAGTGTTTCTATAATCCCCTCCCCACTCTGTGGCGGGGGATTTAAGAGTTGATATTTATAAAATAGTGTACATCCATTTTTGTCATTGTTGTGTTTTACCATTATGTCAATATGTTAAGTAACAGTTGTGCCAATATCTTACAGTCACCATATATGACAACAGAATCGTAACATTATTTAATAACCTCATCATAATGATTACTTATCTTCCTATTGTTTTCTTAAATGTTCTGCAATTTCAATAATTATTTACAAAACATGTTCCTAAAATCAGAGACATTTGACAGTATATAAGACTTCTCATTCAAGGTTTTGTCTATCTGAACACTGATGTTGACATAATGCTCTGTAGATATTACTATGCTTTCGCTAAGTTTAATTCCCATTCATGTTTAAATTAATTTCTTATATGTACATATATTTAACAATGATCTGTTTTTCAACATCTCACTTAAACAATTACAAAATGTTAATTTACAAGAAAGACTTGTATTTATATCACTATGTCATTTTGCCATGTCACCCTTCTTTATTACCTGTTATGCTTAAAGCTGCACTCTCACAGATTTTCCATTTTTACAACTTTTTTATTGTTTGTCTTGGAAAGCGCAAATTTTGTGTAAATATCCGCAAACAGATGATTTAAGATTACTAACAAAAGATCAAATCACAGATTTTTATATTTCCATTTGAAAATTAATGTCTGGCTTAAACTGTTACTAACATTTTAAGAAAATTGCATAAAACATCAATTTTTGAACTTAAGTATAAAAATCTTTTTTGTCAGCAGTCTTATATAACTGGTTTCAATGGATTTTCGCAAAATATGGCTCGTTCCAAGTCAAAAAATAAAAAAGTTGTCAAAACGTTCAATCTGTGAGAGTGCAGCTTTAACTTTGATGATTATATCATTCAATGTCTCTTTTATAGACACTGACTCTCCATTTACAAACATTAGAATTCATAATGCTTAAAAAGTATGCCTGTTTCAACTTCTCAACTTACCCTGCTTTTTTGGCATGACCCTTAACCATTCTATTGTGTGTTGTTGTTTTTCATTTTCGTGATTTATGGCTTTTCAAACTTTAAAAAAATAATGGCCTTTTGGCTATCAACCATATCAGCAATGCTTATACTGATAATATAAAACTCCAGGCATATCATTTATAGTTTTAGGTCTGACAACTTTCAAATTTTAAGTTAGTAAATCATTTAACAAATATACCTATTTTCAAACCGATTCATTCCAACATCACAACTGAAACTGAGTCTTTTTAAGCCCCCCCCCCCCATGTAAAAGATATTTATCACCCTATAAATAGTTTCATTCAAATACTGTGCATTTGCATACTACATGTAGGTACATATTACTAGGTTTTCATGTATTTTCATTTATATTCTTTTCTTTCATACCTATTCTATTTCATTGCTTATGTCTTCTTGTATTGATATTCAACAATGTGAATACTTAGTAGGTTTATTCGGTAAAAAGACATGCACATTACATGGCACGTCATAATGCAGACAAATTATAACATATCATTATCAATGCATAGACAGTGAAATAGTGGCAGCATGTGTTTTAGTATTGTATTAATTTGTCTGTGTGCATTCTTATTCCATGTATTGGTCATAATGTATATGTCGCACTGACACCAAATTATAACAAATATTCTTTCTATTGTTGATTACATTTTAGTACAACTCTACCATTCCCAGCATGCATACTTACTCTGTATATTTTTGTTATCATGATTGTTACTATTTTCTTGCATACAAAATGCATATAAAATGTCATATTGCTCATGTTATTTCTTGTTTGTACATATGTTCACATTTCAGTAATACTCAATGCAGTATTTATTCTTATATTTCAATGTCATATTTTAAAGAATTGAGAAGTTCTACAGGCGAAATAACATTAACACATTTCCACCAAACTTTGTACAAATGCTTCACTTTTCATGTATTAAAACATATTCCTCACTTCATTTCATTGTAACCTATAGTTTTCAGCACTTTCTTCATAAATCTTTTGCGTCATTATATTTCCATACACATTAAGTGATCAACTTCCTAGTCATACCACTATCAACCTGCATCACATTTTTCTCATTATCTGCTTATATCTTATGCCTTAAAAGTGCATAATGCATGTTGATTACATAATGTTATTACCTATAAGTGTCATTATATGCAAAACTGATTTCTAAGTCATTACTCTGTGTCCACATACTTTTAAACTACTATTTATGTTATTTTATTCTTATGTTTGGACTTGAAGAGCATGTTCATTTCAGGAACAAGGTGTTTGTTTTTCACACTTAGTACCATGTACACTTCGCACATTTCTTAAAACAGCTTTCTTGTTCCATCCTGCATGCCTATAAATCATTTACGCCACAGAATAAGGAAAAGGACATAAATGATGATGATCACACTTCTTTCAGCTCATGGATAACCAACTTCTTTTAGTTTATGTTAAATGTATTTTTTTAATTGTGTTAAAATCTGTTACAAAAGCAAAAAACAGTTTTATGTGTTTTTCAGTTAGAAGCAATGGCTTTGTAACACTTAATTATAACGGTCAACTTGTTTCGCGGATTATTAGCCAAAAGTAAACATTGTTTTAAGCAGATGTCCTTAATAAGTTTTTTAGATAAACCTTTGGTGCTTCTCTTGTTTAAAGGCAACATTTCACCAAAGTACTTCAAATTCTCAACCATTCGAACTTTGCCCAGAATTTACCAAATCATGTTGGCATATTTAACATTTCAGCTATCATTTCAGCTATCATATCAGCCACTCCAAAAGAAAACCACCACTGTGTCCATGTTGTATTTTATAAATGTGTGTATATTGATACAGTTCATGAATAAAGTTATTTGATACAATTATGGTTTTTGTCATAGACATACCATCAGTTGTACAATTGTTATCGTGTTACGTTTTATTTTCATTTCAAAACAACAGCCAATTTCTGTCATCTTTTAAGTAACTTCTTTTCACTGACATCTACAATCAATGTAAGCCCTTACTTTACTTACTTCGTTCTGACCCTACATATAGACTTGCATAACCAATAGTTGGCCCGCGCTAACATCCAATTGCTGCATCTTGTAGCAACTTTTTTACTTGTTAAGTTATTTATTCGTGAATAAGTAATCTAAGGTAGCGGAGTGCATTGAAGTGGCTGTGGTTCCGTACGAATTGCATCAGCCTTATAATTAGCCTGATTTGGCCGTGCGTCTGTCAAAAAGAACTGTCAATCACTGCAAGATACAAGTACAAAATTGCTGTAGGAGACAGAAAAAAAGGCTCGATCTAAATCGATCCATAGCAAATGTACAGTTAGCGTTTTGTGAGGGGGCGAAATGGGCAGTTTCAGTACTGACTCATGGAAATTTTAATCAGCCTCGGTTTGATTTATTACATATATATAATGCAAACATGGATGAGGTAACAAATCGTTTTCAAATAATGCAGGACATCATTCAAGCTTTATTTACTTTAAGACAGATTTTGAAAAATATTCATTGAAACGTTTTGTAATGAGAACTTTGTTTGAAAAATAAGAGCTGCATTTTGTGTATTTTGAAGTGCTGAAATTAGACAAAATAGGCACTATAAATGACTACAAGAAAGATAACAAGGAAACATAGCAAACAAATATATTATATTAAGGAATCACGTAATTTGAAGGACTTATCACAGTAAAGCACTAACTTCCTTAAGGTGGTTTGGTTGTTACTTTGCATTAAAACAACATATTTCATCAAACTCGTATGAGCGTAAAAATACTTCGGAATATATTGACGTCTAAGGTCCGCATATACTGGACATTTGAGGACGAAATGAAATTCGTCCTCAATATCATTTAGATTACAGAGTGAACATTTTCTTTCATTCCTAGGAACCTTATTGTGTCGACCTATTTCTATATTTAGTTTATGGGATGATAGGCGTAATTTAGATAAAATACTTCTATATTTTTTTCAAAATTTGTCTTAATTTTTTTGAACACATCTAGAGACGAAGACAAGTCTAACACAGACCTCCAATTGCTGATATAAATCGCCGTTTAATAGTTTATGCATTTGTTATGTGTTGAAAAACAAGGAATGTCAAGGCCAACAAGCATATTATGGTGCATGAAACCGCATCCATGAAATTCTCAAAATATTTGTAGTATTCTGCTGAACAACATAGGCTAAAGAATTGAAATTGAAGAGTTTCAAGTTGAACATTTCATTAGGGGTGTGGTACATTAATGAACACGACAGAATTGGGGTGCTTAAAGGACAATAATTCTGTAATTAGCTGAAATACAGCTATAGTCATTGTGCACTGCACTTCTTCTCGTTGTGCTTTACCATTGAATGATGTTTAATGAAATTCCAAAAAGTAGTTTTCTAGTTATGTTCCAACAAATAAAGGCACAAAGGGAATAACTCTTGCAATTCGCTGAAATAGAGTTATTGTTCTTGTACACTGCAGTTCTAATCATTTAGGGGGAGGGAGCAATGTCACCATGCTGGAATGACAACTTGAAGGGAAGAATAAGTTTCCTGATTATATGGGGGATTCATCATGAAGAGGTGATATGAAATAACAATTTAACAATTTGTGTAGTACTTTAATAAACATTATCATTTCGCCTGAAAGTTGCAAACATAAATAGAACATAGTTATTGAACTGATATATAAAAAGTGATTATTGTTTACTAGATGAAATGCATTTATAACATAACATGCCTTGTTTTTAGTTGTTTAATAATACTAAAATGTATGAAATTGGACAAATTGCATAAAAATCTGGTCAATGAAGTTATATTGTTAACTTATTCATTTACATGGTAAAGAAAAGTTGAAAATAGATGTTTTTAATTGATAATAATATTAACACAAAAATAGCATGTGTGTTATTGGACAATGGCATTTTTTTCATATATCATAAAAATAATGCATACAAACCAAATATGTATCAGGCAATGTATGAAAAAAATAATACTGTTTCTATTTTCACAAAGGTTTTGAAATACAACAATGCACATATAAGCATAAATAGGCCAAATATGCGCAAAATAATAGTAAACAATGTGTGAAAGTGATACTGCCCCGGCGAAAAAGGTTCATGAAGTTCATGAACAATTCCGAAAGTTCATGAACAATTCAAAAAGTTCATGAACTATTCCAAAATATCATGAACTTCCAAGTAAGTTCATGAACTTTGAAAGAATTTTGGTGAAGTTCATGAACCAAGTATTGAAGTTCATGAACTTTTATTGTGATAATTTATTAGTTCATGAACTTTTGACCAGTTAAATGAAAGTTCATGAACCACAATTTAAGTTGATGAACTTTTGAATAAGTTCATGAACTTTGAAAGATTGTTTGTCAAGTTCCATAACATTTCATTAAAGTTTAGCAGAACTGCAACATACGATTCAAGTTTGCATTTAAACATATCTTTTCTAGTTGTTATGCATCAGCCAATTGTAACCACGCCCCCACCCCAGGTCCGAGGTAAACTGGGGATAGCCGGGGAAATGGGCCGTTTTTTACCTTTCAGGTGCCAGGTGAATGCGGTGGTATTGCCTTCGCTTTAAATATAGCTGGGAATGAGCCTAACCTAGGGTCACTGGGGTGTGGGGGCATTTGGCGAGGATTTTACCATCTGTTCGTCCCTGCAGGACGGGTATTTTAGCCGGGGTTAGCTGGACCGAAAGTCAAATGATTTGCTTTTTTCCAGGACCTGTGGGGGCCGTGATTATAAGTGATTGGTGCATTAATGTTTTTACCTTTCTTGTTCATCAACTTCGTATACAGGTGATCTGTGATTTGTTGCTGAAGGAATATTCTTAAAAAGGTGTTGAAAAACAAAAGATTTTCTCATAAACCCAAACAACTGGTTCTGAAATATTTTTGATTGGTTATCCATGCTAGATAGTAAGACCATGCTGTACATACTTAATTGATAGGCATTCATAGTCGTTTATATGATTTTTAAACTTCAAAATTGACTTACGTTTTCTTTAAGTAAATGTCTGGAGTCTTTGGTTTGCGATGGCGTCAATGTGCCAAACAGTAGTTTTTAATCTCCACTATTAGACAGTGTGAAATGCAACACATTGGCTGATAGCTGGTGATATAATTAATAGCTACGATTTCTATCCCCTAGAGTAATTCAAAGTCCATCAGTTGTGTTCAAAATTTGCAAACACAGCGGAATGAAAACAATAAGCCGCCATTTTGAATTGAACCGGAAGTACAGTTCTGCAGACGATAATGGATGAAGCTTTCACTGTGAGGTCATTAAAATGACCACGATGGCAAACTGGTGAGTTTATACCTATCACTTGTAAACTATTGTTGAACTAAATTGGTTTTGACTCCTTACTAAATGTACAACGTTATTCAATGACAATACCAAGTGACTCTAAATTGTAATTTCTGGAAAGAGCATGTCAATCTTCAATTTGATTTTTCTTATTATGAATTATATGTTTTTTATACCAAAAAATCTTTAGAACTTATTGTCATTTCGCTTCATTACTTTGAAATGGGTTTACTTAAGTGTAATACTTTCATTTGATCGGAAAAGAGACAATTTAAAGGAGTCGCGAAAATATATGACAGTTTAGAAATGTGATATGTGACTGCATTCATTAAATTTGACTGGAGGCAACGCAAAAAACAGACATCGAGGGGAAAGACAGGCCTTCGGGGTCTAATAGTTTCCCTCAAGAACCAGGTAGGTAAATGTTCTTGAGTGATTGGGTGAAGAAAACATGTCATACACATACTACTAATAGTTAATGTATTTACTAAAGTAAATTGTCCATTTCAGACTCAATGGAGACGAGTAATACACAACCAGTTATGCAGTTACTCAGCTATAGATGTAGCGAAAGTGAGAATGTCAACTTTTCCTGTTACCAGTACGCCTGAACCCTGATCATTTTGCCACCATACAGAGCCCCAACCCACCAACATGACATGTACAATTTCTGCAGGTGCTCACGTGTTCATGACACTACTGACTAGAGTGACTGGTAAGGGTTTTAGCTAAAATAATATTAAAAGTTATGAAGTTTTTTCTTGTCATGAACGCGTCAAAGTGGATTTCAATGGAACCAAATACATATTTGAAAGAAGTGAGTGTTAATACAAAGTCATACATTTATTGTTTTTCTCGGAAGGACCCATTTTTCTCAAACATAGCAATTCTACTACGAGAGCAATGCCCCTTAACTGTCATATGACTCAAGAACTTGACAGTAGATTACAATTGGTATCACTCTTTACTTCGAGGCTAAAATGTGAATCGTCCTGTACCTACAAATAATACTTGCTAATTTTGTTTCAACTGCATAGTGAGACTTCAATGTGAACAGCTTAAAATCTCATCAATTCTTTAATCTTCTAAAGTTAAAATAATTTAAAATTGGCCTTATCTAAAGATAGAAGACTTTAATTATGTATTTTAAACTTGCTTCTTATCATCAAAAGCTAAATTCAATTTCATATATTTTTCAGGGAAAACAGACTTAAAATAGAGATGACAACTGCCGGTTGAGAAAGAAAAGGAGGACATGGGCGATACATATTAATGCACTGCAGTATAGAATCAAATCGTCTACCAACTCCATGTTAGTTGCTGTGGGCATCAACATTGATACAGATGTAATTTTGGAAACTGTTCAAAAATATGAGTTACACTATCTTTACTAAAGAAGAAGTGAAAAACTGTTCCTGTATAGTGAGGGACTGCTTTACAAAAACTAGATCAAGTCAGAAGAAGTTTGGCAAGTCGCAGTGATTAAATAAATTTGAAACTAACACACATTCTACCCTAAAGAAGAAGAACCACCATCATCTACAATGATTACATCATTTGGCAAGGTCTTAGGTGTATATACTCACAACAGTGTTATGTGTCATAAAAAGTGGAAGTGTTATAAATGGACGACTTCTTGACAAAACCATAGAACTGTCATATTTTATAATGATTAGTCTTGTTTCATTATAACTTCTTAAACCATTATGAAAAACAATGAATTAGTATTATAAATTAATGTGTGTTCAATTGCATAACTATTGAAAGTACTTCCATTAGGATATTTATGCGAAGGTCAAGTTCAATCTGCTTACAATCCACTAATAGTTTATTACAGTTGTGATCATCACATTTCTACATGTTTATTGCATAACATTCATAGTTTCCAATTATTGAGTAAATTGTTGTGATCAAAGTGAAGTTTTGTTGATGAATATTTATGAAATTCATAATATTAATTTGCTGCAAAAAGTTGAAAAATGACCACTTAATATGATGAACACTTAGTTCAGTTACTTTTAGTTCATGAAGTTCTAGAAATTTGGTTCAAGAACTCTAAGCTGAATGACTTTTAGTTCATGAACTTCATGAATAAATTGGCCATTTTTCCATCATGAACTTTTTATTAAAAAGTTCATGAACTATTTCATGAACCTTTAGATCATGAACTTCATGAATAAATCGGCCATTTTTCCTTCATGAACTTTTCATTAAAAAGTTCATGAACTATTCATGAACTTCATGAACTTTTATCGCCGGGGTGAACACTTAAAATAATTTCTTTGTGCATTAAATGAATATATACCAGAAAAGCAATACTAAATCAAGTCCAAAATGTATAATAACATGAAGAACACCCCTTTATGAATATCTTCATAACAAATCAGAGTACATGTAAACAATAATCATTTATATAATGAGTATCAAATGTGTCTAGTTTGAAGTGTGTTTTCAATTACATTAAATTAATATATACCAGAAAACCAATTATAAAAATCCTTAAATGTATAAGAAACTGAAGACAACAAAGAATAACACACATTTATGAATATCTCAAAAACAAATCAGAGCTCACCTAAACAATAATCATTCATATAATTAGTATCAAATGTGTCTGTTCATTATCTTTAAATGAGCATCTTTAAAGTGAAACTCTTATTTGAAATCAATACATATAATTGTATTTATAACACACATCAAATAGACTGATAAAACAATAACTACTGACTAAATAATGCATTTACTGAAATATTGTTTACTGATAACAAGCTTGTGACCCTGTTTATAATAGCAGAAAGCATGACAAATATTAAATGTTTGGTGATTGCTAAAAGATTTACTGTGGTCTACTATAGTATCACATGGCAGAAATACCATGTTTAATGTTCATTCTTATTAGCAAATTGAACTCAAGATCCTTCATTATAAACATTGTTGTTGACATCTATCAACCCATTTTGAAAAATCAAAACAATAATATCAATTGTTATAAGTCTTATTTGGGAGTAAGAGTGCATCTTTAAAAATAGTGTGTGTTTTTTTTCACTTATATGAAATATGTAACAATTCAATTTGAAAAATGAGACAATTTTTTTAAGTTAGGAAATAGAAGTAGTAATTGTACATAATACAAAACAACAAAAACTTGACAAAGCTCAATATAACAGGAAATCTATATGAAAACAAAAATCCTTAAAGGCCATAATTATCTAAACTAAATTAAGGTATTAGTAATACACACTTTTACAAAAGCTTTCACCGAAACATAGTTATTATCATGGTACACTATGGGACTTTTATCCAAATTTTGAAGATTTTTTACCGTGCATTAAAAAAGTTATTCAAGTTTCATTACACCCACCCCCAAACCCCAAAGACTACAAAGAGCGACAAGTAAATATTTTGTTTATATTTAAAAAAAATTCCACATAATCAGAGATCATGAAATAAACACAACAGTTTCTGGTAAAATACACTTCAGTTATGACAGAAAACTTAAGTTCAACCAAACACATTATTGATACACATGAAAAAAAATCATTTTGATTG
Source organism: Mya arenaria (assembly GCF_026914265.1). NCBI lineage: Eukaryota > Metazoa > Mollusca > Bivalvia > Myida > Myidae > Mya > Mya arenaria. The sequence continues at coordinate 30,951,197 of NC_069125.1, forward strand.
ATCTTGTGAGTCTTTGGAACAGAGCAGTATTTCGATGTTTAAAAATATATAGCAGTTTTATAAATTCATAAAAAAATAGTAAATAATAAAACAACCTGCTGAAATCATTTTAAATATTTTCTATGATGTCTAATGAACAATTTAAAAGACAATTTATGATAGTTTACCGTTCAGTTTTGAAGAAAATATACATAATGTCATGTAACCATACATTTTTATAGCTAATAAAATGCTTAAAAACCAACCCTTTTCTTGTAAAAATTGATAAAGCTTTATTGGACTTATTCATAAAATGTAAGCATTCAAGTAAATGAATTTTACTTATGATACATACTCAGAATTCAGATTTAAAAACAATAAATTTACTTTTAAATGAAAATATGTAAAGAAACAAGGACACTAAGTAGGCGGTAATACCCCTCCAAAAATGTCAGAGTGAAAGTTATTAACTAATCTCTTTTTAATATTATAACATGTAAACAGTCTCTGTGGGTAATCGATGTCTATTTGTTTTATTTTGTCAATGGTATTCTAACATTTAGAATTTTTCACAATAATTCTTCACTCTTCAACATTTAAAGTTTGGTCTGTTCCCATGCGTTTGTACTTGTAGTGCGTGCACAGAAGATAATAACTCAATGCTGAGTCAATGCTGATTTGGTTTTCATGCCCCTTCAGGCTCTTTACCCATCTAGAATGGTTAGTGCTGTAAAGGAAAAAAATGTACTTTAAAGCCTTTCTAACTAATTAGTATAGATAATAATACTTCCATACAAATAAAAAACAAGAAAGACCATTGATGCAAAGCATCAAAGGGCGCCGTTTAATAACTTATGCATTTGTTAATGTCAAGGCCAACAAGCATATTACAATGCATCGAACCGCATCCATGAAATTCTCAAAATATTTGTAGTATTCTGCTGAACAACATAGGCTAAAGCATTGAAATTGAAGAGTTTCAAGTTGAACATTTCATTAGGGGTGTGGTACATTAATGAACACGACAGAATTAGGGTGCTTGTGCACTGTACTTTTTGTCATTGCCACCTATCCATATACCAAGTTTTATTTCAATACCATGAGTATTTTGAAAGTAATGCTCTGGTCAAGAAAAAGAGGCAAAGGGCAATAATTTTGTAATTAGCTGAAATACAGCTATAGTCGTTGTGCACTGCACTTCCTCTTGTGCTTTACCATTGAATGATGTTTAATGAAATTCCAAAAAGTAGTTTTCTTGTTATGCTACGGACAGGAAAAGGAACAAAGGGAATAACTCTTGCAATTCGCTGAAATAGAGTTATTGTTCTTGTACACTGCAGTTCTAATCATTTAGGGGGAGAGGGCAAAGTCACCATGCTGGAATGACAACTTGAAGGGAAGAATAAGTTTCCTGGTTATATGGGGAATTCATCATGAAGAAGTGACATGAAATAACATGTTTTGTAGTACTTTAATAAATGTAGTGGCCAATCAGAGCCCACTATTGGTAAACCCGCCTCTGTGTATGATAAGCCCGCCTCTGGCTAACAGTTGCATGTATGTTGATAGTTCAGTTATTGATTAGATTCAAGATCGTGTGTGTATGAGTATGAATGTAATAAAGCCATATTAAACCATCCCGTTTTGGGTCTGTTATATACATTACACTGACAACATTACATTGGCCGGAAGTTCAATAAACATAATCAGCCAAGATGTTGTTAACAAAATGAAACCAAGGCCAATGCTGAAGAAAACAAACATAGAAGTGTTCGCATTTGCACAAAATAAACCGTTAACTATAAAAGGCAAATATACATTTACAGTAGGAACTAAATCAAAAGTGACAGCAGCAGAATTTCACGTTGTTCAGGGATCATCAGTGACATTAATCAGTTACCAGACATCTGTTGAACTCGGTATTGTGCCAGTAATAAACTCAGTGAACAGTAACAAATACGAGGAATTATGTGACAAATATCAGTCCGTGTTCACTGGACTAGGCAAATTAAAAGACAAACAAATCAAGTTTCATGTTGACGAAAACGTCGTGCCTATAGCACAACCAGCTAGAAGAATTCCATTCCACGTGCGAGAAAAAGTGGAACAGGAAATACTACGACTAGAACAGCAAGATGTCATTGAAAAGGTGGACGGGCCGACACCTTGGGTTTCGAACATTGTTGTAGCACCAAAGCCAAACGCTCCAGACCAAATAAGGCTTTGTGTAGATATGAGAAAAGCAAATCAAGCATTGAAACGCGAGCGTCATGTAGTGCCTACAACTGATGACATAATCCTGGAATTAAACGGATCAAAGGTGTTCTCCAAAGTGGATTTTAATCACATGTCGGATTATACAGGTACAAACGACTGAATTTCGGTGTAAGCGTAGCGCCAGAAATATTCCAAAATGAAATACGACAAGTGCTTACAGGTCTCGAGGGAACATTGAACATATCGGATGACATTATAATACATGCACCAAACCGTGACGAACATGATCGGAGACTCGTAGCCGTACTGCAACGAATGCAAGACAAAAATCTCACACTCAACATGCAGAAGTGCGAATTTGGTAAAACCTCTGTCAAATTTTATGGCTTTGTTTTTTCGGACAAAGGCATAAGTCCCGATCCGGCCAAAATCACAGCAGTTCAAAATATAGCCGAGCCGAAGACTACAGGTGAATTAAGGTCATTCTTAGGTATGACCAATTACCTCTCAAAGTTCATTGACAAGTACTCTACAATTACGGCACCCCTGTGCGATTTATTGAAAGATAGCAGCGATTTTAAATGGACAAATCAGCAGCAGACTGCTTTCGACCAGCTGAAACAAGCGCTATGCAGCGATACAGTGATGAGCTATTTTGACCCGAAAAATCACACCGAACTCTGGGTAGATGCAAGCCCCGAGGGAATATCAGGGATATTAATACAAGAAAACAAAGTTATCGCATATGGAAGCCGGTCATTGACGCCAGTGGAAAAGCGTTACAGCCAAACAGAACGAGAAATGCTTGCATGTGTTTGGGGCTGCAAACATTTTCACATTTACTTGTATGGAAAGGCATTCCAGCTAGTAACCGACTGCAGACCCCTGCTCTCAATATGCACACACTCTAAACAAATACAGTCAGCTAGACTTGAACGATGGCGATTGAGACTTACCACATACAATTTTACAGTCAAGCACATGCCTGGAAATAAAATGATAGCACTGTTCCCGACATTCAATAAATAATTACTCACACGAAAACATAGCTGAGGAATATGTGAATTTTATTGCCAATGCCGCAGTGCCCAAGTCATTAAATCTCCAAGACGTGGCAAGTGCCACAGCCAAAGATTGTGTGTTGACATGCATAATGTCCGCGCTTCAAAACAACACGTGGATTAAGCAAGCATGCGCCGGTGATGGCAGCTATAACTGTTACCAGCAGCCTGCAGACGAACTGACTGTTCTGTCAACAGTCCTCCTACGAGGACTCAGGCTGTGTGTCCCAAACAGCCTGCAATCAAAAGTAATTAGCCTAGCACACGAAGGTCACCAAGGGAGAAACAGAACAAAAGCGCTCTTACAAGAAACCTGCTGGTTCCCCTATCTGGACAAATTAGTCGACGAACAATGCAAAAATTGCAAAGTGTCATATCGCACCTTGAAAGAATTTTTGGAATGTTCTCAATTCCAAGTGTGGTAAAATCCGACAACGGAGCGCCGTTCAATAGCCATGAATTTACGCAATTTGCAAACAGTATCGGGTTCAAACACCGGAAGGTAACCCCACTAGCCCCACAAGCCAACGGATTGGTAGAAGCATTTATGAAGCCACTAGTAAAAACAATGAAAACTGCGACAGCGTCTGGAAAGAACTTTAAATCTGAACTTACTATTTTTCTAATGAATTACAGATCAACCCCACATCCAAGCACAGGACTTTCGCCATTTGAAATAATGTTCAATCGCAAAATGAAGACAAAGCTTCCAACATTTATCGTGCCGAGAAATGATATATATGTACGCAAAAGGGACACTAAATCAAAGCAAAAGAACAAAAAGTATGCCGATGAGAAACGGAAGGCAAAACCGTGTACATTACAGCCAGGCGATCCGGTCCTTGTTAAACAACCCAAACAAAATAAATTAACAACGCCATTAAGTCATAAATGGGGATACGTCGTCAGACGAAAGGGATCCATGGTCACAGTACGCTATGATGGCCGTGAGATGACACGCGACGCCGCACACTTTAAGTTGGTACCTGTACCGCCCACACACAGCCAACAACATAAACAGCGTTCAGGACCGAGGGAGCAGCAAAACAACGAAAACGAACAACGGCGACCAAACAGACGTCGTCAGAAGCCGATACGTTATCGTGATTGAATGAGTGTTAATTGTATGTTGTATCTAAAAACATTTTATCCAGGCCATAATAATGCCTGCATAGTATAAATGAGTTTCTAGATAATAATAGAGTGTTAATAACAATAATAAAAAACAACAACAAACTATTCCCATGCAAAATGCTAATAAACTTAATTCGTGAAGTGTGCTAACCAATTCCGTGGAGTAATAACAATTAACTTCAAAATTCTGGGAGCGTCCGATGGACCAGAACATTGCAGAGATCCGAAACTGATTTACAACCACCTCATTAATAGTATTATACCAGGAACTAAAAACTACTCTGAAATTAAATATAAGTGGAATGTCTCTTTTCGGGAGCAGTTCCGCTCCGGGATTATTGCTAATTTACCTGCTTTTAACAATATAGTCAATAGTGCAGATTGCTCGAGCAAAGATTCCGTTAATAATATGTTATCTATGTTTACAAATACAATACGAAGTGTAGCCGATCCATTGTTTTCTAAAGAATGTTTTTATACAGATGAAGTTTATTTTGAAAATTATACAAGTAGTAATAAAGGTTGGTTTGATCGTGACTGTATCGTTGCATGGAACCTGTATTTAGAAGCAGTTAGAATTTTTAATATTGATAAATCAGATGCTAACAGATTAATTTTATGTGAACGGAAAACTCATTATAAGACAATTGTCCGTAAAAAGAAGAATACTGATTACAAAAAGAGAATGGGAGATATTGAAAACTTAAGAAAGAGGAGACCTAGAGAGTTTTGGAAACATTTTAAGTCTAAGTCTTCTAATAAATCAAACCAAATACCACTAAATGAATTTCGGGAATATGTTGAAACCCTCAGTAATAACACTTTTGGTGGTATTAATCACGAGGCAGATGATTTTAATAATAATAATAATTTTAATGAACCAAATAATTCCTTTCCTGAAATGGATGAACCGATATCACTGCAATAAATTATAAATGCTGTTAAGTCATTGAAACGATGTAAAGCCTATGGCAGTGATACTATGTTGAATGAATATTTTATTGAAACTGTAGATATTTTATCTTCGCATTTATGTGATTTGTTTAACAATATATTGAATTCGGGTTATTATCCCGAACAATGGACTGAAGGTATTATAATCCCCATTCATAAAAAAGGTTCAGAAACTGATGTTAATAATTACAGGGGAATTACTATGGTTAGCTGTTTATCAAAATTATTTACTACCGTTATAAATAAGCGTGTTGAAACTTTTTGTGAACAACATGATATTATTTCGGATGCCCAATTCGGATTTCGAAAGGGTCGCTCTACAATAGATGCTATATTTATACTGTTATCTCTGATACAGAAATATTTGTTTGAAAATAAAAGGCTATATATTATTTTTGTCGACATGATGAAATGTTTTGATACTATTTATAGAAATGCACTATGGCTGAAAATGTATAAATGTGGAATACAAGGTAAAATACTTAGAATTGTTCGGGACATGTATCAAAAAGTTAAATCATGTGTTAAATCATTATCATCATATTCTGATTATTTTAGTTATGCTGTAGGCTTACGGCAAGGGGAAGTTATGTCCCCTTTATTGTTTTCCCTATTCGTAGAAGATATTGAGTTATATTTGCAAATTGATATAAATTCAGGATTACACATAGATGATATTGTATTGATTTTATTATTATTTGCCGATGACATGGACATGGTAGGAAAATCTCCTGATGAAATTCAAACGCATTTGGACAATTTAGCAAATTATTGCAACACTTGGGGATTAAAAGTGAATACCGATAAAACCAAAATTATGGTGTTTCGTAAAAGAGGCGGGTTATTACCTAATGTAAAATGGACATATAATGGCCACGATATTCACGTTGTTAACGACTTTAACTATTTAGGTGTGGTGTTTAATTATACTGGCAATTTTAATCTTAACCAGGAACACTTGACTGGCAAAGCCCTTAAGGCAATGAATGTTTTATTTTGTAAATGTCAAGAGTATGACTTAAAACCAAAAATATTGTGTCAGTTATTTGACGCATTTGTTGGTTCAATTTTAAATTATTCAACGGAGGTTTGGGGGTACACCAAATCTAAGGAATTAGAAAGAATTCATCTTAAGTTTTGTAAAAGATTATTAAGAGTCAAAACCAATACTTGCAATGCGACTGTTTATGGAGAATTAGGTAGATACCCGCTATATATTCAACGATATGTACGTATGTTGTCATATTGGTTTAGGGTTGCTACCACTGATAATATTATTATTAAAACTGTTTATTTACAAGCAAAGTATGATTGTAATAAAGGTTGTCGTAATTGGGTGTATAACATTAGAAAGATGCTAAATGATTATGGTTTTAGCTACGTTTATGATAATATCAACAATATTAATGTTAATACATTTATGACGGTCTTCAGGTGTAGAATATACGATGCGTTTAAACAAAATTGGTATGGTACTCTAGAAAACAGCACAGTTTTAGATATGTATAGACATTTTAAAACTAGTCTTGAATATGAAAGTTATCTTGACATTCTGCCCAAAAGTTTACGATTTTTCTTTTGTAGACTACGACTGTCTGTGCACCCACTTCGTATCCAAACCGGTAGATACGCCAGAAATAATATTGTACGCAATCAAAGATATTGTCTATGTTGTAATTCCAACGATATTGAAGATGAATTTCATTTTGTCTGTGTGTGCCCGTCTTTTAATGATATAAGAAAGCTATATATTAAGAAATGCTATTATATAAGACCGTCTGTATTTAAATATTTACAATTGCTGCAATCAAATAATAGAACTGAGCTTATTAAACTATGTATGTTTGTTAAAGACTCTCTTAAAGTAAGATCCTCTTTAATAAATGTTAGAACTTAATATGGTAAAAATTGTTTATCCTCTGATTTAGATATATTTTAATATTACAATATTTAACCTATTTATTATAACTTTTTGTTATTTTTTGTATATATACTCGTGTGTACTATATTGTTTGTTACTATGCATTCACGTTGACATTGATAATTATAAATATATGTGTTGTTGACGATGTACATTGTCCAAAATGTATAATAACATGAAGAACACCCCTTTATGAATATCTTCATAACAAATCAGAGTACATGTAAACAATAATCATTTATATAATTAGTATCAAATGTGTCTACTTTAAAGTGTATTTTCATTTGCATTAAATTAATATATACCAGAAAAGCAATTATAAAAATCCTTAAATGTATAAGACAGACAGACAGACAGACAGACAATTTATTTTGACTTGTACAATGTACATCGTCAACAACACATAATGATATAACATATAATGTCAACGTGTATGTAAAGTAACAGATAATGCAAACAAATTAGTATATATATACAAATATATATGTACAAGAGTATTCAATACTTCTAAGTAATTAAATTAAATAAACTAATATATATATATATATATATATATATATATATATCAGAGGATGAACATTAAATAGAATTATGTTCTAACATTAATCAAAGCGGATCTTTCTTTGAGAGCATTTTTAACAAACAGACATAAGTTAATCAGTTCAGCTCTATTGTTAGATTTCAACAGCTGCATATATTTAAATACAGAAGGTCTTATAAAGTAACAATTGTTGATATATTTCTTTCTTAAATTGCTAAAGGATTTACAAACACAAATAAAATGATATTCATCTTCGATGTCATTAGAGTTACAACACAAACAATATCTTTGGTTGCGTACAACGTTATTTCTATTGTATCTACCAGTTTGAATATGGAGTGGGTGCACGGACAGCCGTAGTCTACAAAAGAAAAAACGTAAGCTCTTTGGTAAAATATCTAAATAAGGTTCATATTCCAGACAGGTTTTAAAATGTCTATACACATCTAACACCGTGCTATTTTCTATAGTATTATACCAATCTTGTTTAAAAGTATCGATAATTCTACATTTGATTTTTTTTATGAATGATTTAACATCAATATTGTAAATATCACCAAAAACATAACTAAAACCATAATCATTTAATATATTTTTAACATTATACACCCAATTACGGCAACCTTTATCACTATCACTCTTAGCCTGTTTGTATACAGATTTTATGATAATATTATCACTGTTAGCAACCTTAAACCAATAAGACAATATACGCACATATCTATGAATATATAATGGATATCTACCCAACTCTCCGTAAACAGTGACATTGCAAGTGTTTGTTTTAACGTTCAGTAATCTTTTACAAAATTTCAAATGAATTCTTTCTAATTCCTTTGATTTAGTATACCCCCAAACCTCTGCCGAATAATTTAAAATAGAACCAACAAATGCGTCAAATAACTGACACATAATTTTGGGTTTTAAGTCATAATCTTGACATTTACAAAATAATACGTTCATTGCCTTAAGTGCTTTGCCATTTAAATGTTCTTGGTTCAGGTTAAAATTTCCAGTATAATTAAAAACAACACCCAAATAATTAAAATCATCAACAACTTGTATATCATGACCATTGTAAGTCCATCTTTCATTGGGAAATAATCCGCCTCTTTTACGAAACACCATGATTTTCGTATTATCAATATTCACCTTTAATCCCCAGGTATTACAGTAATTTGACAAATTGTCCAAATGGGTTTGAATTTCTTCAGGAGATTTTCATACAATGGCTATATCATCAGCAAATAATAGCATAATTATGACAATATCATCTATTTGTAATCCTGAATTAATATCATTTTGTAAATACAATTCAATATCTTCCACAAATAAAGAAAATAACAAAGGGGACATAACTTCACCCTGACGCAACCCGACAGCATAGCTAAAGTATTCAGAATATGATGACAACGATTTTACACAAGATTTAACCTTCATATACATATCACGCACTATTCTAAGTATTTTTCCCTGTATTCCACATTTATACATTTTCAGCCATAGGGCATTTCTATAAATAGTATCAAAACATTTCATCATATCAACATATATAACATAAAGCCTTTTGTTTTCAAACAAATAATTTTGAATAAGAGATAACAATATAAATACAGCATCAGTGGTAGAGCGCCCTTTTCTGAATCCGAATTGGGCATCCGAAATAATATCATGTTGTTCACAAAACTTTTCAACACGCTTATTTATAACAGTGGTAAATAATTTCGATAAACAACTAACTAAAGTAATTCCCCTATAATTATTTACATCAGAATATGATCCTTTTTTATGTAAGGGGATTATAATCCCTTCAGTCCATTGTTCGGGAAAATAACCCGAATTTAATATATTGTTAAACAAATCACATAGATGTGATGCTAAAATGTCTATAGTTTCAATAAAATATTCATTCAACATATTATCAGTACCATAGGCTTTACAACGTTTTAATGACTTAGTAGCATTTATTATTTCTTGTACAGATATTGCCTCGTCAAGTTCTGGAAAACTATTATTTGGTGCATTAAAATCATAATTAATATTAAAATCCTCTGCGTCATGATTAAAGCTGCCAAAGGCAGAGGTACTGAGATTTGCGAAATATTCTCGAAAATTATCGAGTGGAATTTTATTTGATTTGTTTGTAGTTTTAGACTTAAAATATTTCCAAAATTCTCTAGGCTTACTCTTTCTCAAATTTTCAATATCTCCCATTCTCTTTCTATAATCAATATCTTGTCCCTAGTGAGACCGTGGACGTTCCACGAGAGAACTGACAGTTCACCCCCGTCGTGTCCCTACGTCCGCACCGGCTTGCCGTCCACGTACAGGGTGTCAAAGATGATCCACGCACGCTTACCCTCCTTCCTGGCGTCCTTCATCTTGGGCACTAAACGTCGTCGTTTGTCCATCACTTCCGGCGGAAACTGTTCATACATTTGGCAACCGGAGCCAGCCAACTGCTTCCACTCGCGACGTACAAGTTCCCTGTCCTTAAAAAACGTGAATTTAGCAATGACGTTGCGAATTCGCCCTTGCACCGGATGTCCTGGAGAACGGTGGATGCGCTCGAAGCGAATGGACTCAGCCGTCTCCTTCGCCAGCTTGAGCTTCTCTTGTAGGTGCTGTCGTAGTTTGGATTCCGTAACATCGGCTGGTTCGTTCCCGGAAGTATTATCCTCTGGGATGTTAGTAAAAACTAAATTGTTTCTCATAGATTGAGACTTTAAGTATGCCACGTCATCCCGTAGATCATCACGCTGCTTTTCCAACCTGCTGACCCTCTCAGTCATCAGCGCCGCCTCCACGTCGTGCGTCTCGATCCGGTCTACAAGGCCGTCCAACTTCGCGTCTGTATATTTTATACGGTCCTCAATAGCTACCCACATCTTGTTGAGTTCCTTCTCAAAACTAGAAACCTTCTTTTCAAGAGTGTCTAAAGAGTTCAGCTTTTTCTCCATAGTACAAAGCTTATCCCCCATGGCCTTCATACAATCCAGCAGATCCTTGTTGGTGGGTTCGCGGCTGCCTTCCGCCATGCTGTTACTGTTTTCCGCCCCACAGAATACTTCACCAACAGTGTCCTTGTGCTCTGAGTTGTTTACATCCGGGAATAAAACAGCCGAAGCCTTACCCAAGATTTCGCTGATGGAAAAACAATCGTCAGAGCCATCAGACGGGCCTCTCTGTTTCGTTTGTTTACACTTGTTCCTATCGTCCGAATTATTCCCACTGCTGTTTCGATCTTTTCTCTTTTTAGTCATTATTTATCAAACACATATTTAATCCGTATTAATCCGTATGATAAAATGTAATTAAGTTCACTTGTTTTAAAGTAAATCCAAGCTCAATTGTTGAATTATAACCAAAAAAACACATTTTTTTTATCCCGATTCAAAAAACGCGTCCATTACCCGCCATATCACGTGACCACCAATCAATATAAGAAACTGAAGACAATAAAGAATAACACCCATTTATGAATATCTCCAAAACAAATCAGAGGTCACCTAAACAATAATCATTCATAAAATTAGTATCAAATGTGTCTAGTTTTTGTGTGTCTGTTCATTATCTTTAAATGAGCATCTTTAAAGTGAAACTCTTATTTGAAATCAATACATATATGATATAATTGTATTTATAACACCCATCAAATTGACTGATAAAACAATAACTACTTACTAAATAATGCATTTACTGAATTATTGTTTACTGATTTATAACAAGCTTGTGACAAGCAAGCTTTATTTATAATAGCAGAAAGCATGACAGATATTAAATGATTGGTGATTGCTAAAAGATTTACTGTGGTCTACTATAGTACCACAAAGCAGAAATACCATGTTTTATGTTCATTCTTATTAGCAAATTGAACTCAAAATCCTTCATTAGAACATTGTTGTTGACATCTATCAACCCATTTTGAAAAATCAAAACAATAATATTAATTGTGATAAGTCTTGTTTGGGAGTAAGAGTGCATCTTTAAAAATAGTGTGTGTTTTTTTCACTTTATATGAAATATGTACCAATTCAATTTGACAAACGAGACATTTTTTTTAAGTTAGAAAATAGAAGTAGTAATTGTACATAATACAAAACAACAACAAAATTGACAAAGCTCAATATAACAGGAAATCTATATAAAAACAAAAATCATTAAAGGCCATAATTATTTAAACTGAATTAAGGTATTAGTAATACACACTTTAATAAAAGCTTTCACCGAAACATAGTTATTATCATGGTACACAATGGGACTTTAATCCAAATTTGGAAGATATTTTACCGTGAATTAAAAAAGTTTCATTACACCCAACCCCAAACTCCAAGGGCTACAAAGAGCAACAAGTAAGCATTTTGTCTATATTTGATTTTTTTCACATTATCAGAGCTTATGAAATAAATACAACAGTTTCTGGTGAAATAAACTTCAGTTAACAGAAAACATAAGTTCAACCGAACAGCATTTTTGATACACATGCAAAACAATCATTTTGATGATCTTGTGAGTCTTCTGAACAGAGCCGTATTTCGATGTTTGAAAATAAAAAGGAGTTTTATAAATTCATAAAAAAATAATTAATAATAAGACAACCTGCTGAAATCATTTTAAATATTTTCTATGATGTCTAATGAACAATTTAAAAGACAATTTATGATAGTTTACCGTTCAATTTTGAAGAAAATATACATAATGTCATGTAACCATACATTTTTATAGCTAATAAAATGCTTAAAAATCAACCCTTTTCTTGTAAAAATTTATAAAGCTTTATTGGACTTATTCATAAAATGTAATCATTCAAATAAAGGAATTTTACGTATGATACTTACTCAGAATTCAGATTTAAAAACAATGAATGTACTTTCACACTAAAATATGTAAAGAAACAAGAACACTATGTACATGTAGGCGGTAATGCCCCTCCAAAAATGTCAGAGTGAAAGTTCTCAACTAATTTGTCTTTTTAATATTATAACATGTAAACAGTCTCTGTAGGTAATCGATGTCTATTTGTTTTATTTTGTCAATGGTTTTCTTACATTTAGAATTTTTCACAATAATTCTTCACTCTTCAACATTTGAAGCTTGGTCTGTTCCCATGCGTTTGTACTTGTAGTGTGTGCACAGATGATAATTACTCAATGCTGAGTCAATGCTGATTTGGTTTTCATGCCACTTCAGGTTCTTTACCCATCTAGAATGTTTAGTGCTGTAAAGGAAAAAAATGTACTTTAAAGCCTTTCTAACTAATTAGTATAGATAATAATACTGCCATACATATACAAAATAAAATAGTAACAGTTTAATATTTCTCGACATTATTTAAAAAAAAAAACAACAAGCTGATACATACATGTAGATAATATATAAAGAAAATTACTAAATTTATCAATAAAATTCATCATCATCATCATCATCATCATCATCATCATCATCACCACCACCACCACAACCACCACCACCACCACTTGATTATTGAATACAGTGAGTTTATAAAACAACAAACACCAACTCAAATATGTTTTATATGAAATACTCACATCATCTCTATCAGATGTGACTGCCTTGTGGATGACATGGATGTCAAATCTGTCTCAATGATCCAACATAGTATTTAATGCAGGCTGAAATTCTTCATAACCCCAATTTGTTGACTTAGTAATATTCAGGTTTCCCTACCTGAAATAAATTAGACTTCTGATTATCAACCGGCAGAAACTACAACTGTGAAAGACAAATGCACATGTATCAATTATACATTCTGCACTAATATCCGTGTTAGCCAAGAGTAAGTTGGTAGGCACAAATGTGTAGTTGTTGTGCATATGGTTGATAATGATTCACAACAGTACGGGGTTTTAACGAGACCTACACCAAGCAAATGAATGTCGCTATTGTCAAAGCTGTCGTGGCTTCCAGCCCGAAACCATGTACGTCTTTTCTTACAGGTTTATTTTGAAAATATGCAGTTTGTAAACAAATAATGGGTATGTTCATGTATTATGGTATGTTAAAAATAGGTCACATACCAAAACACATCATTTTTAAACAAAATTTTAACTCTAATAATTTTCTAAGATAAAACAATCAAATAAAAGATTACATACTCATATCATATACATAAAGAATGTGCATAAGTACATTAAAAAATATGAAACATGTACATAATTCACCAGTCAATTGTAACCATGGCCCCCAGGTCCGGGGTTATGCCGGGGAAACGGGCTGTGTTTTTACCTTTTAGGTGGCCTTGCAGTGCCGGGTGAATGCGGTGGTTTTGTCTTCGAGCAAAATATAGCGGGGAATATGCCTCACCTAGGCTCCCTGGGGTGCGGGGGCATATGGCAGGGATTTAACCATCAGTTCGTCCTCGCAGGACGAGGATTTTACCTGGGGTTGGCTGGACCGAAAGTCAAAGTCCCAGCTATTCCCCTTACCTGGGGGGGCGTGGTTACAATTGACTGGTGCATAATGCACCAGTCAATAGTAACCACGCCCCACCATCGCATTCACCCGGCACTGCAGGGACACCTCGAAGGTAAAAACACGGTCCTTTACCCCCGCTGTCCCCGGTATACCCCCGACCTGGGGGGGGGGGGCGTGGGGTTACAATTGACTGGTGCATAAGTAGATGTAACAGGTATATTTATAATAATATATAATTATAGTACATGTATGTAAAAATATTAACACGCTGTCTTAACATTTAGCAAATAAAAATGATTTAAGAATTCCAAAGATAAATTAAAAAACCAACATTTTTGAAAACATCAACGTACAAAACTACTCAAAGATACTTACATACATAGCCCTTTGATACGAATATCCCAGTTCCATGCCGATTGTTGACATTCGTTTTTTCGACAGAAAATCTTCTCCTACGCGTATAATTCACTTATAATCCATGTTTTACTGTAATGACTCAAATTGTTAGGTGTATCGTTATCAACTGTCAGTGTGCACTTTTAGTGTTTACTTATTTTAAACGTATATTCATGATAAAAACATCACCCGAGTTTCCAACTGCTACGATGTAGAAATTCCATTATTGACCTATGAATAGCGGGGAAATACCTTCTGGTTCTAAAAATACCAACATCCGGTATGTGTTACAACTCGGGGACAATCGTAATAAAATTTTACTAATGTCACCTTCAACACATTAACAAATAAAGTTAGGTGAACATTTAATTCCAATATCGATTAGATTAAAGAAAAAAGATTACCTCATGGTTTATCAATGCAGTAAACATAACAAAACAACATAAAACATAATTATTCCCATTCACATAATTACCGGTCCGCACATTTTACATTTCCGGCACATGATATTTCAGGTAACCAATCGGAAAACGTAAACGAATCGGGAACAGTTATTAAACTTATTTGTCGTTCTTCCGAAATAATGTTTTAAAGATAAATTGAAGACTATCTATTCAACCATAAAAAGCATTTTAACACCCATGCAATCGCCACCCATTTGCATTTTTTAATCATATAAAATAACAGTAAAACCAAACTGTCAACCAACTTAAAAACCGCTCCTACCACTAACTAAAATAAATTCCCATTCCATAATAGGCGCGCACTTCAGTGCGGCGCCAATTAAACATAAACAGTTTAATATTTCTCGACATTATTTAAAAAAACCCACACAATAAGCTGATACATACATGTTTATAATATAAAGAAAATTACTAAATTTATCAGTAAAATTCATCATCATCATCATCATCATCATCATCATCATCATCGTCATCATCACCACCACCACCACCACAATCACCACCACCGCTTGATTATTGAATACAGTGAGTTTATAAGACAACAAACACCAACTCAAATATGTATTATATGAAATATTCACATCATCTCTATCAGATGTGACTGCCTTGTGGATAGTCATGGGTGTTAAATCTGTCTCAATGATCCAATATAGTATTTAATGCAGGCTGAAATTCTTCATAACCCCGATTTATTGACTTTAATAGTAATATTCAGTCATTCTCTTGCCTGAAAGAAATTAGACTTCTGATTATCAACCAGCAGAAACTACAACTGCAAAATACAAATGCACATGTATTAATGATACAGTCTGCACTAATATCCGTTTTAGCCAAGAGTAAGGGTTGGTAGGCACAAATGTGTAGTTGTTGTGCATATGGTTGATAATGATTCACAACAGTATGGGGTTTTAACGAGACCTACACCAAGCAAATGAATGTCGCTAGTGTCCAAGCTGCCGTGAATTTACCTTTCAGGTGGCCCCGCAGTGCCGGGTGAATGCTGCGGTTTTGTCTTCGAGTAAAATATAGCGGGAAATATGCCTTACCTAGGCTCCCTAGGGTGCGGGGGCATATGGCGGGGATTTGACCATCAGTTCGTCCCCGCAGGACGAGGATTTTACCCGGGGTTGGCTGGACCGAAAGTGAAAGTCCCGGCTATTCCCCGGACCTGGGGTCCCGTGGTTACAATTGACTGGTGCATAATTAGATGTAAAGTATGTAACATGTATATTTATAGTACATGTATAAATATTAACTCGCTGTCTTAACATTAAGCAAATAAAAATGATTTAAGAATTCCAAAGATAAATTAAAAAACAAACATTTTTGAACACATCAACGTACAAAACTACTCAAGGATACTTCCATTCATAGCCCTTTGATACGAATATCCCAGTTCCATGCTGATTAATGACATTCGTTATTATGTCATAGTGCTAATAACATTTCTATAAATGTATTTGTTCATGTATTTATTCATGTAGTTATTTTGTCATAGTGCTCATAACATTACTATAAATGTATTTGTTCATGTATTTATTCATGTAGTTATTTTGTCATAGTGCTCATAACATTTCTATAAATGTATTTATCGTATTCTTAATTTCATGTTTTAACATTAAACTGGATTGCTGCAATATCGTCTTCTCTTTCATATGAATGAATTTAAATATCATAACAAAACATCAACACAATGGTGATTTAAAGTAATTACCATGTTTGTTCACACTTTGATAAATATCCAATTATAATGCTGACGTTCCATTGTTCAGTTTATACTATAAATCCAATTTACCGAAACCACTAAGTAATACAAACTATAAAATCAATTTACCGAACTTGTTATTTACCGAAACATCTGACATCCTCGTAATCAACTGTTAGTGTGCACTTTTAGTGTTTACTTATTTTAAACGTATATTCATGAGAAAAACATCACCGAGTTTCCAACTACTACTAGAAATTCCATTATTGACCTATGAATAGCGGGGAAATACCTTCTGGTTCTAAAAATACCAACATCCGGTATGTGTAGTGTTCTAAAAATAAAACAACTCGGGGGCAATCGTAATAAAATTTTACTAATGTCACCTTCAACACATTAACAAATAAAGTTAGGTGAACATTTAATTCCAATATCGATTAAATTAAAGAAAACAGCTTACCTCATGGTTTATCAATGCAGTAAACATAACAAAACAACATAATTTTTTTATATTCCCATTCACATAATTACCGGTCCACACATTTTACATTTCCGGCGCATGATATTACAGGTAACCAATCGGAAAACGTAAACGAATCGGGAACAGTTATTAAACTTATTTGTCGTTCTTCCGAAATAATGTTTTGAAGATAAATTGAAGACCATCTATTCAACCATAAATAGCATTTTTAATACCCATGCAATCGCCACCCATTTGCATTTTTAATCATAATAAAATAACAGTAACAACCAACTGTCAATCAACTTAAAAACCGCTCCTACCACTAACAAAAATAAATTCCCATTCCATAATAGGCGCGCACTTCAGTGCGGCGCCAATAAGGCTAATTTGTTCTAGTCATGTTAGTCAGGACACAATGTAAAATGGGGCTAAATGAACTGAGAAATAAAATGTTGTACTTTTATTCAAAATTTGAAATTAAAACAATATAAATGTAAGTTAAAAAAGAAGTGACTAGAAACGAGTGTGACATGATACTCACAATGCAATATATGGCATTGAAACACAGATGTGTCCTTCAAGTATGAACTATGCAACATACTAATAAAAAAACTGAGAAATAGCAAACTTAAAGTCTTAAATACTAGTAAATTGTTTGAAATGGGATAAATGGATGTTAACAGTGTTTATTTATACCATTCATACGATTGCGCTTGTTGTCGGTGCGAACGACATTGGCCGTAGATCACAGCGTGTGTATACCGCGTGATAAATTACGTCAATATCTTGCTTCGAATGAAGACTTAAAACAAAAATAACTTTACTATTTCTTCACCATTTGCGATGAAACATAGCGCAGTCTACGCCTCTTAAGGAGCCCCGCCTTCGGTTTTTTACCAGAGTTTGATTGAGAGTTTAGTTTCTTTAAACACTTCGACAAACCTTTTCATAATACGGCCGTCTGACGGAGCACTTTCAAAACATTATTTTGGAAACAGGTTTGTCGAAGTGTTCGATTTAACAATTAACCTTATCAAACTTCGGTAATAAAACGAAGGCGGGGCTCTTTATTTGAAATGATGTAGTAAAAGAAAGGTTATTTTTTATTTAAGTTTTTATTTTAAGCAAAATATTGCCTTCAAACGTAGCATATATGACGTCATTTATCACGTGGTATACACACACTGGATCAGCAGCTGCAATTGTAGAGGGAATAAAATGGAGAGCCAGGAGGAAAGCCACTTGTCAGACCCGGTGAACGTTCTCACATGCCGTCAGTTTACAACGAATAGACGAAACAACGCAATAACTCAATCTGTAAAAAAAAATTACATACCCGTCTTTGTTTCAGCTTCTTCAATCAGAATGAAAAATCCGGACCAACTGAAATCTCCGAACTGTTACGGAAATCGTTCTGAAGTTTGCCTTATTTCCGGACCAAATTAGATTCGCATTGCTATGTTACATATATATTTTATTTATTAATATATTTTATAAGGTAACAATAATAATAATAATAACAATGCTAATAAAAATAATCATAATAATAATAATAATTAAAATAATAATAATAATAATAATAATAATAATAATAATAATAATAATAATAATAATAATAATAATAATAATAATATTAATAATAATAATAAATATGATGATAATAATAATAATAATAATAATAATACAGAAAGACAGACGGACAAACAGACAGACATACACACATACAGACAGACATTTATACAGACGCACATACAGATGCACGTACAGACGCACATACAGACATACATACAGAGAGACGCACAAACAGACCCACAGACAGACATAATAAAATATATTTTATAATATATTCAATATCTATAAAAACATAGCAATGCGTATTCTAATTTGGTCCGGTCCGGCCAGTCATTTTATTCCAACACAAAATTAGGAAAATTCCGAACGATTTCCGTAACAGTTCGGAGATTATCGTTGGTCCGCTCCGGCCAGTCTTTTATACCCAACCATTCTTTGCACATACTCAAAATTGAAAGGAGTTATTGACCTCCGGTTTATACGCCTCGAAATCGACAAATTGCATTATTTCTTTAAGCCTAAGTCACACATTCAGGATTTTTACTGCCGTCCTTGATAGGACCATTCCCGATTAAAATGTGTCAAAAGTCTGATCAAGATCCTGTGTTTCGTGGCTGGAAATTCAAACTTTTATTAAAACTTGTAAAAACATTTATTTAATCACGACAACAATCAGATATTGTTCAGGAAGCGTCCCGATCCAGCCGTTTCCAGCAGAATTCGTCCCGATTATCCCGTTCTCAATCCGATTCTGATCCGATTTGTATCTTTGTCATGGTAAAAAACGACCGAATCTGTCCCGACAGCGTCCCGATTCTCCCGAATGCGATCCGACAGAGATCAGACAGTGACCAGACAATGAACCGACGCTGACGGAAGACATCCGTAAGAAAACCGTTTCACGTGATAGAAACGGCAATGCAAAATTTCTCCAGATCATGCCCGTTCCACAGGACACTGACCAGACAACACAGGATATTGTTACGATTTTGATCCGATACAGCAGAATCTGTCACGACATAGTCACGATTGTCATCCGACTAGACAAAATCGGCTGAGTTTCCCGAATGTTACGGGATGCACCTAACTGTCGGGACCTCTCCGGACCATTCCCGATCCGTAGGACTCTGTTACGAACATATACGACTGCGTTCAGACAATGATACGACATTCCAGATTATTGAGGATAGTAATCCGACTTTTTCGCTTTTCGTGTCGTAGCGCTGTCTGATCTCAAACGGGAGCCATAATCGGCACTGTGTGAACGCCGCATTACACCTTTTGCCAATTAGGTTAAAGAAAACATTTTTACTAAAGATAAATCGAAAACAGTAGTCAAAAAGTATTATTCTCTAATTCTAAATTTTCAACAACACTTGTCTGTGCATACACTTACAATCGAAAGGCTTCAATCAATCATTTCCGTCTCCAGTACGATTTCATAAACCAATCACTAAAAAAAACACTTAATGACGTCTTGTGCACTTAATATGGGTTTTATATGGCCAATTGTGTTATGTTTAAACACATTTTATATTTGCCATGGAAGTTTAATGCAGTTTTTGTTCGCTGCATAATCGGAATAAGCGTGCGTTGATATACGTGAAATTAATAGAAAATAGAAAAAATAAACTTTTTTACAAACATCGTCCTGGTTTGTGTGTGACGTTTCTCCGTTTGAAAGTTTTGCTTGATCTCTGTACTCACTGTATAAGATGTTAAAGATATTATATTGAAGCTAAATTTACATATTTTATGATTTCCAAGTGACACCACAAGTTAAGAATTAGGATTGTTTTGGGTGTGAAATATGACATATTTTACAAATGAGAACAGGTACTTTAACAACAACATTCTTTAGAATGAAAATACTCTCTGACCAATTCAACTAACCAAGGTCAGAAGTCTCTATATCCTCTTCTTCTCTCTCCGACTCATGTACTACGTGTACCCGACAGCTGCCTCCTTAGCCATTTATCTGTAAATCATGCTTGTCAAAATTAGTTTTTCAAGGGGGATATATAAGAATTAAATGTTGTAGTTATGAGGGTCTTGGTGAATGAATACATTGAGTAAGTGCACGGTTAGTGAAAATAAAATCACAATAGGGATGTAAATATTAGGCAGACGGGGTGAGGGAGCAGGTGCCAAGCTATAATTTCATTTTATTTTTGAAATTGATTTTATGAACGGTACTATAAAAGGGTAGTTACTGTTGTGCTATTATTTTGGCTGATCATGTAAGACTGCAAAATAATCAGTATATGCTTCAGAGATTGTGTATTTAATAACAATGGCTTTGTAATTGGGAACATTTCCCTGTAAGTAACCCTACACAGAACACATGAACAATTCCATTCATCAAAAACTACGACAATGAGAAACCACGCTTTAAACAGATGCTTTTTTAAAAAAAAAAACACTGTGGTGATTTCCAGCGTAAGAAACAAGTTTACACAGGTTATATGGGACAATTACCTTTCCTTAAGCTATCCGCATAACCCGTACATTTGTCTAAGAAAGTGGCTTTTAACGTTCAACTACAGCAAACATGCTCCTGGTCTGAAGCCTCGGTTCCATCTTAGCTGTCCTGAGGTTTTGATTCCCGGTTATCTCCCTTGGTCTTATCTACCAGCTAGGGACCAGTATCAAACGATACCACCATCCCTTATTAAGGTGGGGATACGTGACGCTAGCTGACTTGTATGACCCCGGTTTGAACCAGATACTTCAAAGCTTATGACCTACTTTAAAGCCCCAGACAGTTGAACCCCAGAGAGAACCTCTGAGATACTGCTTTGCATGACAAGGACTCTTTAAGGCCACACCAAATTAATGTTTCGTTCCTCGGATTTTTGCCAAAAATATTGGAGCGAGCGAGCGAAAAAAAAATGAAATACAATTTTTTAAAGTTTTCATTTAACCCGAAGCGAGCGAAGAGCGAAAAATATTTTTTTCCTTATAATCAATATAAAAAGGAAATATTGTTCAATATAATTGCGCTTAAACCCATTAAAATGCAATCTTGAACTGAACCTTTAATGGACATTGGGAAAATGTCGGAATACATACTATTTATTCATCTGTGTTTAGTACAAACATTATATGGATAAATCATTTTTTATATTCTTAAAACGTATTTTAATATGACGATCATTTATAATAAAAAATACCCCTGCTTTTTGGAAAAAAGTTTGAAACGACTTACATAAATCTACCCGAATAACTTTAACATCATTTGCAACTGTAAATTGTACCGGATTGATTTTGGATGTGTAAAAAATGATGTTTTACACAGGCATCATCAAACATCAGACTCCATATACATTTAAATTTCTAGATTAAATTTTGTTTTTATTATCACAAGGGTATGTGCAGAGAACTTTTATGGTCAATGCTTTTATGCACCAGCCAATTGTATATGGCCCCCTTAGTCCGGAATAGCGGGGACTTTAACTTCCGGTCCATCCAATCCTGGGTAAAATACTCGACCTGCAGGGACAAACTGCTGGTAAAATCCCTGCCAAATGACCCCGCAACCCGGGATACCTAGGTAAGGCCCATCCCCTCTATTTTCGGAGTGAAAACAAAACCACTGCACTCACTAGGCACTGCTGGCCAACCTGGAAGGTAAAAACACGGCCCAAAGCCCCCGCTGTCCCCGGTTTACCCCGGACCAGGGCGAGAGGTGGGGGCATAAAAATATACTCCTACTCTAGAATAAGACAGATAATCTCACAGAGTTGGTAACTTTATTTTGGTATGCAATATTAAAAATCTACTGAAAATATACTCTTAACTCATGGTGGGACAAGTATGAGCTTGGAAATACCAGTCATATGAAAAATGACTCTCTTTATTTTTATAAAAATACTGTTAACATTGTGACATGCATCACAACAACTCATTTTGACAAATGTTTAGTTGCTATATGACCGAAAATGTATTATAAAAGTCCATAATATAATTTCCCTCCAAGACATTATGCTAAACCACTGATCACACAATACAACTCTTTCTAAAAGTACAGCCAATCCTCGTTTCGTTTGTAGATCTAGAGGACATCCCTCAAGGGGTAGTCCCAGGACCTCACAAACGCTTTGCGCAGTATCCCAAGGAAGCTAGGAGAGTACCTCCCGTGCCCCGTGACAAACCAAGGACTGAAATATTAAGAGTCCGTCTCCAGCAGGAGACGGCCACCATACATACTTTGCATTGCCTCAGTCTTTGCATTTTAGGATCCCGCACAAATATCATATTGTTAACACAAAGAATGTCCTATCACGCCTATCAATGGCCACCGGCAGAGAGGGCAGCACCCCTTCTCTCGTCCTATGTGTCAGATAGAACATTTCACAGTTGAGAGACCTGTTTGGACTCTAGCATAAAAAAGAATAGGGGTATCTTCCAGTGCAACAATGCTATGACTGCATTGCCAGACAGCAATAAAGTCTGCTGGTATGGCAACTGACATCGCTTGACAGAAGTGATATTTAAAACTACGTAAGGCTTTAGATAGTTCTACCTCATCTTACACTACGAAATGCATTATTCTGGCTTGGATACTTTTGAGGTTCAGAACTCATCTTATTAGCATAACTTTCCTAAGGCTATGGATAATTGTTCTATCACCACGCCATGTCTTTCATGTCTATTGGGTTTCCCGGACTTTATTTACTCGTTTTACACAGTGACTTGCCTAGAACTAACCGTTTACTCAACATAACAGTAAAACCTAGAGAACCCTGGTTCACATTTTTTACACAGGCAATTAACTACATTTCTGTATGCATCCCAGGGGACGGCCGTACCCAGATCCCGAAGACCTTTCGAACAGTCCTGACCATTTGTCAGTTTCAGACTGTGCACATCGGGCTTCTAACAGCACAATGTTGTCCACACTAGCCAGGAAAGTCCCCAGCTTTCCTGAACCTCTGCGCAATACTACCATCTACAGTCAAACCTGTATTAAGTGGCCAGCTTTGGGAAAACTAAAAGTGGCTGCTTACTACAGGTGGCCACTTAGTCCAGGTTGGACTTTTCTGACACTTTGGCTTTGTTCAAACAGAGGTCGATTATGTATCTTAACCACCACCTCACGCCACTATCAGTATCATCAGTACCATTAAAGAAGGTTGAATGCAAATGTAGAAAAAAAAACAGTTCTTCTTGCACTACGGCCGTTTTCTAATAATTAAATTCACTAGACACATTCTTTTAGAGTCAAACACTTCTGATTTATTTTATTGTCAGCCATAACCAAAATTAAAAAGAATATCACGAACAATGCAATGTAAGTATCCGTTCGTAGAAGTATTAAGCCTAACACTTCTAAAATTAATACGGAAATAAATTCACATCATAACTCGTTTCACACTCGTTTCAAGTGACACTGCAAACTGTTAATTCATAATTATTATATCCGGCGTTCTTTGTCGGTATTTGACAATTATCTTCGTAATTATTAAAATATCTTCATTAAGTGTGTCAATTCTAATCGAAACATTCAACGACGCGTTATAAACATGATCTCTCGATAAGTAAACATGCATGGTAATCGTGTGATGTTATAGGCATTTTCATTGGACGACGGAAATATCCGAGACCGTCGTTCTTTTCCGTCAACTTCAGTATCAATTAAAGCTGTGTATTGGCAGACATTACTTGCGTAAGTGTCAGTGATAAGGGATTAGTGGCCGCTAATTAGTGTTTTTATGGCTTCACGGGGACAAATATTAGTGGCCGCGGCCACGTTAGACAGTTGGCCGCTTAATGCACATACTTTATATAGTAAAAACGTATGGGGGAATTTTGAGCGGCCTGATAAGGCAGGTGACCCTTTAAAGCAGGTGACTGTTCAACCATGTTTGACTGTACAACCAAGTAACTTTGCTATCTATATTAGTGTAACAGTGAAAGTGCAATCAAGCCTTTGATCTCGTAGATGGCCGTTTCTGGGTCCCTGCAGACCTCCCAAACATTTCTGACCCGTCGACTGCTATTTCCGGGCATTAACGGCACACCTCGTCTACATTAGCCAGGAAAGCCCTTTAGCTTTCCTGAACCATTGCGCAATCCTACCATCATCACAGGGCAACTCCGCTAACCCATCATGGCAACCCTTGCACTCTCTATTTATGAGTTACCGAGAAAACGCTTCTGCATCAATGATCGGCCAGCATGGTACTTCCGTACCGTACTAACTGAGAATTCTTTAAGCCCTCTCAACAGCTGCCCATGTGTTTCCAGGAAATGTCAACCACCTTAGACTGTTTTAAATGATCGGCTGTCATTTACTAGGCAACTAACTTGGTCTGCAGCTACGAACGGGAGAGACCTCCCGACTGAGACTAAACCACTTCTGGTTGTACCTAACCGGATATTTCCAACCTACCGCCATTCCACTGGTTACCAACCAAACTATGTCACTAGGGTTTATTAGGAATTTAAAACATCACAATTATAACATGCCAGAGGTCTACCCCTCCCACATTCAGGAAGGGAGCGGTTACCTGGACCGCTACTCTACCTACAGAACAATACACAGCAGAGTGAACTTGTTGATACTTTCGTGCACGTTGTATTGCCTGTTGGACTTTACCGGGCTCATCAATGCAAACCATAACCCCTGCTTCTTTATCCAGCATACTTACAAACCCTGCTGATAATTTGGGCTTTCAGTAGCTTTTCAGGAAAGAGCCAAGGGTCATAACTCATCCGATCTACCTGACGACAGCACTTCCGAATAAGTATTTGAGCTCATTTTGTAAACAAATAGCGAAAGTCCAAGCCACTAGCAAAGATTAAAAGAAGAACGATGAAACAAAATGGCGACCAATTTGAAAACAAATTTGCTTTTACCGGCAATCTAAAATCTCGGAAAATGCAAAAAATGACGAATTGCAATCATATTGTTAAAGTAATTCAATAGAGCAATACTGGTATACATAAATGATCTAGAGCTTTATTGCATTGAATCTTTCAAAGCAAGCTAAAAATGAAATGTGAACACAGCCAGAACAGCTGAGTCAAGAAGCTTCCGAGCGGACGGAAATCGCAACAGTTCGTTTCGAATGTGGTGATTTCCAGCTTACTTTAAGATACCAATTTACACAGGTTATATGGGACAATTACCTTTCCTTAAAGTATCTGCATAACCCGTACATTCTTCTAAGAAGGTGGCTTTTTACCTTCAACTACAGCAAACATGCTCCTAGCTTGA
Organism: Mya arenaria; assembly: GCF_026914265.1. Taxonomy (NCBI): domain Eukaryota; kingdom Metazoa; phylum Mollusca; class Bivalvia; order Myida; family Myidae; genus Mya; species Mya arenaria. Next base: position 30,977,261 of record NC_069125.1, read on the forward strand.
AGCTTCGGCTCCTTCTCAGCTCTCCCGAGGTTTTGGTTCCCGGTTATCTCGGTGCGGGGTGATACAGGAATCCAGTGGATTTCACGTGAAATCCACTCAAAACGTGAAATCCACTCAGAACTCAGTTATTTTAATTAATAATTTAATTTTTTGTATACATATTAGAAAGTGCCTCATGAAGGGTTTATATTTCAAATTTTATTGAAATTGGTCAAAAAATAAAGAAGTTAGAGCAATTTTTCATTTTTTTCCAAAAATAGATCGGAAATCGAGGTGAAATCCAGTTTTCGAGAAGTGAAATCCACTCACAACTCTTTAATTTTAATAAATAATTTTCTGTTTTTGTATATTTATTAGAAAGTGCCTCATAAAGGGTTTATATTTGAAATTTTATTGAAATTGGTCAAAAAATGAAGAAGTTAGAGCAATTTTTCGAAAATAGATCGGAAATCGAGGTGAAATCCAGTTTTCGAGAAGTGAAATCCACTCACAACTCTTTAATTTTAATAAATAATTTTCTGTTTTTGTATATTTATTAGAAAGTGCCTCATAAAGGGCTTATAATTCAAATTTTATTGAAATTGGTCAAAAAATGAAGAAGTTAGAGCAATTTTTCGAAAATAGATCGGAAATCGAGGTGAAATCCAGTTTTCGAGAAGTGAAATCCACTCTCAACTCAGTTTAATTAATTAGAAATTTTTATTTTTTGTATACATTTTGGAAAGTGCCTAATGAAGGGTTTATATTTCAAATTTTATTGAAATATATCAAGAAATGAAGAAAATAACATAATGGGTTTATATTTCAAATTTTATTCAAATTGATTCAAAAATAAGAAAGTTGAAGTTATATTGTGAGGGCGTTTTGTTGTGTATGCATAATTGTTTATTTTTTTCATGATAAACACAATATCCATACACATCCAGGCCATACCACGTGGAGGCGCTCTCAATCATGGCCCTTTTTTACTTTCGAATTTTGAAAATATTAAAAATTTAATGCCAGACATTTATTTATGGTTATTTATGCATGTACATTGGTTGATATACGTAATCATAAAAAAATAAAAACGAAACAAACAAATACAACAGAACAAAGTTACACCAAGTGAAATCATATGTTTAACTTGGTTTGCAATAATGAGAGATAATGAAAAGGTATGTTCACAACAGTTAAGGAAAATAATTACACAAAATAAACAATAGCAAAATATGAAAAAATATACACAGGTAAACAGAAAGGGGAACTTCAAAGACAAATTTCTAAGCAAAAAAAGTTTCAACGCACAGAGAAAACGCATCAATAATCTTGTTCGAAAAAGTGTACAATGCATTGAAATGAAGGACATAAGATTTCATAAGGACTATCAAAATGACATGGTGCACTACAACAACAAAGGACACATTAAATACTTTCACGCCATCAGGAAACATATTACGTAATTTCACAGATTAATACCAGCTAAAAGCAATTATTGTGATGTTAGTTATAAATATGCTTATTGTTGTAGTAATAGTAGTAGTAGTTCGCAAATGTGCTTATAAAAACACGTAGTTATTAATTTATTGTTGTTATATAGTTGTTATTTATGTTTTCAAATGTGCTTCATTCATTCATTTAAAGATGTAGTAATATCTATTCATGATTGTTAATGTACTTTTAAACTTATTATGAAATATATTTTTGAAATGAATAAATATTGCATTAACTCATATAAAACGTCTCCGTTTTGAATAATAAGCATATTATAAAATATGCTAAGTATATATTACACTTACCGATTCAGTGCTGCTGTGTAGTTGTACTCACCCCCGACACAAGCACACTTTATACAACTTGAGATGACGTTGGTCCCAAGACTTAAGCTCAAGCTTGCTCATTTGACAACATGTACGATTGCACCACAACTTACAATTATCACAATAAATTGAGTCAAGCGCACATGCCTCAAGGCATACACTACACGGAAAGTTTCCCATTTTATGAAAAATACAGCAGAAATATACAGAAACAATTAATTATCCTTTAAAATATCCAAATATAATAAAACAAAATACACAGAAACAATTAATTATCCGTTTAAATATCAAATAATACGTATATCCAACACTACATGTTCAATTTTAAATATATTTATCAAACTTCTTCATTTTTGGACCAATTCCATTTAAAAATATAAACCGATGATAATGCCTTTTCAATATTTGTTCAAAAAAAAAAATTGTTAAAAATAAATGAGTTATGAGTGGATTTCACGTCTGAAAAAGTGGATTTCACTTGTCAAAATGTGGATTTCACTTCGATTTCCGATCTTTTTTTCAAAATAGGTCTACAACTTTCTTATTTTTGGATCAATTTGGATAAAATTTGAAATATAAACCCATTATGAAGCCCTTTCAATTATTTGTTCTACAGAAAAATTAATTTGTTAAAAATAAATGAGTTATGAGTGGATTTCACGTCTGAAAAAGTGGATTTCACTTGTCAAAATGTGGATTTCACTTCGATTTCCGAAAATTTGCTCTAACTTCTTCATTTCTTTATATATTTCAATAAAATTTGAAATATAAACCCTTCATTAGGCACTTTCCAAAATGTATACAAAAAATAAAAATTTCTAATTAATAAAACTGAGTTGAGAGTGGATTTCACTTCTCGAAAACTGGATTTCACCTCGATTTCCGATCTATTTTCGTAAAATTGCTCTAACTTCTTCATTTTTTGACCAATTTCAATAAAATTTGAATTATAAACCCTTTATGAGGCACTTTCTAATAAATATACAAAAACAGAAAATTATTTATTAAAATTAAAGAGTTGTGAGTGGATTTCACTTCTCGAAAACTGGATTTCACCTCGATTTCCGATCTATTTTTGGAAAAAAATTGAAAAATTGCTCTAACTTCTTTATTTTTTGACCAATTTCAATAAAATTTGAAATATAAACCCTTCATGAGGCACTTTCTAATATGTATACAAAAAAAATAAATTATTAATTAAAATAACTGAGTTCTGAGTGGATTTCACGTTTTGAGTGGATTTCACGTGAAATCCACTGGATTCCTGTATCACCCCGGAATTACGGACACTACAGACCAGGGACATTACGGACCAGACACTACGGACCAGATTTAGGGACATTACGGACCAGATTTAGAAATTTACGGACCAGATTTAGAAACTTACGGACCATGATTTAAACATATTTTTTTTTAATTATTCACTCATTAGTTTTTAATTTGTTAATAAATACTTGAATATGAGTGCTCAGTATGACGTTATATCTTCCATAAAACTGTGAAAAAATCGCGTGAAGTTCGAATAGATCGGCAGTTAAATCAGTTAAAAGCAACAGAAGATATATGTTCCAAAACAGTTTATTTACCAAAATAAATCGAGCACATATAAGAACATATCAGTGTTTACATGAATCCAAAACAGTTTATTTACCAAAATAAATCGAGCACATATAAGAACATATCAGTGTTTACATGAATCACGAACAAACAGCACATGTCCCCAAAGCCACCATTCATATTTAAACAGGCCCATACAGTCTCCCACATGCTTTGAGCAGACTGCTTGTTGTCAACTCATTAGCAGAATATTCCGCCCAAAGCTTCATGAGCCGGCCTTGTGTCAATGTTGTAGCCTTTCGTTGGTAGCGGCACAGTTTCCTTTCCTTCACCAACTTGCACATTATTGGAATTTCCTGTGCATCTTTGTACAGGAGTTCAACAAGCAGGTAGAAAGGCAAGTTTCCCTTTTTTGCCCGTCGATTGAACCTCGCGTGCCAACCCTCGACATCGTTGTTGGTACGGATAGAGTGGCCGAAGACGGACCACGAAGCGACTGGCCACATCTCATTCTGTATCCACGTGCTGCTGACATACTGAAGAAAGGAGACCATTCTTTCGTCGTTGACGACACCAGCTTTTGACCGCCACGAACTGAACCGCCCTCGACCATCTCGTAAATGATTGGCGCGTCCTCTGGCAAGTCAACCACCGTCTCGTCTTGCAGTGATCTGCGGTGATATATATCATGTTATTTATTCCGGTCGATAATACATTTACAAAGTCCGTGATTAAGTAATAACAAATAACAACTTACGTTTCATGATTTTCTTGGAGCAGTTCACGGTCGGGCCGGGTCACATCGAAATCGGACGTGTCCATGTCGTACTCGTCCCTGAAAAAGAATTACACATTTTCAATGTCCGCGATTCCGTTTTATATAACTATTACATAAATAATAACATATAACCTTACCTACTACTTGTAACCTTTTTATGGAAAAGTACCGTACCTGAAAGATGCCTGTTCGTGGGTGATACTGGCGGCTGCGGACATCTGGCTACCCTCAAGAACACTGTCTGTTGTTGGCAGTCGCATGATGTGGTCGGGTGTCCTTGGGACGTCGCTGTGGTTGATCGTCTCGTCCTATAATGTTAAAATGTTTTAAACACAAGCTATTGGTTCATCAGTTTAAACCATTTCTGAAACTAAAATTTGTCGAAATTTGAAATCTATGTTAGTTATATGTTTACCAAATTCATCATCCAATCTCATAAGAAAACTGTAACATACCTGGACTTCCATAGACTCTTCTGGTCGAGTTTCATCATTACACGTGATGCACGTGAACTCTATCTCGGTCCCATCCACGTTCGCAGCATCATACTGGGCAATGGATATACCGGTACCACAGCGTAGATGTTGCCAACGTTCACATATATGTCGCATTCCACGGCGCGGTGGTTTGCATAAACACCTCTGGAACAGTGGATACAACGAGCGCAAGGCATACTTATAGATCTTATCAGATTTATGGCAGAGGAAATTGTGAGGATGTAAACCTCAACTCTTGCTTTATATTAAATAAACGATGTGTGTTTGTTGCAATTCTTGCAAACTGATTTTTAAAACTGGCAATTTCTGTTGCCTTAATTAGTTATAATTGTACCCGTAATTATCGGCGGTATATTACAAAAGAAACAAACATTACACTGACAACCTTTAATTGGCAATCATAAAAGTGTGAAAACCCATTGTAACGGCGCACTTTCAATTAAATCAGATGAAACGGAAAACAAACAAATATGACTATTCATAGTTTATTTCAGAAAGCAATCGATCACATATGAAAACATTAATATTCACATTTACAATTTTAAGATAAACACATATTACGTTCATTATTATTCGAACTATTATTATACTTTATTAAAAATACATTGATGTTTAACATTGGAATTTCATGGGATTTTTCAGTTACATTAAAGATAATTGTCATACTGAGCACTAATATTCAAGTATTTATTAACAAATTTCAGACCAATGAGTGAATAATTCAAAAAAAAAAATGTTTAAAAACAATATAAATCATGGTCCGTAAATTTCTAAATCTGGTCCGTAATGTCCCTAAATCTGGTCCGTAATGTCCCTAAATCTGGTCCGTAGTGTCTGGTCCGTAATGTCCATGGTCCGTAGTGTCCGTGACCCTCACCCCGCACCCCGGTTATCTCCCTTGGACTTATCTACCAGCTAGGGACCAGTCTCAAGCGATACCTCAACACCATTCCCATTAAAAATGACACACAAGCTATTGTTTCTTTACAAATTTATTTTCATGATTGAAGTTTCTTTGCTTTTCTTCACAGATTCATTTTTTTTAATCAAGATATTTGAAAAATATATGATTTTGTGCGGGATTATTTATTCACATTTTTCACCAGATGTATTTATAATTTAATAGTTAACCATGTTAAAGAACATTTAAGTAAATATGAAAATATAATATGTGATTGTTTCAAGTTTTGTTATTCACCTGTTTGATAAACACAACTAATCGTATTCATTGGAATTAATATGTGAATTAAAACAAAAATAGCATACATGTTGTGGTTACATTACACTATTACTTCTTCATAGCCGAATTTGGGGAAGAAGTAATATTGAAATGTAGTCACAACATGTATGCTATTTTTTTTAAATTCACATATTATTTCACAAGTAAAGGCTTTTGTATTCGTTTATTAATGAAAGGTAATTAATGAAATATTAGTAAGGTTGATTGTATTATTAAATACAATATTAAAAAAATTTTTAGACTGGTTAATTTTCATATGCAACGCAAGTCTGTGTTGAGATTTTTTGGGATATTTTCAGAAACTTGATCAAATTTCTCCAACTAGATGCATGTTCAGGTGAGAATAGCGGTTGCAATTGAAAGATTTAAGGTTTATCTGCATGTTGGCTGCATGTTTTTGTTGCAACTTTTCGTTTGGGTGCTTTTGTAGGCACATTTCGATGAAATTGGAGTTGTTTCACTTTACTCTATTTAGACAATACGAGATTTTCTGACTTTGTAAAAGTGCCGTAATTCATAGTTATTTATGCTAGATAGTTGGTATGAGTGACCCCTTTGCTGAATCTGGAGAAAAAAATATATATTTTAGTTTATTTTAGGTAAAATGTCACTAAATTTTGTAAAGGTCAAAATTCAGCTCATTCCCTCCAAATCACTGTGGTATTAGACAAACTCTTTCATACAAAGTAAAAAATGACAGTTAAGTTATTAATTATGTAAATGGGGTGGGTTCGGGAGGGGTTTCCCCTCCCGACAAAAACCCCTCCCGACAAGCAATGTAAATAAAACCTTTTTTCTCCTGCATATAATCAGAAAATGCGGGGTCATCAGTTCAGTACAAAAACAGTGGCGGTTTTTGCAATATTTTTCAGAAGTTTTTAACATGCTTGTAGGTGTGCAATTTACTCAAGATTCCTAACAGCTGTTTTAACATGAGATAGAATATGGTAGATAAATATTTTCTTCTCAATTTGTTCTTAAAACACAGTATATGAATTACTAAAAAAGCAATATTGTTCGTGTAAAATTAACAAGACATTTACAATGCCAGCTCTAATATAGCAGGGTTCGAATTTAGACTCGCATACTCGCAAAATGCGAGCGACATTTGAAAATTGCGAGTGACTTTTATTCAAGCTCGCAAAATTCTGCGAGTGGCTTTTTCTAGACCACAAAATGTTAAAAGAAAAGTAGAATAAACATGAACTTAACTCCGCTATGTAGTTGAGTGTAAACAGCCTATAAGTGGCATGTTTACACAACCAGTATAAAGAAGACAGTACGGAGTCACGCTCTAGTAAGTTTCCAAAATAGAACAAATACGGAAAAAGCCGAGTTTTATTACGAATCTTTCTGGGATGCTCCGAGGCATGCATAAAACAAAGTGAATTAAAATGATGTAATCGCCTAACTCAGTCATTGGCTAAATTTAGCCCAACTGTCAAAGTTTTTGTTATCAAAATGCGGCCAGCATCTGATGAGTCTTTCCATACTTCCCAAAAAGAATAAGCCATCAACAAGTTCTAGTAGTCGAGTCACTCAAGATTGATACTTTTTAATATTCATAATATGTCTTAGGTGTAAATTTCTACTTTAATTAGACAATATAATTATAAGGGAATAAAGCAAATGATAAAATTGCAAGTTGATTTTTCATTTTGCGAGTTGCCTCAAAAAGCACTCGCAAAATTTTGCGAGTTCTCCTCAAAGTTAAATTCGAACCCTGTATAGTAAAGCATAGGCAGAGCTTCCATTAAAGGAAGTTTGGAAGTGTATTACTCCCTAGAAATGGGTTAAAACTTCCAAAATTGATTCATTGGAAGTACAAAAACTTCCATAATTTTTAAGTAAACTTCCAAAGTTGAAAGCTTGGAAGTTCAAAATAACAAAACCTGGTGTCAATATTAATTTTAAGGTCACAATTTCAATCAGTCTTTAAGAAAGATGAATCATTATAGTATAAGTATGTGAATTTGGCAAGTTAAAGTTGCAAATTATTTGATTTTTAATACTAATTGAAAAATAGTGGAAAAAGATATCTTATTCGGGAGACCTAAACTTCCACATTTCAGTGAAAAACTTCCAAATTTTATTGACAGGAAGTTCATACTTCCAGATTCAAATTCTTAATGGAAGCCCTGCATTGGCATAGCAAAATTCAAAACATTTTTATTATATATGCTTTGTGGTGATTTATAGACATTTATAAACAATAAAAACAATCTTTCACTGTTTCAAACATATTGATATATTTTTTACTGTTTGAAATTAAAGCCAGCTCTAAAATAGATATATTGAATGCCAGTGCTAAGAGGGCTGGGACACAATTTGAACAACTTTATTACCAAGATAATGTAACCTTTGTATACAAATTATAATTTGTTGCCCTACTTCAATAATTATAATTGAATGCCATTTTATACACTTTTAGGATCTAAAATTAAATTATTATGTTTGTGATAGATGCAAAATATTTCAGTTTGTTACTCTTAAAATATAGCTCTTTATTCTCACTCAGTGAAATTCATGTACATCAGGATTTTACACTAAAACAAAACAAATTCACTATTTATTCTTTCTTTAAGTTATCGCACATAGGTGATGGCATGGTACCATATTCTTTATTTAGATTGTCAGAAAATGTGAATGCATCTCAGTAGCTCAGTTGGTGAAGAACTCGCCCTGTTAGCAAAGGGGTCCCGGGTTCCAGCCCTGCAATTGTTGTACATTTTTCTGTCCCAATTGTACTTCAATGGATAAATCAAATTCTAACAATAAATAATGACAATTTAGCAGGTGGAGCTATGATCCTATTCATGTCATGTATTTTCATTTCTCAGTGATTGAATTTAAAGCTGCACTCCCACAGATTTACCGTTTTTACATGTTATTTTATTTTGCCTTGGAAAGAGCAAATTTTTGTGTAAATATCTGCAAACCAATGAATGATAAAAGATTGCTGAAAAAAGATCGGATTGCAGATTTTTATATTTCCTTTAAATTATGCACTAGTCAATTGTAACCACGCCCCCCCTCCCCCCCCCCCAGGTCCGGGGGTATACCGGGGAAAAGGGCCGTGTTTTTACTTTCCAGGTGGCCCCTCAGGGCCAGGTGACCGCGGTGGTTTTGTCTTAGCGCTAAATTTAGCGGAGATTGGGCCTTCTATTCAGTCTTTATACCCGGGGTTGCATGGGTGGACCGAAAGTCAAAGTCCCCGCTATTCCCCGGACCTGGGGGGGGGGGTGTGGTTACAATTGACTGGTGCATTAATGTTATATGTTTTTAAACCCCGTTACTAACGGTTTAAGAAAAATGAATAAAAAAAACATTTCTTTGAAAATTTATAAGATATAAATATCTGCGATCAAATTTTTTGTCTGCAGTCTTATATAACTTGTGTCCATGCATTTACACAAAAATTGGCTCGTTAAAAGACAAAAATAAGAAAGTTGTCAAAACGTTAAATCTGTGGGAGTGCAACTTTAAGGGACACCAGATTGTACAGTTGTACATTTCCTTATTCGCAGGAGACTAGACAGCTTTTTCTTTTAACAGTTAAATTTCCCAATTTCAGCATTTTCACGATGTAAAATTATCCAAAATGTATTGGGTCTTTTTCCCAAATTGGGCGGAAAAAGCCCTGTTACTTAATAATGTTTTAGGAAAAGTATAATTCAAGGGACATTTTCATACACTTGAGATCTGTTTTTGTAATGATACAAAAATCAGCTGATTCTTTCATCTAATACAAAAACAAAATAATGTCTAAACTGTCAAATGTGAGGTTGCATTTGTAAACTTCGTCTTTGTTTAGGAAATCTGTGAATATAACTTTCACCACCCAGAACAATAGTATCAATATAATACACCAGTCAATTGTAACCATGCCCCCCTCCCCCCAGGTCCAGGGGTATACCGGGGACTGCCGGGGAAAAGGGCCATGTTTTTACTCTCCAGGTGGCCCCGCAGGGCCGGGTGACCACGGATGTTTTGTCATAGCGCCAAATTAAGCCGAGATTGGGCCTTATATAGAGTCTCTGGGGTGCTAGGGCATTTGGCCGGGGTTTAACCATCAGTTCGTCACCGCCCTGTGGGGATTTTACCCGGGGTTGGCTGGACCAAAAGTCAAAGTCCAGGCTATTCCCCGGACCTGGGGGGCCGTGGTTACAATTGACTGGTGCATAAGAAGTAATAAATATTCTAGTTACTATTTCCTCATGTCAGGGACAATTCAATTAAAAAATTTATGGAAAAAAGCTGTTAAATACTATCATGTTGTTGTTTTTTCTAACTTTAAATAATATTTATTCCCTGTGGTCGGTCGGTCTGTTGCAACTTTGTCCAGAGCATAACTTATGAACTACTAGATAGAATTGGATTAAACTTCATACAATAGTGGAGCATAATGAGAGGAAATGCTGTGTACAATAACCATAACTCTATTCTTGCTTATTACTGAGTTATTGCCCTTTGTTACTTTTTTTGTCTGGAGTATAACTTAAAAAGTATTAACTTGCAAACTACTATATGGAATTTAATAAAGCTTCATACAGTGATAGATCATAATGAGAGGAAGTGCAGTGTACAGGAACCTCAATTCTATTTCAGCTAATTACAGAGTTACTGCCCTTCGTTACTTTTTCTTGTCCCGAGCATAACTTGAAAACTATTGGATGGAATTTAATAAAACTTCAAACAGTGATAGATCATAATGAGAGGAAGTGCAGTGTATAGGAACTGCAATTCTATTTCAGCCAATTACAGAGTTATTGCCCTTTGTTACCCTTTTCTTGTCCCGAGCATACCTTGAAATCTACCGGATGGAATGTAATAAAACTTTATATGGTACACCACAATGAGAAGGAGTTCAGTGTACATGAATCATTACACTATTTTAGCAAATTACAATGACAATAGTCTATAAAATAAAGTTGTCATTTATAGTTTGGCTTTCCAAATAGTTGACTGCACAGTGCCGGATGAATGCGGTGGTTTTGTCTTTGCGCAAAATATAGCAAGGAACGGGCCTACCAAGAGTCCCTGGGGTGCGGGGGCATTTGGCAGGGATTTTACCATTTGTTCGTCCCCGCAGGGCGGAGATTTTAGCCAGGGTTGGCTTGACTGGAAGTCAAAGTCCCTGCTATTCCCCTGACCGGGGGGGGGGGGGGGGGGGGGGGGGGGGGGGGGGGGTTACAATTGATGGTGCATAAATGCCAGCTTCACCAACCCAACTCAAAGCCTTTAGTGAATGTCCTTCTGAAAATATGATTTTTAATAATTACATCAACCAGGTATAGTGGATATTATATAGGTATTTTTTAGTAATCTAATTCCTTAATAACTTATTATTAATTTGCTATTGTTTGCAACAGGTTGGAGATGGGGATGATGACAGACCAGCCAGCCGAACTTGAATTTGAGTAAACATCATGCGGTAATTTATTAGTATTTCACAATCACTTTATGAAAATGTATCCAAACAGTAGCGGGTTTGAATCTTTTAATTTTATCTTTTCTGTTTGTTTCATTCCTAAATAACATTGTTTCATGCTGGTTGTAAATTATTTCCGGTCACGGCCATGAGATTATATCATTTTCTATTGAAACAACAACCTCTGCGTGTTTGTCAGTTTTGTGAAACTATTTTGTTTGCTTTTTTATAAATTTCAGGTTTTTGACTTATCCCTCAATACTTTTTATTGGTTCTTTTTTATAGCCACCTGGTTGCTGAAGCTCGAGAGGACCTTTTTGGACAAAAAATCCTGTTCAAGATACATTAGTTCTGTCTGGAATTCCATACCACCTCCAGAGGATGGAAAATGCCTTCAAGTAAGAAGAGATTCTAAGCAAGTGCATTTCTGACTCCTCCAAAATGCTTCTTTGTAGTCAATTACCTCGGAGTTGTTTAATACCGGTACTCTTTGCAAAATATTCAAACATAATATATTTCATCTATTCTGTCTTCATCTTTGAATCCGTCAAATTACACTATGACTATCAATATGTGACTATATCAACGTTATGAATGTTGACGTCATTTCCTGTTCATTATATACATACAACCTGATGAAGGCCGAATGGCCGAAACGTTGTTTCATAAATTAATAATTTGTGTTGAAGTTGGACCTCTTTAATTATCACCATATGTGACTATATCAAATTTATGACTACATAAAGAATTGAGTATGCCTCAAATGATTGTTAACTGGTTTACCTTCACAGTAGTAGTTAGTACTCTTAATTCTCAATAAGTTTCGGTTGAACTGTCTCAAATAGTAAAGTAACCGACCAGCTTCTTCTTATTCTACTGAAAATTCATTTAGTTTTCCAAATTTGAACCGGCCCTATTGCCATTTGAAATGTCCATTTTGGCCGGCAGCCGGTTCTTATTGAGAACACGGAGTACTTTTATTCTGTTAAAAACATTGCATTTATGCTATTTGCAGATTCTGATGTGCAAGCAGCCTGAAGTGGTCAAACAATTTGAAACTGGATGCAGCACAGAATCCCATATTTCAAGAGAATGCAGATGTTAGTCACCCCTGTCAAACTTGTTTGTGTGTGAATAATACAAAATGTGACATTTAAAGCAAATATGTAATAATTGAGTAACGTATAGACAGTTGCAAAACTCTGTTCTGTTAATTTTGTGCCATATTTAGCATTTAAAACCAGATACTTTTGTTTGTTCGGTTTCTTTTATTCATGATTTTTTCAAGAAGAAGTCAGTTCGTTGTATAGGAGTTATGGTGTTTTAACTGTCAATGAATCCAAGATCACTGTATGTTGTTGAACTGATATATATATATATATGTTAAACATTTAAGATCCAGCTGTCAGTACAGAAAACATTGATTGTGCTTTTGAGAACACTGAATTTTATCAACATAATTTGACACTGTACATATTGCAAGCATTTTTTCAGATAAATCTATATAAATTAGTTGTAGATAACTGTAGCCTTAATTTGTGCATATTAACATATGTGAATAGTTTAATAGCCTTATGATGTCATTCTGTATAAATTATATAATATAATCATTTTAATTGTTTCAATTGTTTTCATATATAAATGGTTTTGTAACTGAAATTTGGTCTTGCTCTATTGGCTGGTACACTCAACAAATATAAAAAATATATGAAATAGTGCTTTATATATATAGTGAGCTCAGCTGACAGTTTTTCACTGAGTTCTTGTTTGGGTGACATGTTCCAACAATATCACTGACTTTATTATTTTTATTGTATATTCTATATAGGTGATAAATTTAGAATATATTTTCAGCTCTGTTGAATGTTGATTGTAATTGCAATTTATCATTTCTTTTTAGATCACCCTGTGGGTTAAACATTATGTGAGGGTTAGAAGTCATTTGATTGTAATTACACCTTGATAAGTTTAAACTTTATTATACGGGGTCTTGAAAATCCCATGATATGAGCAATTGGTTTTGACTATATTCATGCTTCATTTAGAATATACCTCATAAGAGGTCATAACATATTGGGCCTATAAAAGTTGGAAAATTTTAACATTAATTTATTCACACAATTTTATTTTCCACCAAATGTAAAAAACAACCTTTTTATCAAAAAGCAAGACAAAAAGGTCACTGTTGGTGATCTGTAAGAATACATGTTTTGCTGCAAATTTAACTGTCACAGGTCTTTTGGTTTATACCTGATTTTAGCAAAGCTGTTTACAATATTCATTAATTGAAATTTAGATAATTTTGATCATTAGACATGATGTTTGTCAGATTTGTCATTGCAAATACAAATTATTTTAAAGTTTATTGAAAGCATCGTTTAGATAATTCTGTTCTAAACAACACATTAGTCATTAGTTCATAATTAACATTTTGCAACTTTTTTGGCGGGGGTGGGGTGTATGTTTTTTTAACAAACAAATAAGAATATATTCTGTATTCTCACTGAGATATTTTGCAGACAATATGCCAGAGCTGCTTGGCTACATATTGTTCATATACAATCATAATTATTAGTAATTGATTAAATGTTTTACCATCATATTTAAATAAATTTTTGCCCATTCAATTTAAAGTTTGCGTACCACCTCAAATATTTTCAAAGTCCATTGATATACTGTTTTGAAACTTCGCACGCTTGTTCATCATCTTGCCCCCAACCTGTACACAGGAGGAGGTCACTGTATCGAGCATTTTGACAGAATTATGCCCCTTTTTTGACTTAGAATTTATGTGTAAGTTTGCGTACCACCTCAAATATTTTCAAAGTCCATTGACATCTGGCTTTGAAACTTTGCACGCTTGTTCACCATAATGCCCCCAACCTGTACACAGGAGGAGGTAACTCTATCAAGCATTTTTACAAAATTATGCCCCTTTTTCAACTTACAATTTATGTTAAAGTTTTCGTACCACCTCAAATATTTTCCAATTCAATTTATGTAAATCTCAGCACATCATTTATTGCATTAAAATCTAATATAACAGTGATCAATGCATGTTTCGCCAAAACTTTTCCGTCCATACTCCGAAAAGCGGCGGAATGGTCGAGCGCGCTGTCTCTGTGACAGCTCTTGTTTTTATTTATTTTCTGTTTGTAACATATTCCTCAAATGCGTTTGTGTACTTGATCTCAAATGCATAGTAGCTTTAATTAAGTTAATTAAGAAGAATAACTCTAAATTCATATAAAATATAAAGTAATGCATTATATATAATGTTTACACTATTATTGATGCATGTACACTAAATAAATTGCTAACAGCAACAGAACTGCTTGTTATTTAAAAAGTTTTATTAACATATACAAAAAAACGTTTCCCTTTTACTCCTAGTATGTTTCACTTAGTCATTAAGTAAACTTAATGTGTCCGGCAATAACACTTCAAGCCCGTAGAGGCAGCGCCTTAGTTCATATTATCATATTCAAAACCATGTTAGTACCTTTATCGTATGTTTTCTGGTGATTTATAGATTTATTCGTGAAACAAAAATGCTATTTCACTGTTCTTAACATGTATAGTTTTCACTGTTTTGAAATTGTATCCCACTCTCAATTTCAACTCAAACGTCAGCGCGCACGGCTGGGACACAATTTTGAACGACGTCATTTCCGAAATAACGTTACATTCGCATACAATTTTGCGCGCTTTTCTGAAAAACTACAATAAAATGTATAATAAAAAAACAATGTTTGTTTCAATGAAAATCGCACTAAATGTCACCTCATGAACATCAGAATTAAATATATTACTCGTGAACAATAGCTCTTGGTGCTCACTCGGTGAAATATATAACGATCTCACACCGAAACAAACAATCTTCTAAGTAGTTGAAGTTAAAAGAAGGGTGTATGAGTTTTTCCAACGATTTTGATAAATTTGTTTATACATGTTTTGTACAGAAATGATTATATCCCAGAAAATTTTAGCTCATGTTTCTGTTTAAGTGTTGAATATAGTTGTCTTTTTCAGAAACATCGAGGATTATTACTAATAAACTATGTAAGTTATTTATGAACTCCCGAGTTGTGGATAATGATTTGTATATGTAGCACTATAAACAGACTGCAGTTGAAACTTGAATTTAAATAGGATTTAAAAGAATATGCATAAAAGATGGATATCTTTTGACTATGCTATGCACGACATTGTCACGTTTAACAAATGTGAAAGGAGTCTTTCAAAAAAATTTGAATGTAACTTATGGCAAAGATTTTCTTGCATACCGAACAAGTGTTTAAGGTTAATTAATACATATGTTACTATATATAGTAACACATTTGTTCAGGGATTTCGCCATTATTTGCATTCATGACTCAGCGATTATCAGTTTTGCGACCCGGGCCGATTTTCGAATTTCAATTTTAGGGTCTGTAAAATAATGCCTTGACTAAATAAATCAAAATTTATTGATCTGCTTGAACATATTTATTATTAAAATCCTAAAGGGAGGCAAACGCGAACCCAGTTTAGGACCATATGCTAGTGTTTGATAACCAGTGTGGACCGTTAGGGCGGCGTTGTTGTTTTTCTGCGTTGACATTCAAAAATAAAACAAAGGAAGCGGCAAAATTGAATTTACTTGAAAAACAGCAACTGTTCATACATGTTGACATCATCAATACGAGGTATTGGTTTATTTAAGCACAAACAGTCGTTCTTCTTGCTAAGTGTTCATGTTTATTAAATTGAATTCAGTTATTCAGGACATGAACAGATAGATGTCAGTGATTCGTACAGAAAAAATCGGATAGACGTGTTGTGGAATTTTCAAAGTGATCAATTGAAATTGGAATAGGAACATAAAAATGACAACAAAATGCTGTTTGCCCGTTTGGCTCACTCTCAAAAACTAAATAATAAAAATTTAATTTGAGAGTGAGTTAACTCATCGTAGTCAAGCGAGAGCGAAATGAGAATGCACAACTGGATAGCAGGCTAACTTTAAAAAGCAAACTTAAAAAAAAAGAAAAACAAACATATGTATTAATGAGGTAAACACACGGCGTAGCCGGGCCGTTGAGTGAAAATTGGCCCTCGTGCTCATAATGTCCCTCGACTACGTCTCGGGCCATTATGAGTCAATCGGGCCAATTATCACTCAACGGCCCGGCTACGCCGTGTATTAACCTCTAAGTAACAACTTGTGGAAAAATTGATCTTCCACCCCCAAGGAATTTAAGTCACGTGCAGAAATGCGCATTTAAAAACAGTTAAAAGTATAACTTCATTAAACTCTAAAAAATCCAATGAGCAAAAAAATGTAAAAAATAAATAATTCTTTTTTACAAAATTATTCAATCTCTGTAAAACTGCGATCTTCTTACGAATGATTTGACGTCAACTAGCTGTGATTTCAAATGTCTGCTCGTCATGAACATGCGCGTGTTTTTGTTAGGTGTAAAAATAGTGTGATAAACATCAATTTAATAAAAATATAAGAGGTATGCAAAAAAAGTACTATTAACTTGTTTCCGGAGCGGATGTAGAGTATCTTCCACGGCTGCTCGTGTAAGATAGGTTCATCATAACCCAAGCGTAGAGTGTTTTGCGGAAACGAGGTTTACCGAGTTTCATCAAAACACCCTGCTCGAGGGTCGGGGTGAACCTATATTACACGAGCGGGTATGGTAGATGCTTATTCTCCCACCTCACTTAAACAAAACAAAGTTAAAATGTAGTTTTTCGCTGGAACTCTTTTATATGCGTAGTGAAAATAATTTGCGTATGTATATGACTGTGATAATTCGCAAAACACTCTACGCTCGGGTTGGGATGAACCTATCTTACACTCTCGGCCATGGAAGATACTTAAAAGCTGAGGTGGGAGAAATAATATTCCAGAAAATTTAGTCTTAACGAAAACATGATGCACTGACAAGGTTAGTAATAATCGTGCTAATTCTAAATCAATACAGACAAGATATCAACACTAAACTCCTTCATGTAAATTTAAATAATCAGTATTCGTAAATGACTTTTATTTACTATAATATAAGTGTGTTTATAAATATTATTGTTATACATTCAGACCATTAAAGTACATACCAGTTATCAAATCATATTGTGTAATGAAAAAAACGAAAAATCAAGAACGCCAAGAGAAACAACTGGCATACATCATAGTTTATCTGAAAATATGTCTACTAAATGCTCTTGAATATGATAATCTATGTAAGGGTATAATATAGTGGCATATGACTGCCGTAAGATAACCTGATAGCGTTCGCGAATTGACCTTACGACAGCGGCACGCCCCCTGATATCAAGGGAGCGAACTCTGTCTATGTCCGTCAAACAAACGAGGAAGTAATGGCGTATCGCGTCGTTTCGCTTTCCGATATTCCTGACAAATTATCATAAATGTGACATTACAATGCGAAAAAAAATAGAAGTCAAAGAATTTGTAACTGGCTGCTACATCGGAAGGCTCGATATATCTTTAGAAAATGACGATATCTAACATTTACGGGGTGAAATCTATCCAAGTCAGAGAAAATCGGATAGCCGCCATGTTGTCAACATTGACATCGATACAAAGGATAAGCGTGTGTGTGACGCATACTGTAAATGCAAACAAGGGTAAGTTTAACTTTTAATAACACCGGTCCTTCTTACAGTATTGTTGAAAAAAAGATTAAATCATCGCACAATATGAGTAAATCATAAATGGCCCGAATGGGGAACCCGGAAGTGACATTAAATAACAGTTACATGCCAGCTATACAGTATAACCTTGTATTCTATAGTATGAGCAGAAATGGTTTATTGGGGTTATGCATAAAAAGTTTCAGTTCTAATCGATTGAACACTCTCCCTTATGAATAATAATGTAATAGTTGACAAGTGACAATCGTGGGTGATACCAATCTGTAACTTTTGCATTGCTCAAACATTCACATGCTTTGATTTTTGTTCTTACAGAAATTGTGGAACATGTTCACACACTCTGGCTGTAAAAGTAGACCTGGGAGGAAAAGTGCCCCCGGTGTGGGGCTCGAACTCACAACCACCAGAACACTAGCCCTGCACTCTAACCAACTAAGCTGACCGGGCAGTTGGTTCTAACCCACACACACTACCCTCCCCCATTTACCGGTTAAGGCTGGTGGAGGGTCTCCTGCTATTTACCGTTGACACCATTAAAGTATTCTGATTGATGGAAATAAGGAAGTCCCCTTATTATTGTCTTCAACAAGCCTACCGCCACAGGGGACCTAGCATAAGACCGGAACCCCCCCCCCCCCCCCCCCCCCCCCCCCCCCCCCCCCCCCCCCACACACACACACGATATTTGCCAGTCCAGGCAATGTCAACCGCAAGAGAAAAGCAGTGATGACAAGTTTTACAAATAATCGGTACGACCTATTTTAAAGCTTTTTATAACATTTAGTTTTACTTTGCTGTACAAAAGTAATGGACTATTTGTCCAGAGAAAAACAACAACCACAAAACATTAGCTATTATCTTGTCAATATTTCATTATGATATACATGTAGAAAGCAAACATCAAAGGCAGTAGCATTTACAGCTAGTATTAAAATATTTAACAATACATGTAACTGATTTATTTTAATATTGGCATCTTTTATTTATTTCAGGAAAGTGTGGTCTTTTGAAGAGAGTTCTTGAAGTTGTTCAGCATGTTGTTTTGATGGATTCTTGGAAGGATGTACCTCTATGATGTTTGCTTCAGTTCTGAAGAATAACACCAGTTGTTGCATATTTAATATCAGATTTATTAAATACATTGTTGTTTTGCAAACATTACTTAAACTTTGATATTTCTTTGGTGTTTATGTATGATATTGTAGGTGAATACCTCTTTATTGCAATGGCAAATATATTTTAAAATATATAGCATTAGCAGAAGTTATTTTTCACTGTTAAAGCTGCACTTTCACAGATTGATCACTTTGACAACTTACACAGGATTCGATTGCATTTATCATATTTTTTGCTCGGAGAAGTTTGCTTTGTGATTTATATATTAGGTCTTAATTTAAAGATTGCCAAGATAAGCCGATTCTGAGACAAAAAGTGTCAAACTAGAATTCTGTGAGAGTGCAACATTAAGAATACTGTTAATCGAGTGTGCATGTGATCCGCACTCTGAACATTGGATGAACTATCATTAAATATTGTAGATTTACGTAAATGGCCCAAAATATAAGAATAACAATGAAAATATGTACATGTTTGACTTGTTCTTTATTCATAATAAGTCTAAGTCTTTACAGCACATGTTTGGCAGAATCATGTTCTAATGAACCTAGTAATTGATTTAAATGTACAGTGAAATAAATTGTTTTATACAGAAAATAATACCTTAACGATTCAGACCGATCTGTTCTCGTTTTGTTTTGGTGGCTCAAATATTTATCTGAGTTTTGGAGGAGGCCTAGCTGGTGTGAGCTGGTCAAATACAGTAGCTGCTTGAGGGTCAGGGTTTTCTTGATTGGATTTCCCGTCGACAAAGTGCTGATATGAAAATAAATCTATGAAATGTGTCGGAATGACAGCTACAAAAGCCATTGTTTACATAGGAACCATACGAGTAGATGAGATTCGGAAGCATGCGATGGTTCGGACAAAAATTTAGTTGTACGATATTTCCTGATTTACTTTGAAAGCAAAGCAGTTTATAAAAACTACATAACGGTATCAACAAAAATACCTCTATCTTGAATGAAATCAATCGTGTCCATGTTGAACCTGATATTAAATGGCCATTAATGCCGATTTGACAACACAAGCCAAAGCATAAATGTACGATGTTTATAGTTTAAAAATAGTAACACTTATTTAGGTCATGCACGGACAATTTCAGTATTAAATAAATTTTGAGTGGATTGAAATAAGTAGTTTTGTTCAAAAAAATACTTTTGTACAGACGTATAGATGTTTCGCCTTTGAACGATCTTTCAAAATTTCCAAGTTCAGCTGTTGATGAGGTCTTCCACAGAGTCTGATACAGCACTTGCATTTTTCTAAATAACTCGCTGGTTTCGAATACGGAACGAATTGGAAGCCATCTTTAGTCGGCCTGGCTACCTTGTATCCGAATTACAAGTGCCATGACAACACCTTTTTACCATAATACTTAAAAAGGCGAGGAATTGCCAGCGCATGTATATGACGGACTCTGGTCAGTTTGACGGACAAAATGGCGGATAGCAACACGGCTTATCAGCCCTACATTCTGATTGGCTGATAGGACCTGTCAATCAAATCCTGTCGTAAGGTCAATTGTTTCGTGTTAACCAATTTATTTTTGCGGTAATTATCTAGCTATCTTGTTAATATTCGTGATGCTTTTTCGGTAAGATACATATCACAAGACTAAAAACAGACTCGAAAGTGCCCAGAACAGCCACCTATTACCCTTTTTTAGCTATACAACACTAACAGGTTAACTAGTTATAGTTTGCGAATTCCACTTAATAAGTAACATAATAACTGGTTAACTAGATAAGATTCATGTTACCACTTACCTTTAATTGCACTTTTGGCTTCTAGCAGTTTTAAACTGGTTATCTAGTTATTGTTGGCAGATTCAGACAAGGTATTCTTTTATGCAGTCTATACCAAATGATATGCAAAATGATACTTAAAGGAAAGGCAATTTGAGCCTGTGTAAAATTAAATGTTAATCTGAAGACGTATGCAGTTTTGTGTTGTATATTGTAGATAGGAAGTACGAGCCATCAGTACTACAGATCTGTACAATGTGAATAATGAGCCTTTAATTCTACAGTAGTGTAAAATGTTACAAGAAAGTAAGAGGCCTCAGTACTTCATTAGTGTATTATATAGAAATAAAAAGTACGAGCCATTAGAACTACAATATTGTCCAATTTAAAAAGGAAGTGTGAGCCCTAAGAACTACCGTTGCTTTCCAATGAAAAAAGGAAGTGTGAGCCCTAAGAACTACAGTGCTGTGTAATGTAAAAAGGAAGTTTGATCCCTAAGAACTGCAGTGCTGTCCAACGTAAAAAGGAAGTACGAGCCCTAAGAACTACAATGCTGTCCAACGTAAAAGGAAATATGAGCTCTAAGAACTTCGGTGTCGTCCAAAGTAAATATGAAATGTGAGCCCTCAGAACTACAGTGCTGTCCAATGTAAAAGGGAAGTATAAGCCCTTAGAACTACAGTGCTGTCCAATTGTAAAAGAAAGAATGAACCGAAAAACAACTACAGTGCTGTCCAACGTAAATGGGAAATATGAGCCCTCAAAAGTACAGTGTTGTCCAATGTAATTATGAAATATGAGCCCTTAGAACTACAGTACTGTGCAATGTAATTATGATATATGAGCCCTAAGAGCAACAGTGCTGTCCAACGTAAAAGGGAAATAAGATACCTTAAAATTACAGTACTGTCCAATGTAGTTATGAAATATGAGCCCTAAGAGCAACAGTGCAGTCCAACGTAAAAGGGAAATATGAGCCCTTAAAACTACAGTGCTGTCCAATGTAATTTTGAATTATGAGCTCTAAGAACTACATTGCTGTCCAACGTAACTATGAAATATGAGCCCTATGAACTAAAGCGCTGTCCAACGTAAAAAAGGAAGTATAAGCCCTTACAGCTACAGTGCTGTCCAATGTAAATATGAAATATGAGCCCTTACAGCTACAGTGCTGTCCAACGTTAAAGGGAGGTATGAGCCCTTAGAACTACAGTGCTCTCCAATTAAAATAAAGTATAAGCCCCAAGAACTACAGTGCTGTAAAACGTGAAAAAAGTAAGTATGAGCCGTCAATACTACGGCAGTGTACAATGTAAAATAAATTATGGGCACCAGCACCTCAAGAATGTACACTGTAAAATGAAGAACGAGTCATCAGGACTAGAAAAGTGCACAATGTAAATGGAAATACGAGGCATCCGGGCTACAATAGTGTACAATGTAAGAGGAAGTACGTGCCATCAGGACTACAATAGTATACAATGGAAAAAGAAGTACGAGCCATCGGGACTAACATAGTGTACAATGTAAAAGGAAGTACGAGCCATCGGGACTACAATAGTGTACAATGTAAATGGAAGTACGAGCCATCGGGACTACAATAGTGTACAATGTAAACGGAAGTACGAGCCATCGGGACTACAATAGTGTATAATGTAAACGGAAGTATGAGCCATAAGGACAACAATTATGTAAAATGTAAAAGGAAGTACGAGCCATCGGGACTACAATAGAGTACAATGTAAACGGAAGTACGAGCCATAAGGACAACAATTATGTAAAATGTAAAAGGAAGTACGAGCCATCAGGACTACATCAGTGTACAATGTAAAAGGAAGTGCGAGCCATCAGGACTACATCAGTGTACAATGTAAAAGGAAGTACGAGCCATCGGCACTACAATAGTGTACAATGTAAACGGAAGTACGAGCCATCAGGACTACAGAGTTGTACAGTTTAAAAAATAGTTTACATTTTTTTTAATGTATAACAATTGTGAGTTAAATATATTTGTTTTGAAATATCAATATCTAAACACATTACTTCTTACCGTTTCATTTCTTATGGTGGCATATTACTGCCGTAAGATAACCTGATAGGGTTTGCGAATTGTTTCGTGTTAACTAGTCAATATTCGCGTTACCTTTTTGGTAAGATAAATATCACAAGACTAAACAGGCTTGAAAGTGCCTAGAACTGCCACCAATTACATTTTTAGCTGTACAACACTTACAGATTAACTAGTTATGGTTTGCGAAATCCACTTAATAAGTAACATAATAATTGGTTAACGTATAAAGATTCGGTAACTAGTAAGATACTAACTGGTTAACGTAATAAGATTCGTGTTACCACTTAGCTATAAATGCATTCAAGATTCAGGCGCTAACAGGTTAACTAGTTATGGTTTGCGAATTCCACTTAATAAGTAACATACTAACTGGTTAACGTAATAAGATATTATCTATAAATAAATTGATACAACCTGTTAATGTAGTACAGCTAAAAAAGGTAATAGGTGGAAGTTCTGGGCATTCGAAGTCTGCTTTTAGTCTTATGACGCGAACGTTAACAGGTTATCTTACGGCAATTATATGGCACCATAATTTATTCTTATCTCAGCAAAAAACTTATGATGATCTAATCATCTTACTGAACTACTCGGCAAAAAGCTTATGATGATCTAATCATCTTACTGAACTACCCGAGATATCACCATATCAAGAGGATCTGGAGAGTTTTCACAAGGGCCATTTGCGATTAGTTAGGCCACTCCTTTTTTATTTTTTGGTTTACAAGAATTTTTGGAAAAAACCACTGGGTGGTCGAAAAAAAAAAAAAAGGAAAAAAGTCACAAAACATACTCTTAAAGGGTGAAAATCAGAAAACAACATAAACACAGTGAAAATTTATATCATTTACTTGTCAATTTAAATTCTTAAACTGCTATTAATGCATGTTTTAATACACTCAAAGTTTCAAAGTTCTTATTAAACACACAGGTTAAATCTTACATACTGTGCATATAAAACATCAATGATATTGACTATAAAACATGTTTACATGTATAAACTACACTTTTAATCAAAGATACATTGAATATCACTCAGCAAGACATGTGTTTAGCTTTAAGGATATGCTAAAGCAAAAGTGAATGCAGAACACTTAAAAACTTACCAATATTAAATTGAAAAAAGAGGAGGCGAATTTTACGCATTAAAATACACAAAAATTGCACTGTATTAAAACAATACATAACATTTTCTAAACATTGTTAAAGTTATTTTAATATTGGAAAATGTCAATAAAGTGAAATAATTACCAATTTTGTAAATAAGGCGGTAGCATTTTATAAAGACATTTGAGCTTTAATATTGCGAAAACAATTCCTGAAAAACTAAAAACCAAACTAGACCTAGATTTGAGTATGTATAACCTATGCCATGAGGGGTCCTAGTTGTGTGTAACCCGATCCATGCTAAGTCCGGATATTTTTGGACCGGGATATTTACCATGGGATGTTCACGAAATCCATTTCAAATTCAAATCTTGCAGCAAATTACCACATCAGTACATAAAAATCACATAGCAAAATAATAAATCTTGCATGTGACTTAACTTTATGTACCAATGATAGTAACAGAGAAATCCATAATTATGTATAGGACATTTTCATCTTCTCCCAACTCCGCCATTTTGTGTATACATGGTTCACAGGGCATCTATACTTCATGCTTGTTTATTTTTCATTTTAAAGAGTATTCCTTGGTTACAACAACAAATCTCATTTATAGTGAAATATCAAGTTCATTACAAATTGAAATGGACTTATTCAAAATAGTTTTCCGTGTTGTTTTATCTAAATGTTTTGCACACAACTCCTGGCATTGACACATGTGTTCAACTCTTTCATTGTTTTTACTCTACTATTAACCCAAACAAACATGTAATCTAAAATAAACACAAGCTTTACATTGACTCAATGACAAGTATTTCCAAACCATTTTGTGATTGAAAAATCCATAAACACCACCGACCGAACTTGTGAAACTAGGTCACCGGTGTCAACTTAGAAATTTTACTTTCGATTTCACCATTCCCACTTAGTGCACTGTTATTTGATATTTAACCATAAAATGTTATAAAATGTTTTTCTCACACATAATTTACAGATATTTGTGTCTACTAATTCGATGGCAACCGCTGACACTTATTTTTTATCTATAAACAACAATATTTTCATGACCTAAATTTGCGGGGAAAAAACAATCACGTGACAGTTATTGTTTGTGTCGGCTGTTAAATTTGCCAATGTTTATTGCTATTGTTATTTTAACAGCTCCTGCATAATCAAAATCAATACGGTCGGGAAAATAATTCGGAAAAAAAAGTGAAATTCATTTTTTATTTTTTTTTGTACTTTCCGGATAATTAGACCCGCCGGTTTTGTAAACCAATTTATCCTGTCACCTGCATACAAATCGGTCCAATAACAAGGTGCCGTGTAAATTTTAGTTTATTGGGATAGTAGACCACGTGATGTTTATCTACAGTCAGGTGGTCACGTGACCGCGAAATACGGACTACTTTTTTCATGTACATGAACTAAATTAAATAATAAACATGACCTACTTTATATAATGATTCATGAGTTTGTTATAATTTTGTTTCTCTAACTCAATACATCCTTCAGTATTAAACCCGTTTTAAGAAAGGGCCGTTTTGCTTCAATATTTGTCACTGAATACATGAATGTTTGTAAACAAGCTGTTGCCTTCGGCTCACCCGATAAATTCCTCCGCCTTGCCAGATAAACTTCCTCCATCCACGGCACTAACCTAGTATTCTCTATTTATATAAAAGTAGTGGCCTTATTTCTGATTTCAAACCAACCAATTATGTGGTCCGCGTGTGAAGTAACTAAACCGAAGACTTTATAGGAGACTTTATAGGAGACATTCTTTGAACAATAGAAGGATTGGAGGAGAAAAGTGAAAATATATGATTCATCCTGGTGGTGAAAGATAACTATTTTGGAAATACTACGGGCAATGTTCTAACAGATGTCAGAAAGAGCTACACAGGTAGGACAATATATTCGACAGCTTTATTTTATTTTGAATTATTATATCATATCCTACTGCAAATAAACTTACAAAAGGACCGAGTTATTGGCTCCACCTTAACAGCAGCTTCGAACAGCCGATTTCAAATCTTCAAAGAGTTTCCTTTGCCATTTCGCCGTTTTTGCGAACATAATTTAAAGCTTTAAATGATTGGTCGAATAAAGTGAACCCAATGCAAACTCTGCATGTATGGATGCTGGCGAGGAATGCGCCAAGTAGTATGTAATGTGTTTGTCGTGGCCGTCTTTTGACCAAATTGGACCGTACTAGAATTGAGCTTTGCGAGAAAGTAGATTTTAAATGATTTTACTATATGCATTGACTAGTTCAATAATTTTTGGTACTTAGCCATGTAATCCTTTGTAAATCTCGCAATACTCAACACAAGTGAACTCCAAATAAGTCCCCAACGACGAACACATTCCGTACTACTACAGTTTATTTACCGTGCCAACCCTTTTACAGTTACCCATTTACGGTGCTAACCCTTTTACAGTTACCTATTTATTACGTACTACTACAGTTTATTTACCGTGCCAACCCTTTTACAGTTACCCATTTATGGTGCTAACCCTTTTACAGTTATCTATTTGGGACACACTTTTGTCGGTCCCAAATACATATTACCTTTTAAAATATAAATTATAAAACAATATATGACAGATTTAAAAATAGAAAATATATGACAGCTTTTAACTTGTGAGAAAAGGTGCCATCGATGTCATCCATGTATGCATTTTAAAACTTTCACTGAAAAATATTCTGCCGAATTATGGAATCAAACCCGAAGTGGAAGATTACCTGAGCGATCTTAAACCAGCGCGTAAAACCCTCGACTATTGCGTCAACTTATCATGTCAGAATATTGGAGTATATTTAAATTAGGGATGGCAACGAGTAGTAAAATTAATACTCGAGTACTCGGACGATCGTTCGATCGAGTACTCGGGTACTCGATTACTCGGAAAAATTGAATATGTGTTCGCGAAGACATTATTGTGTATATACATGTATCGTTAATGACGTATATTGTGCGTTGGTCGTATTTTTGTTCATTTTCACCTTTTAAGTAAACTTTCATTACGTATTTTAACAATAAATGATATAAAAAGAAAACAAATGTTGTTTTAGGCTTTTCATTTGTCTTATTCGTTTCATTTCAAGTATGCACTGCAGAAATACTTAAACTTTAAAGCAACATGTGTAAAGGTAAATTAAGATGCATGTTTCCCTAATTGAATGCAGACTGGTACGGACTTTTCTTTAGAAATTACCTAAACTTGTTATAGGTTATTTGTTATGAAAATATTGCTCGGTCGTTGTTGCTCTAACGCATGTATACGTTTTAGTGTGCAACTCATATTGTACGTATTATCAAGTGTATTTGCAAAATAAAAAATGTAAATAAATTTTATCAGATTGCTGTATGCATCGAAAGACGGTGTTTACATAATTGTTTTTTTTATCAAATTAGCTGAATGCTG
Organism: Mya arenaria; assembly: GCF_026914265.1. Taxonomy (NCBI): domain Eukaryota; kingdom Metazoa; phylum Mollusca; class Bivalvia; order Myida; family Myidae; genus Mya; species Mya arenaria. The sequence continues at coordinate 31,004,706 of NC_069125.1, forward strand.
CGTTATAAATAGCACTACGATATCTATAAATGCGTTAATATTGGAAAAACTTTCCGTTACGTGTCCTCTATTCGTGTTAGATAGAGGGAACCCATTAAATAATATCATTAAGTTATTTTTAGTTTAGAGGTCAAATAAACGAGCGTTTATCACGTAATCTTCACATGTTAATGAAATTCGGTTAATGCAGACTTGGCAATATCAAAATCGAACTTTTTGTATAACTAGAAATTGAAAGATAGTCAATGTTTTGTTATGCAGGTTTGGTTTTTGCACGTTGTCATGTCTCACTTGGCTCTTGTGTTGCCGATATTGCCAATACAACTTGAAACTTATCGTGTACTCGCTCTAAATAAAATACATTTATTGTAAATTGATTCTGAACAAATGGCTCAAACAAAATATCACTATCAAGTAAAACATGAATCAACAGATTAATCAGACAATCAATCAATAAATCAATAAATGAAAATGTAAAATATTAATCTATTAAAGAAAACATAAATAAATATAAATAAATGACTAAAATACACAGCGGGGATTAGAGGGACCGTAAATTGTCCTCTTGGCAACTAACCAGATCTGATATTTTATCTGTAAATCGATTATTTGGTGATTTTAATAGATTTTTTTTCCGAGTACTCGAGTAGTGATTTGGTACTCGAGTACTCGGACGTTCGGTCGAGTACTTGAGTACTCGGGTACTCGTTGCCATCCCTAATTTAAATGTAAAACAATACTAGGATAAATATCGTGAGACATGCCACTTAACAATATCGCTTTTTAAAAACATGTTTTGATTTTTATGAACTAGTTTTTCACCGTTTCAGGTTTATAAGTAAACAGTTTTCATACGATTTTGCAACAGTGGATTTATAACGTTGGAAGGACATCCTTGATACACAATGATAAAGATTGTATGAAATTTTAAAATATTTAATATGTAAAAATATACGACTTAAAGTGGATCATTTGTTTATTATTTGTATCATAGAGTACTAGAACACATTTTTTGTGATTCTCAGTCCAAGAGATCACACTAGGTACCAAATCGCTCGAATCACAGGTAGCTCGACTGGCCAAAAATGCTGTCCAAATACCAAGTATCTCTGTTGATATCTGGAATTAGTGGTTCTGTGAAGACGAATACGCTTTCTATATGCTATTAAAACCATTGATTTATTATGATAAGATTCATATTATGCAAAGAATTTGGAGCAGTCAAAATATTAACACTTAATTAATATATGGACAAGATTGCAAGAAAAAAATATTGCTAGAAGACATATTACATACATGAAGCGATGAAATATTACCTGTTACAGAAATGAATTCTGATCAGCAGAATGTAATGTTATTTGATGACTATGTGAGCGAGAAAAATCAAAACGACATATTTGATTACTTATATCAGGGCAGGCATACAATTGTTGCGTTTCTTACCTTTCTCAATCATACTACAAGACACCAAAAGACATAGGATTAAATTGTTCCCATTACATTTTATTTTGAATCTCCATCGCAACGAGAAGTCTGCAACATCTGTTTTGAGCAAAATATTAATTAATCTCTTTACAATTCTGCATATAAGGTACCTTTCGATTTTATTTATTTAAACAAACCAAGGAAGTTGGTTAAATGAAAAAAAATATGGAACAATATAATATTATAATGGGGTTATTTAATAGCATTTCTGGAGAATCACAAAGCAACCAGACAACTACAAGCACTCTAAATAGTTTAGACACGACATTGTGCCATCAGACCATGTTACAAAGAAGCATTTAGTTAACTACCTTCACAAGGGAACAGACCCGGTAAATATTTTACATAGTGATACCAAATAATAAAATAGATAATCTTGGGGATCCTGAGGAACCATATGATTGTGTAAACAAACGTTATGTGTTTATGCAAATTTTCAAATCCTTAAACGATTATAATATTAAGAATTTACCAGGTATGATTGCGACTTTAACACAACAGACAAATGATGATATTGCACAACTTGAAACAAACATACAGTCAAACAGATTGGTTATTCAGAAAACAAACGATAATGTAAACAAACATATAGATGGGCTAATTAAAGCACACACGAATGTTGAAAAATCTGACAAAGCTTCTGAAAAGGAGTTACTTAAAGAATTAAAAAAACAAATAACCAGCGGGATGGAAAACTTAAAAGAACATTTTCAACAAATGACGGACGAACTAATTGACATAGATCGACTACAAAACCGAATTAAACAGAATTTCAAACCAACATCGTACCCATGCTTATAATTCTAAAATACAGGATGTGTGAAAATTTATTAGTACTGAGTACGAACAATTAATTAAGCCTCGTAAAATGGTTAGGAAAGAAAAGAACGCTATACATGAATTGACATTACTTAAAGGCAAGATATTATCATCAGCAAATACTGCCGATTTTTTAAATTTAAAAAAAATAATGAAATCATAAAAAATAACGAAAATATAAATTTAAATGTTGATGAAGGATTACGCTTATCAGATAATGTGAACAATTTAGAAACTAATTTACAGTCACCTCAAACAGGAAAATATTTTACTAAAACAGCAACTATATGGGTTAACTTCCCTAATTGGAAGTCCCGCATTACTTTCAATGTAGGAAATAGATTCATAGTCAGCTGGAAAACCTCAACGTAAATTTTATCATGAGTTATTGGATATATTTACACGCACAATTTACATAAATTCCCTTGTTTCATTAGTAGAGCCAACAACCCTAACGTTAAAGCTTTAGCTTTGGACCACCTCTGACACACTTATGGAGCTGTATTTTGGTACACTGGAATATGATTTTGGTCGAATAATTCATATATCTGCCTTTTCCGACACAAACAAACAAGACAAAATACTCTTGAAGATCCTTTGAACCTGAAATATATTTTCTTAACCTCAAACGTCCCAGCGATAAGGCTGTTAACAAATACGGCACAATAGAAGTATATTATCATTATTGGTAGATATATGTATACAATGGAACACAATATTACACGTTCATCCGAAAAGGCTAGACAAATTGATTCTTACTAATGAAGACTTAGAACCAGTTGAAGCAAACCCAATAACCATTGAGTTTGACCTATCGAGTTTAAAGTGTCTTGTTTCCATTTGCAGCAATTTCACTCTTGATTAAGAATCTCCTAATTTGAATCATTGATTGGTTTTGAAGACAAACTTATTAAACAAACAGAGTATGGATCTTTATTGCCATACATAACTTATTATATCGATACGATGTACATTCACTATGATTTAGTTAGCGATAACATCGTTGACGGGTCCTACGGCGACGTGATTTATGACTTAATGTACGGCGAATTTAACATGAAGGTACCCTTTTGAAAAAGAACCACAGAGAATTAAATTTTGTGAAGTGAATGAAACAATTATTAATTCTAATAAAATTTACATTACAGACCCCTTTGGTAGAATAGATAACTTAAATACAGTAGATACAAGTGTTGCCTTGAATGATTGGTCGAATAAAGTGAACCCAATGCAAACTCTGCATGTATGGATGCTGTGCGAGGAATGCGCCAAGTAGTATGTAATGTGTTTGTCATGGCCGACTTTTGACCAAATTGGACAATACTAGAATTGAGCTTTGCGAGAAAGTAGATTTTAAATGAATTTACTATGCATTGACTTGTTCAATAATATTTGGTACTTAGCCAAGCAATCCTTTGTAAATCTCGCAATACTCAACACATGTGAACTCCAAATAAGTCCCCAACGACGAACACATTACGTACTACTACAGTTTATTTACCGTGCCAACCCTTTTACAGTTACCCATTTATGGTGCTAACCCTTTTACAGTTACCTATTTGGGACACACTTTTTTCGGTCCCAAATACATATTACCTTTTAAAATATAAATTATATAACAATATATGACAGATTTAAAAATAGAAAATATATGACAGCTTTTAACTTGTGAGAAAAGGTGCCATCGATGTCATCCATGTATGCATTTTAAAACTTTCACTGAAAAATATTCTGCCGAATTCTGGAATCAAACCCGAAGTGGAAGATTACCTCAGCGGTCTAAAACCCTCGCCTATTGCGTCAACTTATCATGTCAGAGTATTGGAGTATATTTAAATGTAAAACCATACTAGGATAAATATCGTGAGACATGCCACGTAACAATATCGCTTTTTAAAAACAGGTTTTGATTTTTATGAACTATTTTTTCACCGTATCAGGTTTATTAGCCTTTTTTAGAGATTGGTTTATGAGATCGTGCTGGAGACGAAAATGATTGATTTTAGCCTTTCGATTATAAGTGTATGCACAAAAAAAGTGAAGTTGAAAATTTAGAATTAGAGAATGATACTATTTTGACTACTGTTAGAGTGATTTGGATTTATCTTTTGTGAAAATGTTTTTCTTTTACCTAATTGGCAAAAAGTGTAACGAAATAATGTAATATGTCGATTTCTAGGCGTATAAACAAAGGCCCGGAGGTCAATAATTCCTTTCAAATTTTGAGCATGCGCAAAGCAATTCTACGCATGCGGTGCTGGGTGATACAGGAATCCAGTGGATTTCACGTGAACTCCACTCAAAACGTTAAATCCACTCAGAACACATTCATAAATAAAACTTATTATATACTTTTTAGAAAATGCCCCATAAAGGGCTATTGACATTGCAACTTTTGCAAATCTTAGTATTTGAACTTTTGCATTCTGTTTACAAATGCTTAACACAAGTGCAAATCACTTCTTACGGCTATTGACATTGCAACTTTTGCAAACCTAAGTATTTGAACTTTCGCGTTTTGTTTACAAATGCTCCCCAGAGGTGCAAATCACTCATTACAGCTATTGACATTGCAACTTTTGCACACCTAAGTATTTGAACTTTTGCTTTTTGTTTACAAATGCTTCACACAGGTACAAACCACTCCTTACAGCTATTGACAGTGCAACTTTTGCAAACCTAAGTATTTGAACTTTCGATTTTTGCTAACAAATACTTCCCACAGGCGCAAAATATTCATAATGGCTATTGACATTGCAACATTTGCAAACCTTATTATTTGAACTTTTGCTTTTTTTAATAAATACTTCCCACAGGTGCAAATCACTTCTTATGGCTATTAACATTGCAACTTTTGCAAACCTTAGTATTTGAACTTTCATTTTGTGTTTACAAATGCTTCCTACAGGTGCAAATCACTTCTTATGGCAATTAACATTGCAAATTTTTCACACCTATGTATTTGAACTTTTGCCTTTTGTTTACAAATGCTTCACACAGGTACCGACCACTCCTTACAGCTATTGACATTGCAACTTTTGCAAACCTTAGTATTTGAACTTTCGATTTTTGCTAACAAATACTTCCCACAGGTGCAAAACACTCATAATGGCTATTGTCATTGTAACTTTTGCTAACCTTAGTATTTGAACTTTTGCTTTTTGTTAACAAATGCTTCCCATAGGAGCAAACCTCTTCTTACGGCTATTGACATTGCAACTTTTGCAAACCTTAGTATTTGAACTTTTGCATTTGTTAACAAATGCTTTCCACAGGTGCAAATCTCTTCTTACGGCTATTGACATTGCAACTTTTGCAAACCTTAGTATTTGAACTTTTGCATTTGTTAACAAATGCTTTCCATAGATGCAAACCTCTTCTTACGACTATTGACATTGCAACTTTTGCAAACCTTAGTATTTGAACTTTTGCATTTGTTAACAAATACTTTCCATAGGTGCAAATCTCTTCTTACGGCTATTGACATTGCAACTTTTGCAAACCTTAGTATTTGAACTTTTGCATTTGTTAACAAATGCTTTCCACAGGTGCAAATCACTTCTTACGGCTATTGACATTGCAACTTTTGCAAACCTTAGTATTTGGAATTTTGCATTTGTTAACAAATGCTTTCCACAGGTGCGAATCTCTCCTTACGGCTATTGACATTGCAACTTTTGCAAACCTTAGGATTTGAACTTTTGCTTTTTGTTAATAAATACTTTCCACAGGTGCAAATCTCTTCTTACGGCTATTGATTATGCAACTTTTGCAAACAATAGTATTTCAACTTTTGCATTTTGTTTACAAATGCTAAACACAAGTGCAAATAACTTCTTATGGCTATTGGCATTGCAACTTTTGCAAACCTTAGTGTTTGAACTTTTGCTTTTCGTGTACAAATACTTCCCACAGGTGCAAATCACTTCTTATTGCTATTGACATTGCAACTTTTGCAAACCTAAGTATTTGAACTTTCGCTTTGTGTTTACAAATACTTCCCACAGGTGCAAATCACTTCTTACGGCTATTGACCTTGTAACTTTTGTACACCTGTTTGAACTTTTGCTTTTTGTTTACAAATGCTTCACACAGATACAAATCACTGCTTACAGCTATTGACATTGCAACTTTTGCAAACCTTAGTATTTGAACTTTCGATTTTTGCTAACAAATACTTCCCACAGGTGCAAAACACTCATAATGGCTATTAACATTGTAACTTTTGCTAACCTTAGTATTTGAACTTGCAAAGTTTGTTAACAAATACTTCCCACAGGTGCAAATCACTCTTGACAGCTATTGACATTGCAAATTATTTAATTTTGCACACCTTAGTGTTTGAACTTTCGATTTTTGCTAACAAATACTTCCCAAAGGTGCAAAACACTCATAATGGCTATTGACCTTGCAACTTTTGAAAACCTAAGTTTTTAAGCTTTCCATTTTCGATTACAAATACTGCCTACAGGTGCAAATCACTCTTTACAGCTATTGACATTGCAAATTTTGCACACCTAAGTATTTGAACTTTCGATTGTTGGTAATAAATACTTTGCACAAGTGCAAATCCCACATAATGGCTATTGACACAACCACTTTTGCACAACATTGTATTTGAACTTTCGATTTTTGGTAATAAATACTTTGCACAAGTGCAAATCCCTAGTAATGGCTATTGACACAACCACTTTTGCACAACATTGTATTTGAACTTTCGATGTTTGCTAATAAATACTTTGCACAAGTGCAAATCCCTCATAATGGCTTTTGACACAAACACTTTTGCACAACATTGTATTTGAACTTACGATTTTTGCTAATAAATACTTTGCACAAGTGCAAATCCCTCATAATGGATACTGACACAACCACGTTTGCACAACTTTGTATTTGAACTTTCGATTTTCGCTTACAAATACTTTGCACAGGTGGTAATCACTATTTAAATAATGACTATTGACACACCAACATTAGCTCATTTTAGTATTTTTACTTTTGAACATGTTGAACAGGTGCATTTTAATCTATGTTATCAACCATTGGCACAAAACTTTTGCACACCTCATATTTTGACACCAATGTTAACACGATGTGCACATTAATACACAGATTGCTTTTAAATATGTTATTTTATGGAAATTATTTTAACTTTGTATGTGTGAATTTAAATACAATCAGTAAATATATAGCTTACTATGTACAATTATGTTTCATTTCTTTTTGTTAAAATGCAGTATCATTATAAAGATCATTTGAAATGTTAATTTGATTTAAGATTTAGGGCGAGCCTTTTTTGCTGTCTCCTACAGCAATTTTGTACTTGTAAGTAAACAGTTTTCATACGATTTTGCAACAGTGGATTTATAACGTTGGTAGGACATCCTTCCAACGTTATAAATCCGAAGATGGATGTTTTAAACGTTAAAAAATGCTGATTACATGCGTCATGACCATCACTATTGCAAAATCGCATGAAACCTGTTTTTAAATATTTTTTTGCTTTTTTAAGAAAGAAATTAATGTAATGGAAATTCTGAATTATGATGTTTAACAAAAAGATGATTCTTTTAAGGTACTTTTCGACTATATGCCACAGTCTTGTTTTAGAGTATTGATATCCATAGTTACTTGGTATTTGGACTGCACTTTTGGCCAGTCGAGCTACCTGATTCGAGCGATTGGTCCCTATGGTGATCTCTTGAACTGAGAATCATAAAAAATGTGTTCTAGTACTCTATGATACACATAATAAACAAATAATCCACTTTTAGTCGTATATTTTTACATATTAAATATTTTAAAATTTCATACAATCTTTATCATTTAAAAGTTATAAAGGTTAGCAGATTTCGGATTGAGACATATGTATGGAAACGAGCTCAGATCTACAAGATCTTTTCGATAAAACAACTGTATACGTCGCATGCATGTTCAGAAGGAAGTTATCTCCAAGGTGCAAAAGCTCAACAAGCACAAACTAGTAGCGTTTTCGCAATTTTCTTTGATAACTCTGCCAAGAATACTGTATAACATGAGGCACTTTCGCCTTCTAAATCGGGCCATGGTGAATTTCAAGTCCGTTCCAGAAGTGAAAATGCCTTTGACTTTATAAATGATACACATCACATACCAAATGAAAGACTCGCGATCATTAGCGATTCCCAGAATTAAAAACGTATCATCTCAAGGCTAAACAATTTAAAAAAAATTGTTTGCATTTCACCAAGATGTGGGTAATGTGCTTGCAATAAACAAAATTGGGGGTTACGGAACAAAAAAATCGGTCAGGAAACTTGTATAGTCGAGTCCATGAAGTTTGTAAAATAGGAGTATATACATGAAAGGACAGTAACAACCTGCACAGATATGCCATATTTGCCGAGAAAATACGATAAATTGTGGATCAACACGTTTATATGTAAAAATTTCCTCCTCAGCTACAATCTGTTCAATAACTTTTTTATCTTTAAAGTTATGATACAAAACTAAGATGTCAATGGAAGAATAAATTTTTCTCCACATACTGGACGCATACATATTTCAAAATTTAAAGAAAAAGTCCAGTTAGCAGGCAAAAGTTGGTACCAGAATCGATACTTTTCATACTTAATCCGCCATTTTGTTTGCCATGAAACCCTTTTTTTCACTTAATGTTTGCAAGAAACGAAATTACGTCCTCCACCTTGCATACAAATGTCTGAATCCGAAATCTGCTAACCTTCATAACTTGTGAATGATTAAGATTGTATGAAATCTTAAAATATTTAATATGTAAAAATATACGACTTAAAGTGGATCATTTGTTTATTATTTGTATCATAGAGTACTAGAACACATTTTTTATGATTCTCAGTCCAAGAGATCACATTAGGTACCAAATCGCTCGAATCACAGGTAGCTCGACTGCCTAAAAATGCTGTCCAAATACCAAGTAACTGTGTTGATATCTGGAAATAGTGGTTCTGTGAAGACGAATACGCTTTCTATATGCTATTAAAACCATTGATTTATTATGGTAAGATTTATTTGTATGCAAAGAATTTGGAGCAGTCAAAATATCAACACTTAATTAATAAATGGACAAGATTGCAAGAAAAAAATATTGCTAGAAGACATACTACATACATGAAGCGATGAAATATTACCTGTTACAGAAATGAATTCTGATCAGCAGAATGTAGTGATATTTGATGATTATGTTTGCGAGAAAAATCAAAACGACATATTTGATTACTTATATCAGGGCAGGCATACCATTGTTGCGTTTCTTACCTTACTCAATCATACTGCAAGACACCAAAGACATAAGATTAAATTGTTCCCATTACATTTATTTTGAATCTCCATCGCAACGAGAAGTCTGCAACATCTGTTTTGAGCAAAATATTAATTAATCTCTTTACAACTCTGCATTTAAGGTACCTTTCGACTTGATTTATTTAAACAAACCAAGGTAAATATTGAACTAAAACAGCAACTATATTGGTTAACTTCCCTAATTGGAAATCCCGCATTACTTTCAAAGTAGGAAATAGATTCATAGTCAGCTGGAAAATCTCAACGTAAATTTTATCATGAGTTATTGGATGTATTTACACGCACAATTTACATAAATTCCCTTGTTTCATTAGTAGAGCCAACAACCCTAACGTTAAAACTTTAGCTTTGGACCACCTCTGACACACTTATGGAGCTGTATTTTGGTACACTGGAATATGATTTTGGTCGAATAATTCATATATCTGCCTTTTCCGACACAAACAAGCAAGACAAAATACTCCTTTGAACATTGAATATATTTTCTGAACCTCAAACGTCCCAGCGATAATGCTGTTAACATATATGGCACAATAGAAGTATATTATCATTACTGGTAGATATATGTTAACAATGGAACACAATATTACACGTTCATCCGAAAAGGCTAGACAAATTGATTCTTACTAATGAAGACTTAGAACCAGTTGAAGCAAACCCAATAACCATTAAGTTTGACCTATCGAGTTTAAAGTGTCTTGTTTCCATTTGCAGCAATTTCACTCTTGATTAAGAATCTCCTAATTTGAATCATTGAATGGTTTTGAAGACAAACTTATTAACCAAACAGAGTATGGATCTTTATTGCCATACATAACTTATTATATTGATACGATGTACATTCACTATGATTTAGTTAGCGATAACATCGTTGACGGGTCCTACGGCGACGTGATTTATGACTTAATGTACGGCGAATTTAATATGAAGGTACCCTTTTGAAAAAGAACCCCAGATAATTAAATTTTGTGAAGTGAATGAAATAATTATTAATTCTAATAAAATTTACATAACAGACCCCTTTGGTAGAATAGCTAACTTAAATACAGTAGATACAAGTGTTGCCTTTAAAGGGGCTGTACTCCGTATGATGAAATGAAAAAAAAATAATAGTCGAAAACTGACATAAACTTGGTATCGATGTGAACAGTGCATTGAAACTTACAAACTGAAGTACCACATAGTTTACAATTAATTTATTTTCGTAGTTTTTTTGGTATTTTTCCATTAAAAAAGAATACTAGGTGTGTCTACCTAGTAGAATTCATTTCTTATGCGTGATTGGCTAATCGATCTTATCACGTGATATTACCAAGTTAGGTATATAGCTGAAATATTCAAACCGTTGCGAGTAAGACTTCGTAGCACAGTGGATACAACACTGGACTGCAATTTTGGCGACCCCGGTTCGATCCCGGCCTCCGACTCGATTTTTTTTACATTTTGGTTTTTGTTTACAATAATGATATCAAAGACTAAACCATTTTTTATTAGATAATTGTCCTGAGATTCGTTACAGAAAAAAATCGTTTTTTTTTTGTGCAAATCTCGTGTACAGTCCCTTTAAATTAAAACAAAAGTAAATAATTTAATGGAAAAAAAGTATAATATACGTAGCGGAACATATGAGTATTTTGATAGACTGGTTTACCCGCTAGTAAACTTACTGGCTCTGGAATATTTGATGTTTTAGCGAATATTGGATAAAAAGTTGCATCAAGTAGTGTTAAAACAGCTGCAGCATAGGCACTAGAAACAGCCGGGTAACAAGCATAAGAAACTTGGGCTAAACGGGCAGGTAATGAAATGGGGAAATTTGTTGTAAATAAGGCGTTGGAAAAACTGGGGCCACATAAAGCAACGCAGCAAGCAAAGCAATTAGTGAATGCAACGCAGCAGGCAAAAGGAAACATAATAATGAAAGAATACCTAACAAGAAAGAAACATTACACAAACCTACTATAACAGACAGGAAAATAAGAATAAATCAACTTCTTTCTCGTTCCGGGCAAATGAGGTTAAACGAGAATAAATATAGTAAACGAATACATAGATTATTAAAACAAAATAATTATTATCCATATAATGTTTCGAAGTGTTTAATAATGTAATCGTTGTGAACATATACTAGTTTAGTTAGATACGCCACTTACTCAACCTGCAGATGGAGCAAGACAAACAAAGAGTGGTTATACCAATACTTTGAATGATAGAAGCTCAAATTTGATTGGTATAATGGTTACTTTCAAGTAAACTTTAAAGTACACAAATTAGCAGATAGCGCGAATTATAGTATTGGCATAAAATTGCATTAATCAATGGCGCAGCATCTTTAATTGGTGAATTCCATGTTGAACAAATGGTAAAATTGTATATGACGGAAATAGATTATTTAGAACAACGAATGTATAAAAAAAAAACATGCTAGAAATGTCTGAGAGCTACGTTAACACAACTGGTGCGAGTGAATATTATTTATTTATATACGAATGACGAGGCAGACAGTGATGACAACAAAGGATTTAAAGCGAGTTTATGATACTCATTCAGGACAACGCTAATGCGATTAAACTACTAAACATTTTCTTTATTTTTTGAAAGTTTAGAAACAAACATGCTGCCACCAAGTCAAATTCAAATCAGTTTACAACTTACAGATAATGATGCACTTATTTAGAGAGTCGCAGGTACCGATGCTTTTCGCGTTGTTGTAACAAAGCTGGTACTCTGGAATCCCAGAATACTATTTAATGATAAGGCCACAACAAATTGATCATTTGTTCTACGGATTTTGCCCCAAAAAAGTAGGAGCGAGCGAGCGAAAAAAAAAATACTTTTTTTTAAATTTAAGGCAATTCAGAGGCGAGCGCAAGGCGAAAAATAAAATAAAAATTAAAAAGTTTATTTCTTACTAAATTTATCATGCAATATGTCAAGAAATGCTTTTTAATTGCAAACATAGGTTCTTAGTTTAAATATAAATGAAGTTTAAATATAAATGAAACGGTTTTGATTGTATCACATGAAAATCTGTCCCAATATATAACAAATGGCAATAAGATCCAGTGCTTTACTATTACTTAAGACACTGCCGATTAAATTGCGGGACAACACAATTGAAGCAGTATTAAACAAATTTGCAAATGTGGCACCGGTCATTATGTTAGAGCAGGTGGTGGAATAAAGATGTTTCCCTTTCAAGACCTCACCTTACCACGAACCAATGGTTTATAGGTCCGTGCATTGAAAAAAAAATCATGACACCCTCCATAGCTTCATTGCCCGTAAGAAACAGGCCACTTTAATAACAGGCCACTTTACTACAAATCGATCAAAGAAAGCAAATGGATAAGAACAAAGAATTGAGAAAATTAAAACAGTCATTTTACTTATAAAAGTTTTATTTTCTGATTTTACTGATGTTATTTTTATACTGTACATGTACATGTATGTGTAATGCACTAGTCAATTGTAACCACGACCCCCATGGTCCGGGGAATAGCGGAGACTTTGACTTCCCGTCCAGCCAACCCCAGGTAAAACCAACGGCACTGCGGGGCCACCTGGAAGGTGAAAACACGGCCCATTTCACCGGCTATCTCCGGTATACCCCCGGTCCGGGGGGGGGGGGGGCATGGTTACAATTGAATGGTGCATAAATACAGACTGTTTCTGAAACATTTACAAGTCCTTCTATTTTTATCAATTACGAGTATAAAACTGAGAAATGCATTTTAGAATTTAAAAAATAACTCACGAAAACATGTTCATTTGTTGTAAGTCGAGTGTCCGTGTATTTTAATATAAGTTTTGCACTCAAAATCTGATTTAGTTATTATTTAACACTAAATTTTGAGTACAAAACAATGAATTACTTAAAACACACATAAATAATTATTGCCTTCGACGCTGTGAAACTGTTGTTGTTTACTGAAGACTATAATCCATTGACTATGACACTGATTTTCAATTAAAAATGTGTATTTTACATTAACGAAAACTGAAAGTATCCTGCAAATTAATACCGGATATAGATAACAACGGTGCGTCCTGCAAAATATTCCCGACAAAAAAGACTGTCAACAAATATCGGCTGTTTTGCGGTTACCCGGACCTGATTTTGTCCTGACACGAGGAAAGTTTGCTCGCGGAGAATGTAAAGCATGGAAATACCTTAAAGAAAAGGCGAAGTCGACGTTGCAATTTCAAATTTTAAGTAAAAAAACTTCAGAAAATAGAGGAAATTCAGAAGTAAAAAAAAAAAAAAAATATGCGCGGCAAAATAGTAAGTGCGGGCGCCAAAAAAAAGTTTTTTTTATTTTTTTTTTCGTTTTTTCGAATTTTAGGTGCGGCAAATCCGACGAACAAATGATCAGTTTGTTGTGGCCTTATGGAAAATTTCATGAAACCATCACAGTGGGCATACCTACGCAGAATGTTGCAAGAATCACAATGCAGCAGAGAAATAAAATCAACATTTAACATAACAGCGGGTGTTAAAACCCCAAAACTTGTTTTTATTTATCTACAAAGAACTGATGAAAGTACATATCAAACACGAAACCAAACGTTAACATTCCTCTTAGATTAACAAAACAGCAATATGGGCGGGGGGGGATGTTCTTCCTCTAGTTTTGGGGCGTCAGCGGCACAATTACTTGGAAGTTTATTTGGTTAATGACTACAAATTGGTCGTGGTCGACGTTTACAAGGAAAAGGACGAAAAGTTGATCGTGGTCGAGGTTTACATGTTAATCTTGGACGAGGACTACAATCTGATACGCAAATAATACCTTTCAGAAGAATTTAGCGGATAAAACAATCAACTAATTTTATTTAAAAATATTCCCATCTCTAATCTTATGTGAAAAACTACAGAACTACGTGCACAAACCTTATTCTTATCCCAACAATCCTAAATAAAGAAAAAATCGTAAAAGGTAAATCTTATCAAAGTATGCATTAACTTGAAGAAACTTAATAATAAAACAAATAATAAACTTATAAGTAAACCGATAGTACTTCAATGATTAGAGATCTCTATCTGCAGACGGAGGAATACAATTCAGAGCACCAACTGCAAAAACTTTTCAAAGATCTAATTTTTTCTTCCAAATGATTACCTATGTAAAATATTTTGAAGAAAATGACGTCACATTCCAAAACACTCCGTGTCAGCCAAAGAAGGTTTTAAAGATAACACGATTTTGCAAAATTTTCATAAAATCAAAGGACTGAAAGCTTAATTATGTAAGGATGCTATATTCAACCTTATATTTTGTTTCTGGAATTCATCTTCAAAAACTAGATGGCAAGTACTCTTCAAAGTATTGCTTTTATATCCACGGTTATGTCCAACTATCTGCTAGAAACATTTTAATTTTACGAATTTTCTTTAAAACAAGACCATAAAAATCGGGATGAGCAATACTATTAGCAATCGGCGATTTATGACTACTATTGTACTTTGATATAAGATTATAATAATTATTAACAAATTATGAGAAAGTTTTCCTTAATTTATGATATCTGAAACCCTGTTTTAGAAGTTTTTCCGTCATAAGTTTACTGCGAGAGCTTAATTTTTTGACATCTGTACATATTCTAGCAAATCAACTGTGCAATAAACACCATATGACTAGAAACATCTCCATCTAAAGAAGGGTAATTAATTATTTTTAAATCATCACGTTTATCATGAAGATTGATATTCAATTTATCTTCCTTTACTTCGAGTTACAAATCTAAATAGGATGCTTTGAAATCGGATGTATTACATTTATTAAGTTACAATTGTGAAGGGTATATCGATTGAATATTATCTGTAAACACAGGATTATCCAAACTTAGAATATCATCAATATATCTAAAGGTGCTATTGAATTTTTCAACAAGAGCGAGATCTCAGGACTTAGATAATTTCAACATATATTCCCTTTCATAGCAGTATAAAAAGAGGTCTGCAAGTAAAGGTGCATAATTGGCACCCATTGGAATGCCAATTGTTTGCTTATATAAACATTTACCGAATTTTAGAAAATAATTATTAAGTACAAAATTTAAAACTTCAATGACATCTGTGCATGTCCAATAGATATATTTATCTGAGTGATCATTGGTAAAAAAGCTTTTTTATCATTAACTGCCATATAAGTAGTTTCTCCCTCTCAAAAAATTTTCGATAAGAGGAGTCAATTTGTTTGTAACTAAAGATTGTGGAATAGATGTATAGAGCGTTGAAAAGTCATAAGTATTAAGCACTGAGACCTTATATCGTCTTCTTTCAAAATCATTAACTAAATCTAAAGAATTGTTGATAGACCAAAAGAGATTAATTCCAGAATTCTCATAAACTTTGCTACAATATTTTTTCACATGAAACTTAATAGCAGTTAAGCAGGATGTTAATAAAATTGAAACTTGTTTAGTAGAACAAGAAATGGAATTAACAATAAATCGTGTTTTATACGGATTTTTATGCATTTTAGATAACCAGTGTATTGTACGAATGTTTTCATGATTATCATTCAACAGAACAGAATTTAGCATTAGAATCAATATGATTTTTAATAACACTTTCTTCATAGAGTTGGCTAGGAATGTAAGTTCTAGAAGATTGTAACTCTTCAATCATAGTATTAACATACTATAAACGTCAAACTATGATTACATTAATAGCTGCTTTGTCAGCTGGTACAAATACCAGTTTTTTTATGTAGAGATTTGATATCCATGATCAGCTTTGGAGTTATCGGAATAAACTTTGGGGGAGGGCCAATGGATTATTGTTGAAAAACTCTATTTTCCTATCTATTAGGTACAATATTTTATTCATCCACGGCATTAAGGCATTAAGTTCGACCCCTTGTCTTTTACACCAGCTTTTACAATATTTGGATAAATTGTCTGTCAGTTCTAATTTACATGTATCTAAATTAATTTCAGATGCTATCCGGTATTTAGGACCTTTATTTGGCAGCTTTCTAAGGAGATCGTTTTTAATAAAATTAAAATCTCCTGTAACAATATGTCCAACAGGGTCGTAGCGGTACATTGAGTCAATACAATTTCAAGAAGATGTTTCCATTAATTCTCTTGCCATGTGATCTTGTCTTACGTTTTCTATCTTTAAATAATGAAAACATATCAATATTAATACATTTTGAAATAGTACCTACATTAAATATGCTATTATTGAGTCCAAGCGGATATGGAGTTTGCAAGCGTTTAATCCAGTCAAATTCTCTTGCTTTAAATGTATAAGAAATACCTTAAATATTAGATGTTCTACTGGATGAATAGTTAACTTTTCCAAACTATGTCCAGTCTTGTAAAAATGTTTATATAGAAAATTTAAGGAGTTATTATTCTTTTTGATTTTATAAACATGTTCACGTAATCGGGCTTTCAATGGCCTCCCTGTCTGTCCTTCATGCTATATTCCACAAGTATCTACATTTCAAGTTAAAACACATATAATATTAGATGATTTTCAAGAGACGTTTTCTTTGAGAAAACAATTAAACGTTCTTTTATTGATAGAAGAGGTAATATTTGTTTGACATTATTTTATGGGTAAAGCAGTTAGGAAGTAAGAGTTTTACGGGTGTCTACAGTAAAGATAATATTAAAAATACTACAAAAAATGAATGTCTGATCCTAAATCTTGACTATAATACTGGCAATGGAACACACTGGTGCTGCATAATTTTATCCATTTGGGTTACCCCCACCTAATGAAGTGCTACACCTAAAATACAACAATATTCAATATCAAGAAAAGACAAGTGTACTTTGTGGTTACTATTGATTATTTTTTATTAAGAAGATACAGGAGGGTTATACTTACTTTGACATACTCTACAAAGAGCTAGAACGGTTTAACCCATCCAAAAAGGAACACATTATAAGGAATTATTTTAATGAACATGTGAATGTTTAATAATATATTACTTAATGGTATTTCAAGAGTGAAAAAGTCATTGGTACCTTTGTACCTCACATATGAAGGGAAATCAACTGATTCTGGTATAATAAGGTGGTTTGATGATAATGATAAACAACGTGGTTTTGGATTGAATGATGGGAATGTCACTGTGCAAAGTTATTAAGTATCATTTATGTCAATCATCTTCAACTAATATATTAGGTATATGTGAAACCTTCTTACACCAAGATATTGATGACAATGCGATATAAATTAAAAATTACACATATGAACGGAAAGACCTAAAAGCTAAAAAAGGAGGCGGTATTCTTGTGTATATAAAAGATAGTATATCGTATATGAGACGTTGTTATTTGGTAATAAATGACATTGAATCTGTTTGGATTGAAATTAAAAAATCCTCATTGTAAATCATTTTTCCCCCTAAATTTTATTTATCGCCCTCCTAACTCAAACCAGTCATGGATATATAAATATGATGCACAGCTAGAAATTACTGACTCCTTAAACACAGACTATCATATACTTGGAGACATTAATATTAATTATGAACCAAATAACGTTACTTGTAAATATAGCAATACAAAATGGACTGAAACCGTTAAATATGGTCTGGAACAATTAATAGAATGACAAGAATATCTAAAGGTAGCTCCACTATTAAAGATCATGTTTATACAAACAGTGTGAATTTTATAAGTGATTGTTATGTATCACCGCTATCACTTAGTGGCCATTTTCCTGTCTGTTTCACATGCTCTGCTACTAAAGGAACAATTAAAAGAGATTCTTGCAAGGATAAATCCATATAGATCGTTTAAAAATTTGATGAACAAACGTTTCAAAGAGATTTACTGCTTTCTGGACTGGAACAAATAGATATGATTCCATATCCGAATGATGCTTTAAATATGTTTTATAAATGCCTTAAAGCTGCACTCTCACAGATTGAACGTGTTGACAACTTTTTTTTATTTTTTGTCTTGGAACGAGCCAATTTTTGCGAAAATCCATGGAAACCAGCTATATAAGACTGCTGACAAAAAATAGATCGCAGATTTTTATATTTAAATTGAAAAAAAATATGTTTTATGCATTTTTCTTCAACCGTTAGTAACGATTTAAGCCATAAAACATTATTTTTTGAACGGAAATATGAAAATCTGCGATCTGATCTTTTGTCAACAATCTTTTATCATTAGTTTGCAGATATTTACGCAAATATTTGCTCTTTCCAAGACAAAAAAAATAAAATAAAAAAAAATAAAAAAATAAAAAAAATTAACAATACATCATCCAAACACGCTCCTGTTTATTAAACGTGAGCACCAACCAACATGGTTCACAAATGAAATCAAAACACTTATACATGATCATGATAGATGCCACAAATAACCAGACATAATTTAGTATAAAATTCTAAGAGATAAATTTTTATCCCTGATAAAAATAAGCAAGAAAGATTTCTTTAACGATGCGGTTAGATATAACAAAAATCAGACTAATCTTTGGAGAAACTTAAGGGATATATCAAACTTGAATCAAACCAATAATATTACTTTGCCCCAAAGACTTACAAAAAATGATACATTTGTTGACAGTCCTTTAAATATTATAAATGAATTAAACAAACATTTTGTAAACATATCAAATATTTTAGATAGAACAAGGTTCTCAAACGAAAACTATATGTCTTTGAAAGTCATGCTTGACAAAAAGCTGGGTACAGATATGTTTGAGATAAATTATATAACGTTCTATCAAGTTCGTAAAATTATTGATAAATTAGAAGTGGGAATTGCCACGGGATTGGATGGCATAGGCCCTAAAGTTTTAAAACAATGTGGTGATATTATTACACCTTATATTACATCTATAATCAATAAAAGCATTGCACAAGGATTGTTGTCCTAGCAAACGTAAGGAAGCAAAAGTTATACCAATTTTTAAAGCTGGTAACAAAGACGATCCAAACTATAACCGTCCAATTTCAATTCTTCCAACTATATCAAAAATATTTGAGCGACATATTGTAACACAAGTACAGTACTTTGAAGAAACTGATATTATACATAAAACGCAGTCCGGATTTAGACAACACTACTCTTGTAATACTGCCCGTATAAGATTAAAAGATGCATGGTTAAAGGATATTAATAGTGGTAAATTGATGGGAACATTTTTTTTTTTAGATTTATGAAAGGCTTTTGATCTTGTAGATCACGAAATACTTCTCCACAAAGTTGTACCATTTTTCAAGTTGTACAATAAAATTGTTTAGATCATATATTGAAAACAGGACACAACTTGTAAAAGTTGGAAAATTACAATCTGAGATACTCCCCATCACATCTGGGAATATGGCATTGCAATCAACAAAAACTAAATGCATGATAATTGGGTCCGCTCGAATTCTACAACTATTTATTAATGATATACTTCTGGAAAACGTTACTATTGGCGTATATGTTGACAATAAACTAAGCTGGCACAATCAAATTGACTATGTCTGTAAAAAACTAAATAACAAAATTGCCCTGTTAAAGAACATAATATATTACCTCACCCCTAAAAGGAAAGTCATGTTTTTAACGCATATATATTACCCATATTTGACTTCTGTTGTACGGTGTGGGGCAAAGGAACAAGTAACTATGTCAATAAGACAAATATACTACAGAAACGAGTTGCAAAAATAATACTTAATAAACCGATGCGAACACCAGCGGCAGAGGTATTCCAAGAATTAAAAATGTTTAATGTTTTAGTTTTTCAGACCGATGTAAATACCACTGTGCTGTCCGGGTATATAAAATTATGAATAACAAGGCACCATCATATTTGGCAGATATTGTAACGTTTTCTGACAATAAAACATACCAGTTAAGATGAGTATCAAACAAGGATCATGTCTTACAGACAACAGCTCCTACTAAATACATGGCAACATCATTCATTGATTATACCAAAAATATATGGAATGACATTCCTTTACATATACGTACATTGAAAAACGCTCATTTATTGTGTAATAGTCCGGGTTCCAAGTCCTCATTAGATACATGCAATGCATTAAGATAGACTTTCAGAGTAACACTAGCACATTTGCTATAAGACTCTTACAGCAATAGCAATCTTGCGACCACCTTTGGCATGCTATTATAGTATGAAACCTTTGCGTTTTCAAAAAATATAAAATCTATATCCTAAAATAATGTTTTAAATGAAGGATCATACAATTTACAATTCTGCCACCACTTTTTGACACACACTGAACATAAATGAATTTAAAAAGAAGAAAAGTCAACAGGAACAATCGAATTTTAGGGTATTTTTTATACTTTGACCTTGAAATGACCTTGACAATGACTTTGAAGTAGTTAAGGTTATATATCAATTTGAAGTACATTATGAGAAAAGTAATATCCATGTGAATATTCTGTCTTTGTTATTTAATGAAAATAGCTATTTTCGAACATAGTATTTTTACTGAAATGGCAATTAATGGCAGCCATCTTGGGCGCCATCTTGGATATTTCCTTTTTGCAAGAGCCGCCAAGTGGCCAAACTCACTCTTCATAATTTACAGACTTTAACCTACAATTTGATACCAAAATATTTTAAATAGCGAGGGGTGCAATAAATATCCTTATTTTTCACATTTTCTGCCTTGGAACCCAGACTATAAATGGTAAGTTATTTTACATGTTCTTTAACATATGTATATGTTTAATTTATAGACATGTCGTTTGAGTGTCTGTCAGTGAATGTTCAAGTATGAAAGCATTTATTAACAGAATGTTTAATAGTTTTATTTGTAAATGTATCTTCCGAGCTTTAACATTGACAGGTGACTTATTTTCAAGAATAATGCTTTTTTTTGTTTCTTTACTTTGAAGGCCATATTGAAAATTAGAATATATGTTCTATTATTATTATTATAATCACTATTATTATTATTATTATTATTATTATTATTATTATTATTATTATTATTATTATTATTATTATTATTAACAACTGGTGTCGGACTACATCTTCTTTTCCTAAGAAATGCATTTATAAATTCTATGGATTTAAGAACTTCACTGTCTGGTGAAGCAAAACTTTTTATCCCTCCGTATTTGTTTGAATATATTCTGCATTTTCTCTTATATTTTTTATTCCTTCATTTTTCTCATTGTCACTCAATTCATTGTAACTCTTACTTTTTTTAGTAGAGGCTACAGTCATAATCAAAGTAATGTGGTTTACTATTTCTCTCATTTATATCAATGCTTATATATTATTTTTAGCATATTATTTATGTTCTCCATACCCATTTAGTTTATATCTTTTTATATATCTTTCAAGTGGCACGACGTAATAAGCTTGTTTTTAAGTTCTAATATTAAATTAAAAACTGATTTATTTATTTTTTCTTCGTTAACATACTGTTGCATTGCCTTTTTGTGTGTATGACTAAAGTTGTTTGAAAATTCTGTGTTGGGCTTTTAGTAATGCTTTTTTCTTCAATACCAATTTCATCTAGCAAAACGGTAATTCATGCGGGAATGGCATCAGCAACTGCTACAAAATCTGGAATGGCCGGTACTAAAGCTAAACCAGCAGTGCATCCAATAAGACCGCTGATTACTTTTAAAGATGTGCTTATATTTCCACAAAGTTTATAGCTCTTTCTATATGCTGCGGAAATTTGGTTAAATGAATTAAAAGCTGTCCTATATTTTCTATTTTAAAAAAGTGTCGTTATATTATTTATATTTTAAAAGGTAGTATGTAGTTGGACCCCAAAAGTGTGTCCCAAATAGGCAAATGTAAAAGGGTTAGCACCGTAAATAGACAACTGTAAAAGGTGTGGCTCATTCAATAATTTGTAGTAGTTTGTAATGTGTTCGTCGTTGGGGACTTATTTTGAGTTCATAAGTGTTGAGTATTGCGAGACAGTAGATTTACAAAGGATTACATGGCTAAGTACCAAAATAATTGAACTAGTCAATGCATATTAGATTCATTTAAAATCTAGCAACGCTCAATTCTAATAAGGTCCAACATATTCAAAAGTGGGCCACGACGAACACATTACATACTACTGCGCAGTAGGGCTTATTCCACTTGATTCACGGATTGACCGCCTAAAGATGAAGCCTTTTTCACTTAGAAGACCGCCACGATAGTTAAATGCTCCAAAACTTTTAAACGCTAAGTTCATTTCCAAACCGTTATAAGAGAAAAACAAGATGAGTTTTTCAACATTGCTTTTAGATAAGCTGAAACAATTTAAACATTCATTTCTTTGAAATGTAATTCTCAATTAAAATCACTTCCGTCTTAAGCCATATTTGTGGCATTGGTCATGTTTTAAGGACAAAAGGAAGATGTGCTCTGGGTTTATGTTCACTAACATTGTGAGTGTTAGGTTGGAAGTCTCACATAAGCAAAGTTTTATATTCCACAAAAAACCTTTCCTCTATCAGTGTTGTTTGAGAAAGGTGTTTGATTAATACTTAAATATGTTATTTGTAACCAATTCAATATTTACATCCAGCGGCACGAACTTTATAAATGTTTCAGCCTTAGTTTCGAGTCTTAGTTTACATAGACGTAAATTGTTTGTTTCAGTGTTAGATATATTTCATCAATATATCTATTATCAGCAATATGCTTCATCGAATCAGTATCAAATGCTATATTTCATCAATGACTTTGCCACGAAAGCAATATTTACATTTAATGTTCACAAGGAGGTAAAAATCGCAATCCAACATTGAACATTTTTGTTTTACTTTTTTTTTTAATGCTTATAATTTACTTCAAAAATAATAAGTACTTGATAATTAATTCGAAACTCGCGCCAAATTTTAGGTAAAGTTACGTCATTATGGAAGTGTCGTCTTATATTATTTTTCTTTCCAGCACTGTGTGGCTAAGCGTTCGTTGTTTCACAGTTAAACGTGTTAAATAAGAGAAACAGTGAAATTATATTTCAATGAATTCACTGTTACAAACAATGTGTTTATCAGTATAAAATTCACCGTTATTATTCAATAAACTACCGAAAAGCATAGAAAAATAATGAATTATAGCTAAATTGTATAGACATCTTAAACTGATGTGAATCTCACTCGAATCAGTTTCCTAAACCAGTAATGTTGTCCATTAGAGACGCCATGAGAATATACCCCTTGTGGGAATCACATTACAACCGCTTCGATAGGAGTTGGACACAAACCACGCTCACCAATTCCGAGTTTTAAGAACTAAAAAAAGTTTTATATTTTTCAGGCAATGCAAACACACCATATTTAAACACACCACACCTAAACATCCAAATCGACGAGTCTCAGTAAAAAGAGGGAAGACAACTGTTACTACACACACGGATAAACTTTCTTTTAAACAACAGACAACTCAGATTAATCGAACGCCTTTAAAACCGAAAGAGAAAATAGGAACCACTGAACACGATCATCTTTCTATTAAGATTAAAACAACACAGCGTTATCAACTTCTACTGAACCCGATGGAGAAAGTAGGAAAGACTGAGCATGATGAACTTTGCCTGAAATCGAAAGAGAAGGGAAGAATATATGAGCATGATAAAACCCCATTTAAAACGATAGCGAAAGAAGAAACAATTAAGCATGGTCAATTCCCACTAAGCACGATAAAGACAGTTTTAACAACTGAGAATGATAAATTTTCTTTAAGAACAGAACAGAATGAGAAAATAGAAAGAATTGAGTATGATCAATGTCATTTAAAACACACAGATAGAATAACTGTGAATGATCAATTTTCACTAAATCTAACAGAGACAAAGGGAATACCTGAGCATGATCAACTCCAACTTAAACTGAAAGAGAAAGTTAGATATACTCAGCATGATCAACTGCCTTTAAAAATGAAAAAAAACAAAGGAACAACTGAGTATGATCAACTTGCTATAAAAAAGAATGAGAAACTAGGAACAACTGACCGTGAACAATTCCCTATAACACCGAAAGAGAATGTAGGAACATCTGATTACGATCAACTCCTTATAAAACCTAAGGAGATAGTAGGAATAACTGAGCATGATCAACTTGCTATAAAAACGAATGAGAAACTAGGAACAACTGGCCGTGAACACCTCCCTATTACACCGAAAGAGAATGTAGGAACAACTGATTATGATAAACTCCTTATAAAACCTAAGGAGGTAGTAGAAATAACTGAGCACGATCAACTCGGACTACAACAGAAATATAATGAAGGTAAAACTGAGCATGATCATCTCCAACTAACACCGCAAATGAAAGTACGAACGAATGATCACATCCCTGTGAAATCGAAAGACACAGTAGAAACAATTAAGCAGGATGAATTCCGACAAAAACTTAAAGAGAAAGTAGGAACATCTGAGCAGGAGCAAATTCCTTTAAAAGAAAAAGATAAAGTAGTATCAACAGGGCATGATCAACACTTCCTGGATCCGAAAGGCAAAATAGGAACAACTGAGCATGATCAACACCCTTTAAAAGAAAACGTAGGAACAAATGACAAAGATCAACTCCGACGTAAACAGAAACAGACAGTAGAATCCACTGGGCATGATCAACACTCCCTGAATCCGAAAGACAAAATAGGAACAAATGAGCATAATCAACTCACTTTAAAAGAAAAAATAGGATCCAATGACAATGATCAACTCCGACGTAAACAGCATAAGACAGTAGGAACAACTGAGCATGATCAACACCCTTTAAACCCGAAAGAGAAAGAAACAACAGCTAACAATGATCAAATCGGACTAAAACCGAAAGCAAAAGTAGAAACAACTGATGATGTATTCCCGCTAAAACAGAAAGGGAAAGAAGGAAAAACTGAAGATGATCAACTCCCCCTAAAATCGGACAAAAATATGGGAAAAATTAAGCATGATCAATGCGCTATAAACCCAAAGGAGACTGAAGGAATAACTGAGCATGGTCAAATTCCGCTCAAACAGAAAAAGAAGAAAAGAGCAACCAAGCATAATAAACGCCTACTTAAACAAAAAGAGAAAGTCGAAACAATTGAGCATGATCATCGCGGACTTAAACCGAAACTAAAAGAAGGAACATCTCAGCATAATCAAGTCCCGCTAAACACAAAAGGCAAGGTAGAAATAAGAGAGCATGATCAACTTCCCCGTAAACAGGAAAAGGAAATAGGAAAAACTGAACAACTACCTTTAAAAGAGAAAGAAAAAGTAGGAACCAATGACCATAATCGACTACCTATAAAACCGAAAGAGACAGTAGAAATAACTGAGCATGAACAACTTGCTATAAAAACGAATGAGAAACTAGGAACAATTGACCGTGATCAACTTCCTATTACACCGAAAGAGAATGTAGGAACAACTGATTATGATAAACTCCTTATAAAACCTAAGGAGATAGTAGAAATAACTGAGCACGATCAACTCGGACTAAAACAGAAATATAATGAAGGTAAAACTGAGCATGATCATCTCCAACTAACACTGGAAGTAAAAGTACGAACAAATCAGCATGATCACATTCCTGTGAAATTGAAAGAGACAGTAGGAACAATTAAGCAGGATGAATTCCGACTTAAACATAAAGAGAAAGTAGGAACATTTGAGCATGAGCAAGTTCCTATTAAAGGAAAAGACAAAGTAGGAAGAACTGGGCATGATCAACACTCCCTGGATCCGAAAGACAAAATAGGAACAACTGAGCATGATCAACTCGCTTTAAAAGGAAAAGTAGGATTAAATGACAATGCTCAACTCCAACGTAAACATAAACAGACAGTAAGAACAACTGAGCATGATCAACACCATTTAAACCCGAAGGAGAAAGAAACAACAGCTAACAATGATCAAATCGGACTAAAACCGAAAGTAAAAGTAGAAACAACTGATGATGTATTCCCGCTAAAACAGAAAGGGAATGTAGGAACAACTGAAGATGATCATCCCCCCCTAAAATCCGAGGACAATATGGCAATAATTGAGCACGATCAATGCGCTATAAACCCGAAGGAGACAGTAGGAATAACTGAGCATGATCAAAATCCGCTCAAACCGAAAAAGGAGGAAATACTACCCAAGTATCAACGCCTACTTAAACTGAAAGAGATAGTCAAAACTATTGAGCATGATCATCGCGGACTTAAACCGAAACAAAAAGACGGAACATCTCAGGATAATCAATTCCCGCTAAACCCAAAAGGGAAGGTAGAAATAAGTGAGCACGATCAACTTCCCCGTAAACAGGAAAAGGAAAAAGGAACAACTGAACAACTCCCTTTAAAAGAGAAAAAGAAAGTAGGAACTAATGAGAATACTCGACTACCTTTAAAACCTAAAGAGACAGTAGGAATAACTGAGTATGATCAACTTGCTATAAAAAAGAATGAGAAACTAGGAACAACTGACCGTGAACAATTCCCTATTACACCGAAAGAGAATGTAGGAACATCTGATTACGATCAACTCCTTATAAAACCTAAGGAGATAGTAGGAATAACTGAGCATGATCAACTTGCTATAAAAACGAATGAGAAACTGGGAACAACTGGCCGTGAACACCTCCCTATTACACCGAAAGAGAATGTAGGAACAACTGATTATGATAAACTCCTTATAAAACCTAAGGAGGTAGTAGAAATAACTGAGCACGATCAACTCGGACTACAACAGAAATATAATGAAGGTAAAACTGAGCATGATCATCTCCAACTAACACCGCAAATGAAAGTACGAACGAATGATCACATCCCTGTGAAATCGAAAGACACAGTAGAAACAATTAAGCAGGATGAATTCCGGCAAAAACTTAAAGAGAAAGTAGGAACATCTGAGCAGGAGCAAATTCCTTTAAAAGAAAAAGATAAAGTAGTATCAACAGGGCATGATCAACACTTCCTGGATCCGAAAGGCAAAATAGGAACAACTGAGCATGATCAACACCCTTTAAAAGAAAACGTAGGAACAAGTGACAAAGATCAACTCCGACGTAAACAGAAACAGACAGTAGAATCCACTTGGCATGATCAACACTCCCTGAATCCGAAAGACAAAATAGGAACAAATGAGCATAATCAACTCACTTTAAAAGGAAAAATAGGATCCAATGACAATGATCAACTCCGACGTAAACAGCATAAGACAGTAGGAACAACTGAGCATGATCAACACCCTTTAAACCCGAAAGAGAAAGAAACAACAGCTAACAATGATCAAATCGGACTAAAACCGAAAGCAAAAGTAGAAACAACTGATGATGTATTCCCGCTTAAACAGAAAGGGAAAGAAGGAAAAACTGAAGATGATCAACTCCCCCTAAAATCGGACAAAAATATGGGAAAAATTAAGCATGATCAATGCGCTATAAACCCAAAGGAGACTGAAGGAATAACTGAGCATGGTCAAATTCCGCTCAAACAGAAAAAGAAGGAAAGAGCAACCAAGCATAATAAACGCCTACTTAAACAAAAAGAGAAAGTCGAAACAATTGAGCATGATCATCGCGGACTTAAACCGAAACTAAAAGAAGGAACATCTCAGCATAATCAAGTCCCGCTAAACACAAAAGGCAAGGTAGAAATAAGAGAGCATGATCAACTTCCCCGTAAACAGGAAAAGAAAATAGGAAAAACTGAACAACTCCCATTAAAAGAGAAAGAGAAAGTAGGAACCAATGACCATAATCGACTACCTATAAAACCGAAAGAGACAGTAGAAATAACTGAGCATGAACAACTTGCTATAAAAGCGAATGAGAAACTAGGAACAATTGACCGTGATCAACTTCCTATTACACCGAAAGAGAATGTAGGAACAACTGATTATGATAAACTCCTTATAAAACCTAAGGAGATAGTAGAAATAACTAAGCAGGATCAACTCGGACTAAAACAGAAATATAATGAAGGTAAAAGTGAGCATGATCATCTCCAACTAACACTGGAAGTAAAAGTACGAACAAATGAGCATGATCACATTCCTGTGAAATTGAAAGAGACTGTAGGAACAATTAAGCAGGATGAATTCCGACTAAAACATAAAGAGAAAGTAGGAACATTTGAGCATGAGCAAGTTCCTATTAAAGGAAAAGACAAAGTAGGAAGAACAGGGCATGATCAACACTCCCTGGATCCGAAATACAAAATAGGAACAACTGAGCATGATCAACTCGCTTTAAAAGGAAAAGTAGGATTAAATGACAATGCTCAACTCCAACGTAAACATAAACAGACAGTAAGAACAACTGAGCATGATCAACACCCTTTAAACCCGAAGGAGAAAGAAACAACAGCTAACAATGATCAAATCGGACTAAAACCGAAAGTAAAAGTAGAAACAACTGATGATGTATTCCCGCTAAAACAGAAAGGGAATGTAGGAACAACTGAAGATGATCATCCCCACCTAAAATCCGAGAACAATATGGCAATAATTGAGCACGATCAATGCGCTATAAACCCGAAGGAGACAGTAGGAATAACTGAGCATGATCAATTTCCGCTCAAACCGAAAAAGGAGGAAATACTAACCAAGTTACAACGCCTACTTAAACTGAAAGAGATAGTCAAAACTATTGAGCATTATCATCGCGGACTTAAACCGAAACAAAAAGACGGAACATCTCAGGATAATCAATTCCCGCTAAACCCAAAAGGGAAGGTAGAAATAAGTGAGCACGATCAACTTCCCCGTAAACAGGAAAAGGAAAAAGGAACAACTGAACAACTCCCTTTAAAAGAGAAAAAGAAAGTAGGAACTAATGAGAATACTCGACTACCTTTAAAACCTAAAGAGACAGTAGGAATAACTGAGTATGATCAACTTGCTATAAAAAAGAATGAGAAACTAGGAACAACTGACCGTGAACAATTCCCTATTACACCGAAAGAGAATGTAGGAACATCTGATTACGATCAACTCCTTATAAAACCTAAGGAGATAGTAGGAATAACTGAGCATGATCAACTTGCTATAAAAACGAATGAGAAACTAGGAACAACTGGCCGTGAACAACTCCCTATTACACCGAAAGAGAATGTAGGAACAACTGATTACGATCAACTCCTTATAAAACCTAAGGAGATAGTAGAAATAACTGAGCACGATCAACTCGGACTACAACAGAAATATAATGAAGGTAAAAGTGAGCATGATCATCTCCAACTAACACCGCAAGTGAAAGTACGAACAAATGAGCATGATCACATCCCTGTGAAGTCGAAAGAGACAGTAGGAACAATTAAGCAGGATGAACTCCGACAAAAACTTAAAGAGAAAGTAGGAACATCTGAGCATAAGCAAATTCCTTTAAAAGAAAAAGACAAAGTAGTATCAACAGGGCATGATCAACACTTCCTGGATCCGAAAGGCAAAATAGGAACAACTGAGCATGATCAACACCCTTTAAAAGAAAACGTAGGAACAAATGACAAAGATCAACTCCGACGTAAACAGAAACAGACAGTAGAATCCACTGGGCATGATCAACACTCCCTGAATCCGAAAGACAAAATAGGAACAACTGAGCACGATCAACTCGCTTTAAAAGGAAAAATAGGATCCAATGACAATGATCAACTCCGACGTAAACAGCAACAGACAGTAGGAACAACTGAGCATAATCAACACCCTTTAAACCCGAAACAGAAAGAAACAACAGCTAACAATGATCAAATCGGACTAAAACCGAAAGCAAAAGTAGAAACAACTGATGATGTATTCCCGCTAAAACAGAAAGGGAAAGAAGGAAAAACTGAAGATGATCATCCCCACCTAAAATCCGAGGACAATATGGCAATAATTGAGCACGATCAATACGCTATAAACCCGACGGAGACAGTAGTAATAACTGAGCATGATCAATTTCCGCTCAAAGCGAAAAAGGAGGAAATAATAGCCAAGCATTATCAATGCCTACTTAAACTGAAAGAGATACTCAAAACTATTGAGCATGATCATCTCGGACTTAAACCGAAACAAAAAGCCGGAACATCTCAGGATAATCAATTTCCGCTAAACCCAAAAGGGAAGGTAGAAATAAGTGAGCACGATCAACTTCCCCGTAAACAGGAAAAGGAAAAAAGAACAACTGAACAACTCCCTTTAAAAAAGAAAAAGAAAGTAGGAACCAATGAGAATACTCGACTACCTTTAAAACCTAAAACGACAGTAGGAATAACTGAGTATGATCAACTTGCTATAAAAACGAATGAGAAACTAGGAACAATTGACCATGATCAACTTCCTATTACACCGAAAGAGAATGTAGGAACATCTGATTATGATAAACTCCTTATAAAACCTAAGGAGATAGTAGAAATAACTGAGCACGATCAACTCGGACTACAACAGAAATATAATGATGGTAAAACTGAGCATGATCATCTCCAACTAACACTGGAAGTAAAAGTACGAACAAATGAGCATGATCACATTCCTGTGAAATTGAAAGAGGCAGTAGGAACAATTAAGCAGGATGAATTACGACTAAAACATAAAGAGAAAGTAGGAACATCTGAGCATGAGCAAATTCCTTTTAAAGAAAAAGACAAAGTAGGATCAACTGGGCATGATCAACACTCCCTGGATCCGAAAGACAAAATAAGAACAACTGAGCATGATCAACACCCTTTAAAAGAAAACGTAGGAACAAATGACAATGATCAACTCCGACGTAAACAAAAACAGACAGTAGGAACAACTGAGCATGATCAACACACTTTAAACCCAAAAGAGAAAGAAATAACAACTGACAATGATCAAATCGGACTGAAACCGAAAGCAAAAGTAGAAACAACTCATGATATATTCCCGCTAAAACAGAAAAAGAAAGTAGGAACAACTGAGCATGATCAACCCCCCATAAAATCGGAGGACAATATGGGAATAACTGAACATGATAAAATCACAGTGGTTACTGAGATAAAGCAGCAGAAAAGGGTATATAAAGTGAGAGAAGGAAACCGCTTTAAAGTAAAATTAGAAAAAGATTCATATCGGTGTTTAATATCTGGTATAATAGTGTTGCCAGGCAGAGAAATAATTATAACAGACAGTGGGAACTGTGAGCTCAAGCTGCTGACAGCTGACTACACCATGGCGGACCATGTCAGAGTTCCAGAGATGCCATATGGCATATGCGCTGTGTCTGACAACCAGGTGGCTGTCTATAATGGGAGATGGGAGATACAGTTTTTCGATGTAGAAAATAGCAAACTCAAGCTCAACAGAAAAATACAAGTAATAGTTATTTATGATAAAAATTCAATCATTGAAAAAAGTTATTATTATTATTATTATTATTATTATTATTATTATTATTATTATTATTATTATTAATATTATTAATTATTATTATTATTATTATACCCCATTTTTATAGCACTTTTATCATAAAATACAAACGTTCAAAAGTGCTACACAAACAATTATACGTTGATATACAAATAATATATAGAAAAAATCCGTAAGCAGATACACATGATAAAGATAAACACTACGGTTACATACAACCACTTTTTAAAAAATCATCAGAAGGTTTCAAATAGTATAAAAAAGGATCGATTCTAAAACAGTAATTTAAAGACACGGGCCGAGTTAAATAAAGTGTACAAACATCATAAACTGTTCTTAAAAATATCTAAGATGTACAAATACTTTTGATCTGATAGATCATGTACAACTTAAACAAACCATTGGGATAAAACTTAAACGCAACATTAAGACAACCAGTAAAATGGACATATGTAACAATGGTACAAGAATAACTACAGAATGATAAAACAAATAACAAACGTGAAAAATGACAAGTAAGGGATAACTGTGTATAATGACAAATAGTTCACTATTTGTTGTTATATTATAAATATTGCTTGTATGTTTTATTATTTTTTTCACGGATACTATGTTGAAATGGTTTGCTAAGCAAAACATATAAAACTACAGCTATTATAGGAATGATGACCATCCCTGTGTGCCACAAAGGATGTATTTGTTCAGCCAAATATTTAGTTATGAGTCATTATAAATTATGTGTAATTATTTCAAGGGAAGTAATTCTAACTTTCCTCAAGGTCATGTCTCATGTTTCCATTCAACATGCCAATCACTGTTTCAAATGAAAAGAAACACCGAAATGCAACGAAACGAGGTTTGTGTACATGCCATTCGAGAATTAGGCAAAACAAATGTTTTGGGTGCCTATATCAAACCAAGCAAAGAAATGGATCACATTCCATTGGCACTGAACCCAACAATTCCAAATACATTTTGGTATGTTGCTTTTTTTGTTATGTAACAGTGAAAGTATAAATATTTACAATAGTTACCAATATTTACACCTTAACTTCCTTCCCTTAACAAACTGCCTTTCGGCAATTGCGAATATTTTCCTTTTAACGCAACATCTTCGGATATGTTCTGATCGCGAGTTATCGCATATATATATATAGATGTAAATTGAAAATTGTTTATCTTGGTATTGTATGTGTATGTCAGCAGGAGCCGAAAAACTTAAATCAACATGTTAGAAAGTGTTAATTCATGATATGTTAAATGTATTGTTGTCATCGGTGTTTCAATTTAAAAAAAAAAGTTCTTCAAAAAATTATTTGAAGTGATTGATTTTTTCTAGCGTTTTGTGACGAAATTTTATAAACTGTTCTGGTTACGGCCGGGTCGTTCTTATTACGAAATAGGTGAGAAATAAATACTGTATGGTTTTCTAAAATAAAAAATGAAGAATTTTTCAAATAAAAATGAATGAAATAATGAACTATTGGTGTAAATGTAAGTAATGAATTGCGTGATTGATGTCATTATCGGGGATATGAAAGCAAGTGGGCTGGTTAAAGTACGCGTGAAATCCTTCGGACTCCACACACTTTTACCAGCCCAACTGCGTTCATACCCATATAATGACTTGAAAAACTGCTCTCACAAACCACCCTATATAAATTTGCATAAATACATACAAGACATTTGAAAATGGGAATTTCGGCTGGGATCGAAATGTTAAAATCAATAATGTTTAAGTCCAAAACAAATAGGAAATCAATTTTGCGGGGACGAAAATAACTTTGAGCTACCTAAAACTTACTCAAGCCACAGGTATTTTTTTTTTTCATTTTAGTACGTGTATTCTATTTTTAAGGACTACATGATAAAATTAATAACTCAAACTCTGACAAATTACTCTAACACTCTTACTTTTGTCTAAAAAAGTGCTTGAGATGATATGTTTGGCCCATTAAAACAATTAATGTTGTTCACGATTCACTGTGGTTTAGTTGTATACATATACAGACCTGGTGAACCATCAGAAGCCGAGTATAAGTTACCTTTACACCATGTTTAATCACTATCCATCTGTGATAACTAAAGGTTTTGAGCGGAAACGATTTTTTAGTGACCTTGACCCTACAAACTCCCAAAACCAAGTTATCTTAAAATAAGCTACTTACAGGCCATGTTTCATTACTATGACAATGCTTACTTAAGTCACTGAATGGGAACCACCTGTTTGACAAACACCCGCCCGCCCGGCAACCTACATACTTCCATCTTATAACAATGATTTTTTCTTCACAAAACCTGGTAAATTAAACGCGGAGGCACATAAATTCGCACTTTCAATTTACAAACAACACCCTTATTGATTTAAAATTGAATTAACAGACATATTATGGGTGGTAAAATGGATAATAACATATATCAAATAACCTGTTTTATGTACATACTTCAGGTCGGTCAAACGTTTAACTTTTAATTGATGTAAAAACGTCAAGGTCAAATCTGTCACCAGGACCAAACAACTCTAAATTTAGAAAGAAGACCAAACCTTGGGCTAAAGTTTTTATTCGGAGCTTAGCCCACTACTATACCTTAATATGTATTATGTATCTGACCATCTGAAAAATATATGTTCAAAATCACGTTATTTCAGGTCCAATTTACAAATTATATTTTATTTTTTCAAATATATATATATCATTAAAATGTAGTTTATACTTCAGATGATCCTGTAACATATGGGTTTTTTTAACTTATTAAAAAGCATACCACAGTTCTAATGAATGAACAAATTCCCACCCATGAATATCTTTAAGAGATGATTTGAACTACTGCTTTTCTAGAAAATGTGTTTCAAGTGTTTTCTTTCTGCAAAACAAAGAATTAGCTTGTAATGATTAACATCGATAATATTTATATTGTTACTCTCTATTAGTATGATATGGAAGTAAACATTTTTTGTAAATTTCAGCTGGACCATGACTGCAAGAGTGTGGCATACATTGAAGGCCATCTGTATGTATCATCTGATGGTACAGTGTATCTGTACACACTGGATGGAAGGCGGGTGAGGGAGATCTACACAGCATATGGATGCGATGTGGCGGGTCTTGCGGTTAACCCAGATGGAAACAAACTCTACATCACAGACATAAACAATAACCAACTGGTGACAGTGGACATGCAGGGACAAGTGTTGGCCACACTGACGGATAAACACCTCAAATGCCCCCGTGTCGTTGTGTCTCATAGTGGACAGGTGTTTGTGTGGGATAGTCAGTCCCGAAGCATCCTACAGGTGGACAGTGAGGGCAAACAAAAGCTAGCCACGCTGACCATCGAGGAGGATGGTTCGTCCTATCCACGCTCAGTGTGCTTTGACAGCAGGACATCATCTTTGCTTGTATGTAATATAGGGTCGGAATATATTTTAGTGTTAAAACTGTAACAAAAATCAATAATAACATAATAATTCCTATCGCACTATCGCAATGTTACTTGTGACATAGCAAAGTGTAAACTAAAACTGATTTAAAGGCCTAGTTTAATCCTTCTATAAGTACCCCCCCCCCCCCAACAAAAAAAAAACAAAAAAAAAACGTGCATTGTACTAATCTAAGTGTCTTATTGTTTTAACACATCTCCGATCTGAATATCCTGCTGTGCAGTTTTGGAGGTATATATAGAAATGGGCCTGAGCAAATAAACAGGAAATTTGCCCCGACTGTGACATCAGTGCAATAAGCAGGAGATGCACTGCAGGGGATTGTCCTGCTAAGCATTCCTTAAACTAGGCCTTTAAATTCAAGTAAGAATCGTAGCCAGTTATAGATAATCATTGAATACCAGGGATTGAAAACCATAAACCACAAAGCTTATGCTTATGTTTTATTTCCATTTTAACATATTATTTTGTAGATTCTAATGACAGACAAATATATTTTATGTTAAGCGATAATATTTTTTTTATGATTGATTATCGCCGATTTAGGAGGTAAATAATCGATGTTCGACAATACTCGATCCTCGTTGAATTCATAGTAAATACAACTGGTACACTACACATGTATTCCCTTCCGGCTACTAACCAATATAAATGAAATGAAATGTTCTTCATTATCAGCTGTGTTCTTCAAAATGCAAAACAGAAATATTTCATCGTTTGGTATTTTTTATGTGACTTACTTTTAGCATTGAGTTTCGTTGGTGTATAAAAACATTTGGTCAGTGCATGATTTGTGATGTTAAATATTTCCCCTTCCGGGATTATGATAATAATATTCCAGAAAAACTAGTGCATATCAAAATATGGTTTGTTCGTTGCTTTCATTGTTGTATGAGTGTTTATATTGTACAAAGATTTTCAAAGATCATTAAAAGATTTTCTTACGTATGAAAATTTTGTGCACTTTGTGTGTTTTTTTCCCTCTACATTTTCACTAAATGATTGTGTTGATAACTTTACATACATTATATTATTCAAGAACATATTAGTAGATATTGTTGTTGTGCATTTTTCTGACCATTTTTATGATTATTCAATGAGATAATAATATAATATATATTTATATATTCAAGTATGTGTGAAAGTATGGTCCATTATCGTTTTTTATTATTAATTATATCCAGGAACATTCTTATTTGAAAATAAACCAGGGTGTTTGTTAGTATTTATTTTTGTACCAAGATTATTATATATTCATGAAAATTTAAATTCCTACCATACCAAATTTTATTGTTTATTTAAATTATTTTTAATGTTGATAATAATTATCTTATCATGAACGCAATGTTTAGAAAAGCTTTATGTATACGAAATTAATTAGTAAAAACATTATAAACCCAAGAATATTATAGTAAATACCAGTCATTTAGTATAGGTAATTAAGTAGAAGAAATTACTTAATAAACATTTACTTTGTGTAAATAGTCATTGCGGTCATGTATATAATTTAAGTATGTAGATGTTTACTTATTGTACTTTCTGATGGTAATATTTTAATAGGTCACACAAATGATATTGGCTCCTTATAATTTGATGAACCTACTATATAATGGTCTGTAAATCCAATTACACCTGCTTGTTTTAGTGTTTCTGGGAGCTTTTGTTAGTATTAAGTCGGGTGTTTCACTTTTTCTATGGGCAAAGCAAATCTTATGCTTATTGATGGACCAAAATTGTTTATGTGGCATATTAATGTTTAATTTGTAAGTACAGATGTTTTTATCAATCAGTATCAGTCACATATTTTAAAACAATTCAGTATCTTATTTTGTAATCATTTGTTCTGCGTATTTGTCAAATAGTCTCTTGTAATTCAGTATAGAATGGCCATATACCTGTTTAATGTGTTGCATATAACTTTTTGTATGTATATGGACGAGACTCAAAAAAAGTTATATATATATACTTACTTAGTGTTTGCCCCTGCTAAATAGCATTAGCTTTAAAATTAAGCCGTGCGCGTGTCAAAAAGATCAGTCAATCACTATTGTATAGCGGGACACTGCGAATGCATTGACACTTTAATCGCGCCTTTGCATATGAAAACTGTAGGCGTGATTATATGCGCATAC
This sequence comes from Mya arenaria, assembly GCF_026914265.1. Lineage (NCBI taxonomy): Eukaryota > Metazoa > Mollusca > Bivalvia > Myida > Myidae > Mya > Mya arenaria. The sequence continues at coordinate 31,042,166 of NC_069125.1, forward strand.
GCAGTTATAGCAATTAACTTTATCATGAATAGTCGTCTTCAGCAATAAGTAACAATACTTCACATATAAGAAACTAAACTTTTTAAAAATCTAGCGCCCCTAATTGGTTGAAAATGTAGGGCAAACACTAAAGCATACTGAGTATTCAAATTTACATAAAGTAGTTTTTGTGTTGATACTGGTTATCTAATATCTACTGCATTGCTTTAGAAGTAGCACGATTATAACTAACCATGTAAGTGAGGATATCATTGTACTCCATGTTGTGTACATTTAGTGATATATATATTGATTTACAGGGATGATAAAAGGCCAAAAACCAGAATCCAAAGGTGATTAGAAGACCTTTACAAAGTCATTGTATCTATACCAAGTCCTTCTATTTATAATGCAAAAGACCAGCAAAAATTCAAATAAATGTTAAATAGTCTTGAATTGAAAAGTCCCAATCCTGATTTCAGGATTACTACAAAATGTTATCATATAGAACTGTAAAATTGATTTTGAATGTGATATTAATAAACCGAACAAATGGATTGTGAAGTTTTTATAATCATACTGTACTTAACTATGGCAGTTTAAACAAATTTGACATAAGCGATTCTGAAATTTCAAATGTTTCAAAACATAATTGCCCACCAACTCCAAAATGTTTGATAACATGAATCTAAATCTAAAACAAGAGTGGGAATATAGGAAATACAAGTTGTTTGATCGGTAACCTAAATAGTCTTGGATATTTGAACATATTATAAGGATATTTGTTAAAGTTATTCATATTGTGTGTAGTGTAGTTAAGATCAATGTCAATGTTAGTTTGGCTAAAAAAAGAAGGAAAATGAGTCCTTGAATTATAACATCGATGAAATCACAGAGACTTGGATGAAATAGCAAGCCTTAAGTATTTTCGATAAAGTGATACATATATATTGTGGTGACGTCATAACATTGTTTTACTGCTTTTGAAGAGAAAACACATGTTATAAATATATTATCACATTTGTGTCCATTGTTGTTTTTTTTAATATTAAACTTGTTTCACATAATGATAATGCTTTTTAGAGTGCGCCAAGTATCAATCTGTGCAACTTGTTTAACACTTTCAATTAACATTTATATCTTATCCTCTATTTAGCATTGTCATAATATGGACCCTAAACTTCATGATGGATTACTGGCACAAATTGCAATTGGTTCGAGTTCTTGGATCAAATTCAGTTATTGTTGCTAAAAGTACATGAAATGTATAAGGTCAATAAATCCAGTAAGAATTTACATGTCTACACTGCTAAATGTAAAAAGCCCGGACACAAGCATGTCAACTATGACCTTTAAATGTCAGATGTGACCTTGACCATTGAGGTATGGACCCGAGTCAAGGCCACTGCACATCGTCTCAATAAGGACAACATTTGTCCTAATGAGGACAACATTTGTACCAAGTAATATGGTAATCCATTAATGCATAATTCAGTTATAGCGCGGACACGAGCATGTGTACTCTGACCTTTAAATGTCTCGTGTAATCTTGAACTTTGAGGTATGGATCCTGGTCAAGGTCAGTGCACATCGTCTCAATAAGGACAAAATTTGAACCAAGTAATATGGTAATCCATCAATGCATAAGTAACTTATAGCGCGGACACGAAATGTTACAGCCAGACAGACGGACAGACGGACGGACGGACGGACAGACTGACAGTCGGACGAAGTGCATTCCTATAATCCCCTCCCCACTCCGTGGCGGGGGGTTAACAAAAGCATTGATGGATGCATGTGATCTTAACGAGGTATATTAATTGAGGTTTATGAACATGGGACTGACGGCGGCAATCACGGATTGACGTATGTGATCTAAACAGAGAATAATATTGAGACCATAATGTACGTTGAACTAACGGAGGCATTAATGGGTGGATGCCTGTTGTCTTAATTATGGCAAATATCTGAAGTAACTGTGCGTGGGACTGACGGAGGTAACCTTGACAATGTGGTCTTGACAGAGTGTAATGAATGAGGTAAATATACGTAGGCCTGACAGAGGAAATCATGGGTTGGTGCCTGTTATCTTTAGAGGGTACACAATTTGAGATAAATGTACCTTGGATTGACGGAGGTAATCACGGATAGATGACTGTTTTAATGTTTGAGGTAAATATCTGGGTTTGTTTATCTTACTTTCAGGAATGGAACCCACAAATACGTACCTCGCCAATGAAGGAACATGTAATGGTATATTCTGATAATGTCCATATTCGGATACCGTTTATAGTCCGATAATGTAGACATATATTTCGATGATATCCATTTCTGAATGATATATTTGCTAATGATAATTACGTTAAATAAAAACAAAAAACAAAAAATTATTTCCATATATTAAAATGAAATTTTACAGTAATGAATGAATGGAAATGAGATCATAAAAAAACATCGTTGTAAAACACGACATGTGAAAATGCATGAGCAGGTAAAATTAGTTAATAAGTTCGTATTGCAATGGAATGCAAGTATATGTATGCAGTTTTATAAATGTCTGTAGTCGCCAAAGTGGAATCCAGATTCTAGATCTCGGAAGTCATTTATATGTCTGGTAACGTTCAAAGGTAGCATCCGGACTGGGTCTGAAAGACGTTCAAAGGTGGACTCTGGATTCGGTCTGAAAGACGTTCAAAGGTGGACTCTGGATTCGGTCTGAAAGACGTTCAAAGGTGGCAACCCGATTCTAGTTCTGGGAAGTCTTTAATATGTCTTAGTAACGTTCAAAGGAAGCATCCGGATTCTAGTTCTGGGAAGTCTTTGATAGGTCTGAACAATCCCCTGAACACGATACAAAGAGAATCAAACTCCTCCCGGAAGCTTTATTCAGGTCGCTCCCACTGGAGAGGCGACCGCTCGTTGAGGCGCTTGAAGCCGAGGGACCGCAACAGGAAGCGGAAACCAGACCATAAGTCGTTCAACGATCGACGACAGGCGACATCTATTCCATTGCCCGCTTCGAGTGATGGCAGCTATAAAATAATCAATATGCAAACTAATGAGAGTAAATAATTTAAAAACGAGGAATTATAATTAATATTATAATTATTTAATTATTTAATCATTTTTAATATTTAGGTCTTCACTTGCTGGTGCACTTCGTATTGTACTTTGGCTTTTTTATAAGTCACACGAATCATTAATTAAAAAAATGACATACAAGAAATATATTAAGAACCTTTTGAACAAAAACGCAATTAGGCTATTCTTATCGTGTAACTGAGAAATTCCCCATGTTCGATGTTCATTCGGATGAGAAGTTGCAAGTTTGTCCACGATATTCCTGCAATAGTAAACCGATTTTAAATGGTGAGTATCCCCAACCTTGTTACCTATGCAAACTCAAATAACTTCAAACTCTGGTATGCAAACAAGCTTTGTATATGTAATATTTAGATGACATGAATCAAAATCTTAGTGATTAAGAATGGGCGGATTGAGCGAAGCGAACGAGACCTTCTTAATCATTAAGCTTTTAATTCAGTTCATCTTACTGACTTAGAATACAACCTAATTGGCTGACACATAGTAAACGCAAAATCTGACGCAGGGCGTGTGCGTCGGATGAGTGGCAGTGAGTGGACCTTTAGACACGCGCGAAAGTTAAAATTCATAATGACTAAGTCTAGCACTTAATGATTGCCTATCTGCAATTTCATTGACTGTAAATTAGATTGTATTCAAACGTTTGTTGAACGTTGTTAGTTTGTGTGTAAAAAACGGGAACCAAAATTATCTTGTTGATAGAATAAATGATTGAATGACACAGCTTCTATGAAAATCATTAAAATATTTTTATATATTGAACTTACTGAGGAGGGATTCCACAATTCTCTTGATTCCGATCAGACAATCGACGTCAGTATGCTGACCAATAGTCACGTCAACATAGTCGATATTGCGCGTGGTTCCTGGTGACGTTGTTTCAAGACCCAGCCCATCAATAATTGTCAACCAATCACAGATAAGCAGACTTTTAGGGGCGGAGTTCTCCTCGATTGGAACACTCGTCCCGTGACCTCCTGGGAACGCTTCGATGGCTGCAGATGTCTGAAGAGGTAGTTTTACCATTAGAACATTGAACATGTTAAAATGGTTCTTGGCGATTCAAAGCTGCACTCTCACAGATTTACCGTTTTTACAACTTTTTATTTTTTTGTCTTAGAAAGAGCAATTTTTTGCGTAAATATCTGCAAAACAATGATAAAAGATTGCTGACAAAAGATCAGATCGCAGATTTTCATATTTCTGTTCGAAAATTAATATGTTATGGCTTACTAACGGTTTAAGAAAAATACATAAAACATCGACTTTGGACTTTAAATATAAAAATATGTGTTCTAATTTTTTGTCAGCAGTCTTATATGACTGGTTTCCATTGATTTTCTCAAAAATTGGCGCGTTCCAAGACAAAAAAAAAAGTTGTCAAAACGTTCAATCTGTGAGAGTGCAGCTATAAAGGCGCACAATATCGGTTGATGCAACTATTTTTTTTTATTTAAATGCATTTTCATGTTGACTGTAACTCATTTGACTTGAATGATACAAACAAAAAAAGAATATGATTTAATTGGTATAAATTTAAATATAAATATTGACCTTTATAAAATGGGGTTTTTTTTTGTTAATAGCTATCCTCATTTTAAAAAGCGCCAAAAAACACTTTTTTTATCTGTAGTTATATCATATGTTTTCTGTTTTTGTTTTGATCATATTAACTTGTGGAATAATGTCAAAAGACATTCAATATGAATTATTGGAATATGAAAACGAAATGTTACCCACGTTTTGTCTCAAAAACGTCAACTTTCTTTTCAAATCAGTTTCATTCTTGCATTCTCTGAGTATATGGAACACGCCAGTCCGCCATTTTACATCTGGAAGTGTTGTCTGTATCAGCCGTGAAATGTCGTCTGATGTATCTATATCTGAACTTGTGACGTCATTCAGCCTTTAAAATTCCGGAATTGACTTCAAACCGTATCCCAAGATGACGTCATTACTTTGTGTGTCGGTTGTCTTTAACGGTCTGTAAACCTCGTCTGAAATGATATCGAGCATGACATCTTCTTTACCTCTACATTTTTCTAGCTTTCAAAATAGTAACGTTGATTTCAAAACGAATTTGAATTCTGTTACAGTGTTTAATAGCATACAGCATATTGCACCAGTCAATTGTAACCACGCCCCCCCCCCCAGGTCCGGGGGTATACCGGGGATAGCCGGGGAAATGGGCCGTGTTTTACCTTTCAGGTGGCCCCGCAGTGCCGGGTGAATGCGGTGGTTTTGGCCTCGCGCAAAATATAGCGGGGAATGGGCCTTACCTAGGCTCCCTGGGGGCGGGCGCATTTGACCATCAGTTCGTCGGGGATTTTACCCGGGGTTGGCTTGACCGAAAGTCAAAGTCCCCGCTATTCGCCGGACCTGGGGGGGGGGCGTGGTTACAATTGACTGGTGCATCTTATTAATTTGGATAATGTTTTCTTACTGTACAGTTCATACTCATAACCGCTTATGAACAATTAATTAAAGTTTTATAGTAATCTCCTTATAATCATGTATATATATATATATATATATATATTTATAAGGGATATTCCCATTCTAATTTGTAAAGGTTGAATATGATATAGTAAGAGCTTTAAGTAACTCCTGAATGAAAACTTGATCATTGATGGCCCTTCTGATAAGAAGTCTTAAATAATGTGCATACCAAATTTTATGATATAAAGCAGTTATTCACTCCGGTATAAGTTTACAATTATTGCCTGCATATTTAAGATCATATTTATGGACTTCCAACATATTTTCAACTTTAGTTTTTCCCTGTGTATTTAACGTAGTATTATGAGTTTTTTACCCGATTGTTCTCACATTTTTACCATTTCAGACCTCCTATTTTACTGTAAATATTATCTATCCAACTGTATTATCTACAGTAAAAAAAATTTAGTCATGAATTAAACAGTGGATTTTTTGGATGTGAGATGGACTTCCATAATAACCGACTGCTTGATCATATTAAAAACCTCGTCTGGCAGTTGTATAATTTGCAATCAATAGAACCAAAAACATATCTTGTGTTATATTAAAAATTATTTGTGTCTAATGAAATGTAATCGTTTATGTTATAAGGTTGTTTTTGTTTTTTGTTGTTGTTTTTGTTGTTGTTGTTGTGTTTTCTTGCTGTTTTTTTTTTTGTTTTTTTGTGTGGTTGTTGTTTTTGATGTTGTTTTTTGTGTTTTTGTCGTTGTTAATGTTGTGTGTGTTTTGATGTGTGTTTTTGTTTGTTGTTGTACCAGGGGTAGGGGCTGGGGAAGGGGGGTATTTTCGCTACTTTCATAAGACATACTTACCCTAACTACTTATCCTATAAAGTATATACATGTCGGTATTAACCCTGTTCATTAAATATTAATTTTAACATAACTTTAAATGGTTCTATAAAGATATGTAACGTACCAAAATGTTCTGTTGGCGACTTTTGAATGTCAGCTAGACTGTACTTGCATTTTCGCCGCTGAAAGCATGAAATATGAAAAGTGTTACGGTTTAGAAATACGGAAATATACAAACTCATAAATTCAAATATTCAAAATCTTTTTGATTCACTATTATACAGCCTTACTCGTTTCAAACACATAACTGCTCGACGCACACCTCCAGTTAAATTGAGGTAAGCGTCTTCCGTTTGTAGAGATGTGCACATTTTAGACAAAATTGAAGGTAAGCATTTTCAGTTATTGTTATTTGTTAAACATTTTATTATTTGTTGCCCAAAGTCCGAGTACGTAACTCCAACTTAAATTAATATTTATGAACAAAGACTCTACGTACATATCTATATACTGACATAGACATAATAAAGATGCAAAGAATCATATCCCAAATAATTGTAACCTAAACTGTGACACTTTTATTCAACATCAATACATACACATGTAGAACACACATACATTTTGAGTGATAAACCTTTAACTTCTTACTAAATAATACATTTATGGAAAATATTAATTACTGATAACAATAATGTAACCGGGTATTTAATAGCTGAAAACGCAAACCTATTAAATGAATGGTGAATGCTTAAAGATTTAGTGCGATCTCCAATCGTCTCATAAGGTAGAAATACCGTGTTTTCTGCACCTATCTTTCAAATTAAACTCGGTATCCTTTATACGAACCATTGATTTCGACATTTATTCATCCTTTTTGGTATATTAAAACAATTGTATTAATTGCTGTACATCTTATTTGGGAGTAAGTGTGCATCTTTTAAAGTATTCTTACCTTAAAGACGTCGAAAATGCCATCTGCCATATCACCATTCCCTTCCACAATATTCATAATACAATCTTCGTCCGTCATTCTTGATGTTTGAATACAGTATGTTTACTTAAACTGTTTCTACTTTCTTTTATAGAAGGAAGATTACGTCATTTTCTGAAATTAAGGAATATTTTTCAGTAGTTCCATATAACGCTGGGTTTCCTTCTATAAATAAATGCATGGTTTTATCGCATCCGGTCTCCCATTTATTCACGATGATCAAGCACTTCCCGGGTGTTTATCTTTGTGTTGAATACACTAGTTGCTGCAATGTTATCTATACCCAGCCATGGTATCAAGTAACAAAAACGAATATTGTGACAAAAGGAAGAAATTAATCTAAGTCACACCGAAAATATTAAAGGGATCCCAAAACTATGTATGTAAGTAAAATGCAATGATTATTGCAAAAGACATTTCTTCATATTCGTAGAATCTGGATAAATATAGAAACTACCATAGTGATTGAATTGCGGAATTTCCACAAATAACATTTGTGTTTAAACAATGACATTAGGTCAAAGTCTACAACGCATTTCCATATGTGGAAATTTCTATTTACTAAAGAATTATTCATGATGTAATAATATTCACTAGCGGATTTACAATCGAAAAAAATCGTCCAAGTTCACTTTTTGTTTCAATATGGGAGAAAAAAGTAATAAAACCGATAAAATTGCACCATTTCCGACTATAAATTGTAAAAATGACTTGAGGGAGTAACCTCAGATCCCTATGCAAACGGTTTATGCCATATACTTTTGATACTGAGGTAGGAGCGAATGTAAAAAGGTTGCGCCTTTAAGTTACGCCCCCTTTAAGGTCAATTGCTGGACCAGCCCATGATATTCCTATCATCAATACAAAACATAAAGGCAATGACGAAGAAAATATATTTGAATAACGACTATGCAGGTCCCTGTTTCAAAAAAGATCGTTAGGATTCGTAAACTACCTGATGGCGTAAATTTTCTGCCATAACCGCGCCTTTGGCGTTTAATTGCATTTAAATAAAATACTATAAGGACATTAATCGCACAGAATCTGCTCGTAATATTACAGGCATATCTGAGCACTGTTTAACTACTTATATATCTCATTGAAACGGGGCCCATGCGCGTAGGAATATATTAATGATTGGGGCCGCGTACGAATGGGGCAGGAAGATTGGTCAACGGGAAACTCAAAATTCAAGCACTTTGAAGCGTCAGTTTTCTATTATATTTGTGAAATTATTGTCATGGTCTGCCTGTTCATATACCGGCATTTACATAATTTTTCTGAAACGTAGTTGGATTGTTAGGCACTTACAAAGGAGGGAAATTGTAGACGAACTGGACTTAGATTTCTGCCACAAATATATTATTATTTTGACATTTCTCATGGCGTAATGTTGTGAACGAAATGTATGTCACTCCGCTTAAGATAATATTAGCTATTCTTATTCTTCAGAGGTTTGACAATGATGAATCTCACGCATTGTACGACAGTCATTTGATAAGAATAATTACAGCTTTGGTGTCATATGTACTGAGATACATTAAAGGGGCTGTACTCCGTATGATAAATAGCGAAAAAAAAAAGAAATTGTGAAAAACTGATATAAACTTGGCATCGTCGTGTACAATGCATTGAAACTTACTAACTGAAGTACCACATAGTTTACAATCTATTTAAGTTTAGCAGTTTTTTTCGTATTTTTCCATTAAAAAAGATTACTGGGTATGTCTACCAGGTAGAATTCATTCCTTATGCGTGATTGGCTAGTCGGCGTTATCACGTGATATTACCGAGGTAGGTATGTAGCTTAATTTTGTCACCCATATAGAGTAAGCCGTCGTAGCCCAGTAGATACGACGCTGGACTGCTGCAATTTTGGCGACACGGGTTCGAACCCGGTCTCCGACACAATTTTTATTTACATTTTGGTACTTTTTTTACAATTATGATATCAAAGCGTAACGCATTCTATTTCAATAGTATGCTTACCCGGATTAAATTTTATTATATCATACTAATACAAATTATGTTACGAAACCAAGTAGTTCATATATATATATCATATGTGTCTAACCATTTTAGACGATGAAATTGAAGTTTCCGTATAACAGGTGAAAGAAGAAAAAAATGTGTTTTTTGATAATGTTTACTTCAAAATGATTATCAACGTATATACAGAAAACATAAACATTTTTACACGTAGATCAATTATTGCACCACTAAAAACACACTATTTAAATCTTTTAATAAAAGGCATTACAATTGTAACCCTCTGTTGACAATATAAATTTGGTTGCCATGGCAACGGTTTTCCTAAAATAAAACAAAAAACTTTTTTGTTTTTTTTTGTTTTTTTAATCAGTTTCTTGTCATTTAATATTTATAATATAAGTTCATGTCCATTAAGTAACAACAGTGTTTCAAGCATCCGAATCATACATCCCGAAAGGCCTAAACTGCTCATAGTTCAAAAACTTCGATTTAATCGAAAAGTTTTGAGTACGAAAAACATACCAAAATAGTATCCAAACGTTTTGGCCTTTCGGGATTTTCTGACCTTTTAAAACTGCAGTAATGCATAGTTATTTGTATGCTAGATCTTTGAAAGGAGTGACGCCTTTGGTAAATCTGAAGAAAAAAATAATAATTTTAGGTTAAATGTCACTAAATGTGTTTCAGGTCATATGACACCAAAGCAGGAGTTCAGTCCTATCAAATGACTGTGCATTGTACGTAAAGCAAGATCGCTCTGGTGTTCGAAAATGAGTGTAGACAGAATGTTTAATTTCTACTACAAATATATCAGTTGTTTGACATTATCTTAACGGTATCTTGGAGACAGAATGTTAAATTTCTACCACAAATATATTAGTTGTTTGACATGATCTTAACGGTTTCTTGTAGACTCAATGTAGATTTCTGCCACAAATATATCAGTGTTTTGACATTATTATAGCGGTACATTGTAGACGGAATGTTGAATTCTGCCACAAATATATCAGTTTTTTTACATTATTATAGAGGTATATTGTTTAGGGAATGTGTATTTTTGCCACAAATATATTAGTTGTTCGACATTATTATAGCGGTAAGATTATAAGTATCTTCCATGGCCGAGAGTGTAAGATAGGTTCATTCCGACCCGAGCGTAGGGTGTTTGGCGGAAACGAAGTTTACCGAGTTTCCGCAAAACACCCTGCGCGAGGGTCGGGATGAACCTATCTTACACGAGTGGCTATGGTAGATGCTTTTTCTCCCACCTCAGTTAAACAAAATTAAGAAAAAAAGGTATTTTTTGCTGGAACTCTTTTGTGCTCATTGGAAATAATTGCGTATGGATGATATATGATAATTCGTGGTTGTCATGGATATGCGCGCATTGATTTAGATTATGTTAATTGTCAAATCGGTCTTTAAATAGTTCTAAGGAGAGTGAAAACTGTTTTATGGTGACATTTGAAGCGAGAAATTATTAATTAGCGTTCTAAATATTGCAACAAGACAAGGTTTCCATGATGCTACAGACGACATTCTTCAACAAGGGAGGTAATTATAATGTGTTGACCATTAAAAAGGAGTTCCATCCGGGCATTTTATCTTCACTCGTGGGCAAGATAAGAATTTCTAGCATGGTTAAATTATTGGATCTACTTATCTGAGGTGGGAGAAATATATTTTCTGCCAAAGCAGAGTTTGTGTTGACGGTAAAATGTGGACGGACTGTATATTTCCTGCCAAAGCACACCTGGGTCCTTAACAGTAAAATATGAACGGACTGCATATTCTCTGCCGAAACAAACCAGGGTTCTTAACAGTGAAATATGAACGGACTGCATATTCTCTGCCGAAACACACAAGGGTTCTTAACAGTAAAATATGAACGGACTGCATATTTTCTGCCGAGACACACCAGGGTTCTTAATGGTGAAATATGAACGGACTGCATATTCTTTGCCGAAACACACCAGGGTTCTTAACGGTGAAATATGAACGGACTGCATATTCTCTGCCGAAACATACCAGGGTTCTTAACGGTGGAATATGAACGGACTGCATATTCTCTGCCGAAACACACCAGGGTTCTTAACGGTGAAATATGAACGGACTGCATATTCTCTGCCGAAACGCACCAGGGTTCTTAACGGTGAAATATGAACGGACTGCATATTCCCTGCCGAAACATACCAGGGTTCTTAACGGTGAAATATGAACGGACTGCATATTCCCTGCCGAAACATAACAGGGTTCTTAACGGTGAAATATGAACGGACTGTATATTCTCTGCCGAAACACACCAGGGTTCTTAACGGTGAAATATGAACGGACCCCGAAACACACCAGGGTTCTTAACGGTGAAATCTGAACGGACTGCATATTCTCTGTCGAAACACACCAGGGTATAGCATTTCGGTAAATTGTGGATGGAATGCACATGTTTGCAAAACAAAAGATGAGTAATGTCGTATTTGTGTAATGGAATGTTTTGGACGGAATGTTCAATATTGTTGAATTACCCTTCTATCGTCCATTTCTAGATAGAAAATGGTTTATATACAGCTTTGAGTTGTGGTTAACAATTATCATAACGCCATTTACAACTTTCACCATTTTAGATCTTTATTTGCACATATTTAATAAACAAACTGACACAGCAATTTACAAGTAACAAAGATGATAACAACCAGCATGAGATCAATATGAAATTACATGTTTTCGTTTATATTTCACTGATTAATCACCCTAGGGACCAAAACAACTATTTTGTTAAAACATTAATATTACAATATACAAATATTTTGTTAAAACATCAATTTTACCATAAACAATATATGTTGAGACATTTTTTGACTACGAAATGCAACAAAAAATAGGCTAAACAATAACAGATCTAAAAAATCACACAAGAAAATCAGTTTACACTATTGTATGACAGCTGTCACGGTATTGCACAAACTATAATTACACATGTATGTTATTGCCATTGAATAAATATAGGTAAAACTCACCATAACCAAAAAGTGTATGTCAACGAAAAAAAAGAGACAGAAAGTCCTTATTATTAGTATTGCGGTATCTCGCTGGTTGATATATGGTGCCACTGGCGACCATCTTTAATGTTGATGCCTTTTTCGCCCATGCATCGTTGTTTCAATGCATCATATTGAAACGGTATTACTTGCTGATAACTGATACGTATTAGAAATGACTAAAACTCATTAATGCTAAAGATATTGCAGTGTGTAATTGTGTCCTTTATTTAGATGGAACTCGGGCATGAACTACCTTTTTTACATTTTTACGGCCTAAAACCAATGTCTGTAATACTTTTTTCGGAATAAGATTTACATACTACAAAATATATGATTGTAATCCTTTTTGGTAGAAGGGTAACGAAGATTGTCCGTTAAGTTCGTGGACAAGTCATTTATTGCTATTAAATCAACAACAATTTTGATAAAATGCTTATCATTTTAAATAGTCATTCCAATCGAAAGTAAAACACCAAACAATGTATCAAAATATAAATGTGTCTAAAAGAAATTTATTTTAAAGAGACCTACTATCTTAATATACTTATCATATTTAAATGTTGTCCATGAACTTTACGAACAGTCCTCATACATTTTATTTCGATACACATACAAAGCGGTACCAAATTAATATGGGATCACCAGACATCCGAAATTCACTTGATTGTTCATAGGACACCTTAAATAATGGTCTGCATTTCATGTAGCGATCTAAATAATCCATGAAATACGATACATAGAGCATCAAACTCCTCTCTGATGTCAGGGCGCTCCCACTTGAGAGGCGACCACTCTTTGTCGCATCGAAATCCCAAGGACCGCAGCAGGAAGGGGAAACGCGACTCCACTTCCTCCAGAGCAGGGCGGCTTACTTCGTTTATACCGTGACCTGCGACCAATGCCGCCAGCTGGAAATGTTGATAAGACTTTAATTTGTATCAAATTGTGAGTGTAGTATTTTGATTGGGATAATTAAATCATGTTGTTCATAAAGTAATTTCAATAAAGAAGCACCTATAACCCATTAGGAATATAGAGTTGTAATGTTTTTAAACAATTCTTAGAGAAAGGTTTTATTGAAACATGTGGCATTATGCTATTTTTCGTATTTATTTTGTAATAGATTAATTTTTTCAATCCCTACATTTCGGTAGTTGATGTTTAACTCGTGTTTTAAATCGCTCATTTGTGACTTACAGCCTGTATTTAAATAAAAACGTTCCTTATCGGCATGCTACCCATATTAATGCCATTTAAGCGATATTTAAGTGCACAAAGTGCAAGAACTTTGAAAATGTACGTGTACGACTATAATTTATTGTACTTTGTTAAAACCCAATTGCACGAATATTTCCCTTCCAACAGCACCTTCAGTGCTTTGATTTTAAACAGGATATTGGTGAATTGAAATGAACCGTTAGCCTTCGTTAAGGGCCGACCACAATGCAAAAGAGGGTGGGAAAGGTCAAGAACTAAAACGTTTAAAAAATCATGTTTTAATTTGTTTTGAGGAACGATATTTTTGGCGAGTGAAACATATAAAAAAAAAGATTTGATTTTTTGGGGAAGTAAGTAGTTAAACAAATTTTACTAAAGAAGATTTTATCAGATTTTGGATCAAAAAGCACTCACAAAGTCTGTCGACATTATAACCCTGTTTTTATGTCAAAATGACCCAGACTATATATTCAACAATGTTTTGAGGGACCTTGATGATATCTTGTCAAATAAGAAAGTTATTCAGAGAAATAATGAAAATTCGTGGAAGAAATTTATTTCCGGGTTACAAAAATGCATTTTTTTTAAAATAGCTGCAATTAACACATAGCCCCAAGACATTCTTGACTGGGCAGTTCCGACAAGTTTGACTCATAAACATATTCTTTTTGTTTTTGAGACATTTCCGGGAAATCGTAAATGCTTTTTGATTGGAGATCTGATAAAATATTGTTTTGTAAAATTGCGCAACTCCTTATTACAGATTTTCATGTTGCAACGGATATATGAAACATGTTTATTAATTATTGATCCTCAAATCTAAACAGAAGTTGATTTATTTATACAATTTAAATTCTGTCCCCTCAATCGACATTTGCATCGCTTACCGGCCCTTTAAGGTGTTCTTACCGTGTGGTAAATAAGTTCACCTTCTTCCATGTTGAGTCTGGTCAGCTGTTGAATGTTTGTCCACGACATTTCTGTAATTATGGATACCATTTAGTTCTTTATAATCAAGGTAGAATGTGCTTATGATGTTGGATAAAATATAGCCAAAGCATGTTTGTTCAAGTATTTCAGCTTTAATAAATTAAACTATGAATTGATAATGTACTCGCACAAACTTACTCAGAAGAGAATCCATAATACTCTTAAATCCTTTTAGAGAATCGACGTCAGAACTTTCCCCAATAGTGACGTCAACAAAATCAATGTTGGACGTGCTCCCTGGTGACGTAATTTCTAAGCCCAGCCCATCCATAACTGCCATCCAATCAGAACACTTGAGGCATGTTGGGGCTGAGTTTTCCTCGATGGGAACAATGGTGCCTTGGCCCTTGGCGGAGACCTTGATTGCTGAAGAAACCTGTAGATAGATAGATAGAATCGTTTTTGTTTTATTTATACTAAGTTACTAATTTATCCATGCGGATTGAACCGTTTAGAGCAGCCTAAAACTTTATTTAGCCTGTTCACAAACATCTGACGGAGTCGTTCAAAATACCCGATACTGTTTGAAAAATGAACTTAGCATTTCAAGTTTTTGAAGCATTGACTTATCAGAGATTTTGCTCAGCCCAAAACCTCGAATTTCCAATCAAGAATATTGAGCTCTGTGGAACCGTATAGAGCAGACTAACACTTGATTAAGTCTGATTACAAACATTTGACGAAGTCGTCCATAACACCAAACTATTTGAAAATGTACTTAGCAATTAAAGGTTTTAAAGCATTGATAAATAGTGTATTTTTCTCAGCCGAAAATTGCGTACTGATTTTCCCATCAAGAGCAACATATATGGCCTGTTAATCAGCGTTTTTGCTCAATCTTTAACGTGGAACTAACTACTGAAGAAGCGGACTCATCAACCCGCAAAGCCTCCAAACAGTTTACATTGGTTTCCCTTTAACCGGAAGTAAAATCGTAGCTCAAAATACCTCACAAGAAGCTCAACAAAATGCTTTGAACAGTTAAAACTGACTGTCCGAAGCCGCTGTAAAGGCGGTTCAAGTTTACAGTAACTTTGGTTCAAAATGGCATTTCGCTCGTGCTTCTTTTAACTTATTGAAGAGAGCAGACTCGAGTTTCATTTGCCATTACGACACATGTCATAGAAACGTATTTCGTTGATAAGCCACTGCTTACATTTCTTTGTAGAAACGCTAAAGACTTCCTCACATCCTGCTCCGATTGACATTCGGTAAGAACATTAAAGACGCCTAACCGCCATTTGACGTCAGGGAGTGACGTCTGTATAAGTCGCAATATGTCATCGTGGGGTTCGTCGGACGTCGATATGTCTGTAAGATTAAAATTAAATGAAATACCGTATTTAAGTTGCAAAAGATAAATAAATTCTTGAACTTGAGATAAAACTTATTTTGAATAAAAAAAAAAAATGAAAAACAAGGTTCACTCTCTCACTCTCTCTAAATAAAAAATACATCCATATTCATGTTGTATGTGGGAATAAATACTTTCTTCATAGTTAATTTTCTCACATGTGTTAAAGAAAAAAGGCTAACGTATTGGTGTTACTATTTAGTGAAGTGGGCCACTCCTCAACTAGTAACAACACTACAAGCTTAATGAATGTTTATCGGGGAGGTGATCTAAAGGCGTTTCCATAATAAAGGAGGGCTCAAATGCGTTTCCATGACAAAGGAGGGTCCATATGCGTTTCCATAATAAAAGAGGTTCCAAATGCGTTTCCATAACAAAGGAGGGTCCAAATGCGTTTCCATAACAACGGAGTGTCCAAATGCGTTTCCATAACAAAGGAGGGTCCATATGCATTTCCATAATAAGGAGGGTGCAAATGCGTTTCCATAATAAAGGAGGGTCCATATGCGTTTCCATAATAAAGGAGGGTCCATATGTATTTCCATAATAAAGGAGGGTCCAAATGCGTTTCCATAATAAAGGAGGTTCCATATGCATTTCCATAATAAAGGAGGGTCCATATGCATTTCCATAATAAAGGAGGGTGCAAATGCGTTTCCATAATAAAAGAGGGTCCATATGCGTTTCCATAATAAAGGAGGGTCCATATGCATTTCCATAATAAAGGAGGGTCCATATGCGTTTCCATAATAAAGGAGGGTCCATATGTATTTCCATAATAAAGGAGGGTCCATATGCATTTCCATAATAAAGGAGGTTCCATATGCATTTCCATAATAAAGGAGGGTGCAAATGCGTTTCCATATTAAAAGAGGGTCCATATGCATTTCCATAATAAAGGAGGGTCCATATGTATTTCCATAATAAAGGAGGGTCCATATGCATTTCCATAATAAAGGAGGGTCCATATGCGTTTCCATAATAAAGGAGGGTCCATATGCATTTCCATAATAAAGGAGAGCCCATATGCGTTTCCATAATAAAGGAGGTTCCATATGTATTTCCATAATAAAGGAGGGTGCAAATGCGTTTCCATAATTACCTGGACATCCTTTGTTCGTCACATCCTCACTTTCCCGTGGGTTGTATTTTCCATTGTTCTGAAGTCATAAGATGATATGTATTATTTAGTTACTATGAGTTTGATGCTAAACCAAAACTTTAACAAAACATTCTATTAAATTTTATGTTGACAGTAATCCTAACAACAAATAGAATGGTGTTTTTTATATAAACTTAACAGTCATGTTATATAATTATAAGTTTTAGACAAACTAAACTATTTTAAACTAGTTTTATGTACGAGCAATAGGTTTCGATCTGGATATATACATAGCTTAAAAAGAATTTATAGAATTGATTTAAAACACATGGCTAATACTATTAAGATCAACAAGAAAAAAATAATTCAAATGGCAATTTTAATAATGCAGAATTCTTCATTATGAGGACTCGCTCATGTTTTGGGGTCAAACTTTTGTTCATGGTAATGCATCTGAAAACACTTCTATAACAATAATTAAACATATGGATACCGAAGTTTCATTATAAAATACTTTTAAAGTATAAAAACATTGTTTTTTTTAGAAAACTGACAACAAAACCACTCGCCAACAAGGACTCTGACAGAAGCAGAGGGATAATTTAACCTTTAAGCCTTTTGTTGAAAAACTAACGTTATTCAAAATCGCGGACTTATAAACACAATATAAGAGCATATATTAACATTTGTTGAAGTGTTCCAGCCGTAGGTGTCTTAGTTTTGACACTCCTAATGGGTTGCCATGATTTATTTTGTCATTAAAAACGTGCATTTTGCAAAACATGAGCGAGTTCCTTTAATGTATCCGGTGTGAATTATTTGACTTTTGGATGCCTCGGGCCATGATAACAAAAGTCTCAAGTCCGTGTCTAGACTCTTGCATCAATACTCAAATAGAAAGAAAGTTACAATGATATGAAGTTTTGCAGTATTGCCACTTGAGCTGATCGCAAACTTGAAACTGTTCATAATCATAGCCCAAGGCCCCAATTTCCCGACAGTTCCTAAGCATAACAAGATTAAGTAGCATAGTTTATTAAGCCAATTTTCTGTCTAAATCTTGAGTTAATTAAAGGAAAAAATGTTTATCGTGAGTATCGTCATTTTATTCCTTTTAAAGGCGCGTTGATACCATTTTATTTTGAAATCCTTTGAAAGTGTTTAATGTGTAGAGAAAATACATTGAAAATCATATCGAAGGAATAAGAAAAGAAATATCACAAACATGACCATTAGCGTCCGGTTTCAATTCAAATAAAGAAAAGAAATACAAAGTACAGAAACTGTATACACCGTGTATTAAAGGTCATTTAGTGTACATATTAGTTGTCCGCAAGCAATACCATTTTCACCAGACATCATTATTTAACATTGATTGTCCGGTTAGCACAGTGGTTAGCGCACTTGCTCTTCACCTAGGCGACCTGGGTTCGATCTCCAGCTTGGGCGCATGTGAGTTTGGTTTGTGGTCACCAAGCCGGACAAGTGGATTTTCCTCCGGGTTCTCCGGTTTCTCCCACAACAAAAGACAACACTCCCTGACGTCTTAAAATCGTACCAACGAAAGTGATTAATATAATGTTGTTCTAACTTGTTTCACAATTGTAGTAAAATATTAAATTTCGAACTATTAATTTACTATTTTCTCCAATAGCACGATAAAACAACAAGAGGTTATTCGGATCCATTATATTTCATTAGAAATATATTACCTTATACAGTATTTGCAAGTACATCGGATCCCTTATATTTCATTATACAGTATTTGCAAGTACATCGGATCCCTTATATTTCATTATACAGTATTTGCAAGTACATCGGATCCCTTATATTTCATTATACAGTATTTGCAAGTACATCGGATCCCTTATATTTCATTATACAGTATTTGCAAGTACATCGGATCCCTTATATTACATTATACAGTATTTGCAAGTACAGCGGATCCCTTGTATTACATTTTACAATATTTGCAAGTACAGCGGATCCCTTGTATTACATTTTACAGTATTTGCAAGTACATCGGATCCCTTATATTACATTTTACAATATTTGCAAGTACAGCGGATCCCTTATATTACATTTTACAGTATTTGCAAGTACAGCGGATCCCTTGTATTACATTTTACAGTATTTGCAAGTACATCGGATCCCTTATATTACATTTTACAATATTTGCAAGTACAGCGGATCCCTTATATTACATTATACAGTATTTGCAAGTACAGCGGATCCCTTGTATTACATTTTACAATATTTGCAAGTACAGCGGATCCCTTATATTACATTTTACAATATTTGCAAGTACAGCGGATCCCTTATATTACATTATACAGTATTTGCAAGTACAGCGGATCCCTTATATTACATTTTACAGTATTTGCAAGTACAGCGGATCCCTTATATTACATTATACAGTATTTGCAAGTACAGCGGATCCCTTATATTACATTATACAGTATTTGCAAGTACAGCGGATCCCTTATATTACATTTTACAATATTTGCAAGTACAGCGGATCCCTTATATTACATTATACAGTATTTGCAAGTACAGCGGATCCCTTATATTACATTATACAGTATTTGCAAGTACAGCGGATCCCTTGTATTACATTTTACAATATTTGCAAGTACAGCGGATCCCTTATATTACATTTTACAGTATTTGCAAGTACAGCGGATCCCTTATATTACATTATACAGTATTTGCAAGTACAGCGGATCCCTTATATTACATTTTACAGTATTTGCAAGTACAGCGGATCCCTTGTATTACATTTTACCGTATTTGCAATTCAAGCGAAAGATTTCTATTTTTTGTAAAACAATTGTAAATAAATGCAAGATGCGGATGGATACCTGTGGAGTTTCACGAATAAAACATGTAAGTTGATCAGGTGCAACTCATCTGAATGTTGTCAGTCATATGATGATTACAAATTTTATCATTCATTTCATTATAGTTTAAATATCGCAGCGCAGAGATAACGAGTCGACTTTGTACTGCAAAATGATATTTCAACGAACTTATCAACGCCAAGCCCATGCAATTTTAGTATATTGAAGAAATATAACGTTCATGAAAAAACTTTAAATAATGCATGATTAAAACCTCACTATTTTCAATTAATTGAAACATTTAGAAAATAAAAAACATTTTTTATATCA